>NC_080555.1:1232000-1540000 GCF_028640845.1 Ahaetulla prasina | reverse complement strand
ACCCCGTGTGTCCTGGAAGTTTTGCTGGACTCAAATTGTGCCAGCTTGGTCTCATGTGCTACTAAAGATGCTGCTGAAATTCAATATGATGCAAAAGGCGCCACCCCCACATCCCCGTGTGGAACCAAGGAGGCAGACATCCACCCATGTGATATGGAAATCTTACCAGCCCCAAACTATGCCAGCCCAACCTCATGCGCCACTAAGGGTGCCACCGTAATTCCATATGCCGCAAAAGGCACCACCATCACATCCCCGTGTGGCACCAAGTGTGCCAACAGCCACCCCTGTGACGTGGAAATTTTACCAGCCCCAAACTATGCCAGCCCAACCTCATGCACCGCTAAGGGTGCCACTGTAATTCCATATGCCGCAAAAGGAGCCACCATCACGTCCCCGTGTGGCACAAAGTGTGCCAACTGCCACCCCTGTGAGGTGGAAATCTTACCAGCCCCAAACTATGCCAGCCCAACCTCATGCGCCGCTAAGGGTGCCACCCTAATTCCATATGCTGCAAAAGGCGCCACCCTCACATCCCCGTGTGGAACCAAGGAGGCAGACATCCACCCATGTGATATGGAAATCTTACCAGCCCCAAACTATGCCAGCCCAACCTCATGCACCACTAAGGGTGCCACCCTAATTCCATATGCCGCAAAAGGCGCCACCATCACATCCCCGTGTGGCACCAAGTGTGCCAACTGCCACCCCTGTGACATGGAAATTTTACCAGCCCCAAACTATGCCAGCCCAACCTCATGCGCCGCTAAGGGTGCCACCGTAATTCCATATGCCACAAAAGGCGCTACTGTCACGTCCCCGTGTGGCACCAAGTGTGCCAACTGCCACCCCTGTGACGTGGAAATCTTACCAGCCCCAAACTATGCCAGCCCAACCTCATGCGCCGCTAAGGGTGCCACCGTAATTCCATATGCCGCAAAAGGCGCCACCCTCACATCCCCGTGTGGCATCAAGTGTGCCAACTGCCACCCCTGTGACGTGGAAATTTTACCAGCCCCAAACTATGCCAGCCCAACTTCATGCGCCGCTAAGGGTGCCACCGTAATTCCATATGCCGCAAAAGGCGCCACCCTCACATCCCCGTGTGGCATCAAGTGTGCCAACTGCCACCCCTGTGACATGGAAATTTTACCAGCCCCAAACTGCATCAGCCCCGTCTCATGCGCCACTAAGGGCGTGACTACAATCCCGTATGCCACAAAGGGTGCCACTGCCCCATGCGCTTGTGCCACAAAATGTGTGAGTGCAATCCCTTCGCCGCCCCAGTGCAGTTGCTCGGTTCCTTGCGGCACTAAGAGTGCGATTTCAGCCCCACTCACCCCTTCCTGGCCCGTCCTTAACCAATGCGCCCCAAACACCTGTTATAAAGCTCCTGCTTTTACTGTGCCCCAAGTTATACTGAAGTGGGCAGGGAAATGTGGCGTTTCGTGTCCAAATATAGGCACCCTTTCCGTATTGGAAGCTTGCCCCCACCACTGAATGACACTTTCGCTAAGAAGTAAGAGCCCTCCCAATGTAGTTCGCCAGCCGAATTCTGAAGACACAAATCCCGTTTAGAACCGATAAGACCTTTTCCCCCAATTCTTCACTCCACCTCAAGGTATCTCCGGTCTCTTGGTGAAAAAGGGACTTCAACTCCCAGGAAGCATCAGTAGTGGAGAATCCTGGGAAGTGTAGTTTTATGAGGTAGGCTAGCTGTCTATAGCAGAGAATCCTGAATCTCTCTTTCGTAGGAAGTCTCTCGCACATCCTGAGTCTGGTGGCTTTGGTGTCATGTTACCTCCTTTCTCCTCAATCCTCCTTTTGAAAGCACTTCCATGTTTAATAAAAGCGGTCCATGACTAAGGGAATATATTGCATGTGTGTGTTTGTGGTGGGGGGGTTTTTCGGGTTTTTTTTGAATTTATATCCCGCCCTTTTCCATAGACTCAGGGCGGCTTACAATGTGTAAGGCAATAGTCTCATTCTATTTGTATATTTATATACAAAGTCAACTTATTGCCCCCCCCAACAATCTGGGTCCTCATTTTACCTACCTTATAAAGGATGGAAGGCTGAGTCAACCTTGGGCCTGGTGGGACTCGAGCCTGCAGTAATTGCAGGCAGCTGTGTGTTAATAACAGGCTACATTAGCCTGTTGAGCCACTTCCCAGCCCCGTAGCAAGATTTTCAGCTCTTTTTGAAACGGTTCAGCTAAACTTTTGCTTCCCGTGGAGTGAGAGCAGTCCCAAAGCTCCTTATATATCCTGTGGGGTGGGATGGGTCCTAGGCCTACCATTCTACAACTTGGGTCCTGCTATGGGGACAAACGAGCAGATATTTGTGACTCCTCTTGGCTTCAAAATATGACTTCTTTTCATCACATCAAGGGGCTGCCCCAAAGCCTGATTGATACTTTCAGGGTAGGCCGGACTGCAGTGGGGTTTTATATCTCCAGAACCAGAGGAACCTCTACAGTTCATGGGCTTCTTTGCCCCATCACCTCAAAGCCACCTGGTCCACCAAGTTTCCACTTCAGCCCTGTCCATGTTGACTGTCATTTTCTCTCTCCTCCCCTCTTCCACACCCCAAACTTACCCGTATTTTTCAGAGTATAAGACGCACCGGAGTATAAGACGCATCTTAATTTTTGGGGAGGAAAATAAGAAAAAAGCTGATTGGCAGGTGGATTGGCCTCCCAGAATACCCCCAATCAGCTGTTCCCAGAAGTGAATTTTAGCAACAGGTACCTTGGTTGGGAGCTCTGTGCCTTGCTTTTTTTTCTGCCTCTGAAAGCCTCCAGAACAGAGCTTCCAAAAAAAAGCCTCTGAAGCTCTGTTTGGGGGCTTTTTTTCTGAAGCTCTATTTGGGGGCTTTTTTTTCTGAAGCTCCATTTGGGGGCTTCTTTTCTAAGCTCCGTTTGGGGCTTTTTTTCTAAGCTCCATTTGGGGGCTTCTTTTCTGAAGCTTGGTTTCTGATGCTTTTTTCAGCCTCTGAAACCTCCGTTTGAGAAGCTGGGCGGGGCTACATTCATAGTATAAGATGCACCTAGATTTTCACCCTCTTTTTTAGGGGGGAAAAGTGTGTCTTATACTCCGAAAAATACACGGTATTTTTCAAGACAACAGCAGGGTGACAATGTGCCGTTTCATCACCTTTCCTGATTTCACATTATTTGCAAGTCGGGTGTGAAAATTGCAACCACAAGCAACAGAGGAAATTAACAGCCCATGGAGCAATCATTAGCAAGCCGCAAAAGAGGTCACCGCTCTGGAAGAAACACCCAAACCCACAAGCTCTCTGCAATTCTATGTTTCTCGAGGTGACAGCGATCTTCAAGAGGTTGTGGCTGGAAAAAAAGAACATGGTCAGCTTTCTCAGCCGTTTGAGCGATGGGTGTTGGAGGCATGGAGGGCTGAGCTGAGCATTCTTTGCATAAATAAAATAATAATTTCCCAGCATCCCTTGTAAAAAAAGGACACATTTTTTTTAAAAAAAAGAATTTTATGAGGTGGATTGCTTGCTCCCAACCACCGGGAAAAAAAAATACAGAATAGAAGTGTATTTTAAAGACACACAGAATGAAAAGAGTATCTGAGGCACAGAACATATACAGATGCAGAATAGAAGAAATTATTTGCCAAACAGGAGAGAGAGAGAGAGAGAGAGACAGACAGACAGACAGACAGACAGACAGACAAACAGATCAATCAGTTATATGGAAACAATGCCAAATAGATACAGCAGCATAAAAAAAAACAGCTTAAAATGGCATCAATACATTTGCCAGGAGTCTTTTTTTAAGAAAATTGATGTATTTTTTAAAAGAGAAGATTAAAGAAAAAGAAAGAAATCCTAGAAAGATCAAAAATTGCAAGAAAGGGGGGAAAGTAAAAAAAGAAAAAAGAAAAGAAAGAAAAAAGATACAAACAGGAGCAGTTATAACTGCAAATTTACTTCTATTTTTACAACATGCAGTAATTTTCTTCTGATGATGACCTGCTGTGTATAAATTCATGAAAGTTTATACATTTTAGGAACGACATACTTGCGTGTATACCATTCTTTTTCAAATGCCTTCTTATAATTTTCAGAAATTCTTCTGTCTCCTTTACATCTTTCTAGTATTTATAAATAATTATAAATAAAAGAACCATTGACAGTTATATTCCCCGGCCACCAAAATCTTCTCTTGATTTCATTTTACGTTCCCCTTGGCAAAATTCAAGTATCTTGAAATAAATTAGCCATATTATTTCACATCTATAAAATGCTTCTTGTGCTTACAGCCACAAAGTTGTCTGGGGACACAACTGGGGTTGGTAGCCATGCCATATTCTCCAATATGGTGCCTGTGCCATCAAGATTTTTAAAATCCACAGCAATATGGACTTTAATGTACCACAAAAATACATGCCATCCAAACCTCAAAGTGTGTCCTTCCAACTACAGAGGTCTTTTATTTCTCGGCAACATTCACTCTTTCATCCAAACAAAACCAAAAGGTGCAAAATATAATTTCAAATCAAGAAATCCTTTCTTTCGTTTGCAACCTGTTACACCTTATAATTTAATTCGCGGGGTGTTTTCTTCCCCTGCCACACAAATTTAGATATATCCTCCTGCCATTGCTGAAATGGTGTCTTGATTGTTGAAACAGATATTCTCTGAAATAAAAGCATTTTATTAGGCAAGACATTAATTTTATCTCAGAAATAAATAAATAAAACATTAATTTTATCTCAGAAATTCTCCCCAGCGATGATAGTTGTATTTTCTCTCATCTTAACCTGTGTTTTTTTAACTTTGTCCCATGCCTTAATATAATTATTTTGAAATAATATACAGCTTTTATTTTGATCATAGTGACGTCCAAATGGTTTACCTTTTTTCTCAACCATAAAACCCCTTTTATTCATCAGTTCTGTTAGATCTTCTATTTCCATATTATTATTATTTTTGTTAGCATCTTTGTCGTCTGCTTGTTCATCTTTAAAACCTGCTAATCTCCAAACTCTTGGATTTGCCCATTAATGTTTCAATTCCCTTTAAAGAATCTTCCAGAACCGACAAACGAATTATCTGCAAACACCAGCAGAAAAGAATCTAGATGACGGTTCACAGGAGAGCCAAGGTCACCGCTCCAATCGCACATTAAAAATGTGCGTTTGGAGAGAAAAACATTGCCCAGAAAGAGGTATTTAAAGACATGCGGTGAAGTAACTATGACGCTAATCTTATGATTTAGCGATTAGCTGGTGTGATGCGAGGTGAACAACGAAGTTCAATTTTCTTCTTCGCTTGACTCAGGCCAATCTGGTTCCATCTGCCAATGGATATCTAAGGTCACCATTCCTGGTTTGTTGCGAGGAATGATATTTAGGGAATGTTTGGCATGCCGTAAACCTCTGTATCAGCTCTAAACCGGCGGCCAAATCACCAGCTACAGAGAGTAACACTAAGGGTCATGCTGATATTTAGGGATTTTTTTCTCAGCCCTGTGTTCATTTTGGATAATGACCGGTGTCACTCTGGACAAGGGCAAATTGCTGAAGAGTTTGACCTCTCCTGCGAGGGGCCAGCAGGAAGAAGGCATCGGGCTGAGTTTTAATCAAAGTCAGATTGATTCGTTAAGCTACCCTTGGGGAAAACAAAATGTGTTTCGTGGTGTCCTTCATTAAAAGATTTTGCAAAGGCCCATACTTTGCACGCCTTCTGGCCTAACTCTGTTTGCTGGTTGCCAAGTTTCAATGTTTGTTGGTTTGTTTGTTGAGCCTGGAAATTTGGTCGGTGATTTCTTCCTTTTTTAAAAAAAAAAATCCTACCACAGTGATGGCTAACTTTCAACCGAGAGGGGAAGAGACGTTATCCAGGCAGATCTCTTTCCTGCATTCCGAGAAGAATGAAAAGACCGAAATGGAGGCGCCGGATGAAGAACTGGGTTGATGGCCACCAGCATTTGAAGATAGGGATAATCTCTGGAAGATACCATGAGTAATCAGCATTGGTTTACTGCCCTGTGGTCTTCTGTTTTCCAATTAAATACATTCCACATTTCTGGTAATGAAGTATTGGAGTAATTGAAGGGTCACCCAAAACTGAATTCCTTCTTCGTTGCCCTGGGCTCCTAATTTCCGGATACCCGTGTTCTTAAGAACTATATAAAAAGGATTAGATCCTCCTAGATGGCCATTCTAAGCTTGGTTCATTGACAACTCGCTTCTATCAGTACTGATCCAGGTAAGTGTGCTGGAATCTACTGGGGAAGTTCTGTACCTTCCAGCATCTTCTACCTCTACCATCATTAGAGGACCATGGAAGAATGTCAATGGACAATCGTTTTGGGGGCAGACCTAGAGAGTTCCCTTGATAAGGAAGAAGATTTGGGGATATTGCTTTCCTGCCGTTGGGTTTCAGCTCTTCTGGGATCTTCATCTTCCAATCTGACCAGCAGAAGCTTGGTTTGAGATGTTTTGGAAGAGACAGCTGTGGACATTTTTGGTGGACATTTTTAACCTGGTGGATGGAGGAGATGAGCAGGGGGAGGAACGAGAGTTTCCAGAGAGGCACAGAAGGATGCTAGATGTTTCCTCTAAAGGAAACTGGAGATCTATATTAGCTTTTCTTGGAATTGTGATCCCCTGGAGCAGTTCATTCGAGGTCCCTAACTATAGCTTGCAAGATGCAAGTCGGGGAAAATTGCTTTGGCACTCGTTCTTGTGAATTTGGAAGTTACTTTAGGACAAGTTATCTGAAGGTGTTCTAGTTTGGGCACCTGACTTCCTGCTCTATAACCAAGGTGGTCTTCAACTTACAACCACAATTGGTTAGAGTTCTAGCCTGGACTCCAGCTTCCCTTATCTTTCTCCTGTGACTCAAGATTGCTCTACTACCATTGGTTCCTTCTGTTTTCTTTTACAAAAATAAAGAATGTGATAAAATGAAAGAAGAAGCAAGGGAGGACAATGGATGGAGGAACATGCTAATTCCCCTTGGTCAGTCGCCAACATGTTGGTCAGTTGACTGACCAAGGGGATGACTGACCAAGGGGATGAGCCCTCTGGGCTGTCGCAGGGTTGATTTGTTGGACTGTGGGCTCTCTTCCAAGTCTTCTTCTTAATGGTCCAGACACATGGATTTGGTTGTGGTGAGAAGGTGGGCAGTGGGCAAAGAGTTCTCACTAAGAGCCATAGTGGTGCAGTGGTTAGAATGCAGTATTGCAGGCTAACTCTGCATTCCTACTGCCAAGAGTTACATTCTGACCTGTTCAAGGTTAACTCAATGCCTTCCAAACTTCCGAGGCTGGTAAAATGAGGACCCAGATGGTTGGGGGACAATAGGCTGACTCTATAAACTGCTTAGACAGGGCTGTAAAGCATTGTGAAGCGGTATATAAGTCCTAGTGCTATTGCTTGCTTGTTTGCTTCCTATCCTTCCTTCTTTCTCTCCCTCTCTTTTCTCCTTCCTTCCTTCCTTCCACCCTCCCTTCCTTCCTTCCTGCCTTCTTTCCTCCTTCCTTCCTTTATTCTTTATTGCCATGGTGGTACAGTGGTTAGAATGCAGTATTGCAGATTAACTCTGCATTCCTACTGCCAGGGGTTCAATTCTGACCGGGTCAAGGTTGACTCAGCCTTCCATCCTTCCGAGGTTAGTGAAATGAGGATCCAGATGATTGGGGGACAATAGGCTGACTCTGTAAACCAGTTAGAGAGGGCTGTGAAGTGGTATATACCGTATTTCTCCATGTATAAGACACCCCCATGTATAAGACACCCCCATGTTTCATATAATTTCTTGTAGTAAGCACAGTATAAGCCATCACTGTTCAGAAGCCATCTTGTTAGAGTGAGCAATACAACAAGAACATTCCTTTCCGACTGTTCCCATTTATATGTACTCATTTCACATGTTTATGGCTATGCTTTCCTTATTTATATCCTATTATTTGTGCCAAAAAATTTTCATGTGTTTATGTCTACGTCTGCACTGTTACTTGTTTCCTTGTACTTGCTGACAAATAAATAAATATTTTTTTTAAAAAAAAAGAACAGGAAATGCATCACAGGAACAATAGAGCTGAACCCTAGAGTGGCAATGCAACACAGGAAGCCACTACATAGAGAGGAATGATAGAGCTGCATATAAGATAGAGTCTCATCTGGCATGTGCAGCCTTCTCCTTGGCCTCCTGTCTATGAGACGCACCTCAATTTTCAAGTAAATAATTTAAAGAAAAAGTAGCGACTTATACGATAAGTCTAAGTGCTATTGCTATCGCTAAGCTCTTTATGGCTTCATGGTGTCCCCTGGTTTGGCTCCTCCTCCAGACCTGATAGAATTAGGACAAAACAATGGTGATAATTTGTGGCAACTGAAAAAGAAAAGAGTACCACTAACAAAACAAAAAAAGCTGAATAAACTCCCCACCTCTGTCTTTTTTTCAGGCAACCGAAACTTGAGGATGACTCACCAGTGCAAACTCCCTCCTGAGCTCCCAGGATGCTTGAAGATTGGCACAAAATCAAGCTCGCAGACCAAATCGGCAAGCTCCTCGGCACCCCAGTCCTCCACCTGTACCTGTCGTTGCGGGATACCCGTGTCGACCGCACCTCCCTCTCCTCCTCCTCAAACACTGACCGTTTGTGCCATCCCAGCCCCGGCCTCTGCTCCGACTCAGTCTGTCACTTGCTGTGGGATCCCCGTACAGTCCACCAGCTCTCCCCCTCCTCAAACAGTGTCAATCTGTGCTGTCCCAGCCCAGGCCCCATCTCAGTCTATCACTTGTTGTGGGATCCCCCTACAGTCCACCGGCTCTCCCCCTCCTCAAACCGTATCGATCTGTGCTGTCCCGGCCTCGGCCTCAGCTCAAAGTCAATCGATTACTTGCTGTGGGTTCCCCTTGCAGACCAAATCTGCCTCGCCGCCTCCGCAAACTTTTACCATCTGCGTCCCGGCGCAGGCTGCGGCTCAATCGCAATGCCAGTCTGTCTCTTGCTGCGGGATCCCCGCGCAGACCAAATCTGCCTCGCCGCCTCCGCAAACTTTTACCATCTGCGTCCCGGCGCAGGCTGCTGCTCAATCGCAATGCCAGTCTGTCTCTTGCTGCGGGATCCCCGTGCAGACCACTAAGCCTGCCCCTGCCCAAACGTTGACTATCTGTGCTATCCCCGCCCAGGCTTCTGCCCATCCCTCATGCGTGCCCATAACTCTACATCTTGTGCAACCCGCGAGTGCTCCTGCCTCATCGTGCGTGTGTTGCAGGGCCTGTAACTGTTCATAAGACAAGCTCAGGAATGGAAGGACCGCCCCAACTTGACTTTTTTTCTGCTCTGCTTTTTTCTTCTCTTTTCGCTACTCATTTCAAGGACCCCCTTCCATGGTCATGTGCCCACCAACTATCTTAAACCCCCATATCATCCTGACAACTGATTGGGGTCCATTTTTAGGGAGGAGGGAAGGGTTAAGCTCTGTTCACTTTTATCCTTCTTGGTCGCGGTGTCCCTAAGAAATCACGACGACCTCCAAATCGCAGCCCGTTGTGTGAGTGACCTTGTCAGAATGACGACATGAATGTAATGATGTCGTCGTGCTCCCTCCTCATTTTTGGAACAATGTCAGCTGCGAGTGCCTAAGTTGTGTTCCGAGCCCCAGGACATTATCAGAAGTGAGTTCTCATTCTTCACTACCCTGCGCCATATGGGATCATATTATTCCTCTTGAAACATAATCGTCTTCCTCTTATCTGAGCTCTGCCTAAAATATTTCCTGAAGCAAATAAAAGGCCGTTAAAAAAAAAAAAACACCTTACTGTGTGTCGTGTTTGGTTAACTTGTTTAACAAAAGAATCGTTGAACTCAAAAGAAGGAAGGAAGGTTGGATCTTAGAGAAATGGTTTCACAGGAAAACATTGGAGATTATCAGGAAGTTGTGGAGAGGGAAATCTAATGTGGGATGTTGGAAGGAACAGGGAATGTTTAGGCCAGTGAAGAGAAGACCTGATGGAATGTTGTAGGAAATGTCTGTTCTGACATAGGCTTCTCCAGCAGTACGAAGCTGAGTCCTCGTCCCGATAAACCCCTTTTATTTAATGGACAGTGAATTCCTCTCCAGCAAAGTCTTTCCTCTCCCACAGTCTTTCAAGATAGTTCACCATTACCGACCTTTATCAGGCTTGGAGAGTGACCAGGCCGATATCTTTCAGATGCTGCAATACTTGGCAAGAATGCAGCAATGAACTAATTGTCTCCTGCAAACTCCACTCCCCTTTCGCTCCTCTTTTATTCCCTCTGGAAGGGGCCATTCATCATCCACCTATGGCCTTACTCCCAAGTCGACCCTTGTTCTTTAGATGTTCCCTTCTCCTGGCAGCTCTGGGAACAGGCTCCAGCTGTTCATCTGCCTCACTGATGTCTGACTCCAAAGGTAGCTGATCACTGTCAGACGGCCCTGGCCCCCTCTCTGCCTCCGACGCAGAGCCCTCATCAGAGCCTTCCCCAGACTCCAGGACTGGTCCAGGTTCCTCCCCAACCTCCTCACTGTCCGAATCTGCTACCAGATCCGCTGGCTGCTGGCGGGCCATAACAATATCTGAAGGGCCTCACATATTTTATTTTCTCTTGAGGAATAATTCTAGCAACATATTTATTTATTTATTTATTTATTTATTAATTAGATTTCTAGACCGCCCTTCTCCCGAAGGACTCAGGGCGGTGTACAGCCTTATTAAAACACATAGGTACACAATAAATTTAAAATACATTTAAAATGAAATATTTAACCGGCCAATTTAAAACTAAAAACGGTCAAACGACCGATATAAAACCCTAAACTATAAAATCACCATTAAAAACCCATAACTTAAAAAACTAACCCAGTCCAGCGCAGATAAATAAGTAAGTTTTGAGCTCGCGGCGAAAGGTTCGGAGGACCGGAAGTTGACGAAGTCCTGGGGAGCTCGTTCCAGAGGCGGAGCCCCCACAGAAGGCCCTTCCCTGGGTGTCGCCAGGCGACACTGTCGCGCCGGCGGCACCCTGAGAGTCCCTCTCTGTGAGGCGCACGGGTCGGTGAGAGGTATTCGGTAGCAGCAGGCGGTCCCGTAAGTAACCCGGCCCTATGCCATGGGCGCTTTATAGGCGTTCACCAACACCTTGAAGCGCACCCGGAAGGCCACAGGTAGCCAGTGCAGCCTGCGCAGGATAGGTGTCACTCGGGAGCCACGAGGGGCTCCCTCTATCACCCGCGCAGCTGCATTCTGGACCAACTGCAGCCTCCGGATGCCCTTCAAGGGGAGCCCCATGTAGAGAGCATTGCAGTAGTCAGGCGAGGCGTCACAAGGGCGTGAGTGACTGTGCACAAGGCATCCCGGTCTAGAAAGGCGCAACTGGCGCACCAGGCGGACCTGGTGGAAAGCTCCCCTGGAGCGGGCCGTCAAATGATCTTCAAAAGACAGCCGTGCATCCAGGAGAACGCCCAAATTACGCACCCTTTCCATCGGGGCCAATGACTCGCTCCCGACAGTCAGCCGCGGACTCAGCTGACTGTACCGGGATGCCGGCATCCACAGCCACTCCGTCTTGGAGGGATTGAGCTTGAGCCTGTTTCTCCCCATCCAGACCCGTACGGCTTCCAGACACCGGGACAGCACTTCGATAGCTTCATTGGGGTGGCCCGGTGTGGAAAAGTACAGCTGGGTGTCATCAGCGTACAGCGTACAGCTGGTACCTCACACCGAAGCCACTGATGATCTCACCCAGACCAGATCTTCATGGACCATTAAGGAAACATTCTTGAGGGCTCATGGGCAGTTCAGTGATGAAACCATTTGTTATATCTTAGAAATTCTTCCTTGCTGAGAGGGAAGCATCAAGGAATGATGGACAAACTTCAGTTGTTGATGGAGATTCTGAATCATCCAGGTCACGGTTGTCCCAAAGGTGTTTTTTTTAATTTCAAGAGGCAACTGGACTTTGTTGTTCCTTGAAGAAGTTTCTCTTCTCATCCCAGAAGCTTCTTTCAGTTCGGACTGAGGAGCCGAAAAAGCTTCTTGGATGAAAAGCTAAATGTCTTCAAGAGAAAATGAAGAAAGTGCAGTTGCCTCTTGAAAAAAAAAGGTTGAATCTTCATGGACCTCTGGATTTCCTTCACTAGGTGAAAAGTGGCTTAATAACCTTTCAAGTTCTGCCTGGTGGGTTGGATTGACCAACATTCTTCACGTTTGGACATTTTACCCCATGTTCAGTAGAAACCACACTCCTGGATTCTCCTGATGTCACATCCGGCCGGAGAATATTTGGCTCTTAATGTGGACCATGGATGCTCACCAAAGTTCTTGGTGCACATTCCATCTCTTGCTTACTTAGCATCCAGAGAAAATGACTACAAAGAGTGGAAACAATGAACTCACGAAGGGATTTAAACCACACTGCATAAAACATCTCCGGAAATAACACAACCGCCCACAACAAGTCTTGTGGTTTTCTTGAGAACTGTTCCACGACATCGCTTAAGCCAGCAGATCCCTGGTAGACTTTGATCCCTTTGATCTTCCTCCTTGCCTCCCTGCCCGCTTATTCCAAATTACGTCGCAAACAGAATTCACCGCCATCTAAATTATGGACAGCTTCGTCCACGGTATTAATTCTATATATCTTTCCACAAAGAAGCAAAATGGATGGCCTACAGGTTTTAGTAAATTACTGCTGCTATGATGATTATTAAAATGAAATCTTGGAAATTTGTCCTCCGCCAAGAAAGATAGGAAGGTGTTGCTGCCGATATATCTACCTTAGGCGTCTTTATGCGAAGAATGCAACATCACTCTAATGTTGCGACATCTGACTGACACAAGGTCATAATCATGCAACAACCGCCCTAGCTTTGTCACTTGGGGCAAAGTCATCAAAGCCTCTTCAAAGTTGATTTCTTGGGGCAACGATGCTTGCTGTCATTTGCAATTCCAATGGGGGAAGCCAAATAGGTTTCCTAAATCCCTTAAGTGTTTTGAAGGATAGAAGCATGACATAAATTCTTGGGAACTTCGCTGCTGATCCACCCATTGGATGACAGAGTGAATTCCATTCTAGGAGACTTAAGGTCCCTCGTGAATTCATGGGTCACGCCACTTAATTCTCTTAATTTTTATTTCCCTAAAAGAATGACTCAGTGAATTTACTTTATTCCGTTTGATCATCGGAAGCCTCCTTTATTTTTCTGATGCTATTCATCACATGCTTTCAAGTTAGAAGCAGGTCTTGGTCATTTATTGAAAGAGGGAAAATTAGCAAACCCTAAAATTCGCAACTAAAGGCCAGAAAACGAAGTTGCGAGGGTGATTGTTGAACCAACTCCAAACAAATTTCTTCTATTTTGTTAATCTCTCCATCTATTTATTCATCACTTTTATAATATTTTCATGTAATATTATTTTATTATACAGCTCATTATCTTTAGATCTTATATTAATTGTTTTTCTGTTTTATATACATAGATGACTATTCCATATACATAGATGACTGTTTTATTTATGTAGATGACTGTGACAGTTCTATTATTAAATAGTTTACTATATCTGGTCTTATGGCTGTAATAAACAATTTGATTGATGGCTTGACTAGTCCTAATAATTGCTCACAAATATAGAGGGAGGCTCTTAATATCCAAGTTAGAACATCAAAATCAAAACGTTCTTCTCCAAACCAATAAATTCTTCCAATGTTTCATCTGGATGAGGATTCTTAGTTGATTGTGCAATTTATTGGATTCATTTTGTCTCAAATGTGCTTTTTTAAAAAAAAGACAACTGTACTTTGTTTTTCCTTGAAGAGGTTTCGCTTCTCATCCAAGAAGCTTCTTCTCTTCTGACTAAATAGTGGCGGATGGATGGGTTTATATTGCTTAGCAGTCATCTGTTCATTAGGGCTCTTTCTGAGAGTCATTGAAAAATTTATACAGATAGTCCTCGAATTACAGCCACAATGAAGCCCAAAATTTCTGTTTGCTAAATGAGATATTTTTTTTGCTTACTGTGGTTAAGTGAATCACTACGGTTGTTAACTTAATGACACGGTTTTTAAGCGAATCTGGCTTTCCCCTTGGCTTTGCTTGTCAGAAGGTCACAAAAAGGGATCACGTGACCCCCAGGGCCCTGCAACCGTCATAAATATGAGTCATTTGCCAAGCGGCTGAATTTTGATCACGGAACCATGGCGATGCTGCAAACTTCCATAAGCGTGAAAAATAGCCATAAGTCATCTTTTTCAGCGACGTCCAAACTTTGAACAGTCACTAAACGAACTGCTGTAAGAGGACTAGCTGTTCGTGGCTCTAACGTATCAAACATAATACTTAACGCCAAATCCCTGCTCTGTATTTGAGAGGGCCTAAGCTTAAACTCTAAGCAGTTCCTCCCCTGCGCATCTCTGTTTCAACCTTCCTCCGCTACCCAGACGCGACCTGCTATTTCAGATCCGTAGCCACAAAATGCAGCTCTTCCAAAGCTTGGGAGCGGCGCCAAACCCTCTCGTCAAACGTTGCTGTCAAATTTGCAGTTTTGTAAGGTGACAGCTAAGGGAATGATTTAGCACTGAGACAGTCCTGCATTTCCTTGACTTTGCTTTTGAAGAGATCTGCATGCAGATTTAATTCGACGCGATTTAAAGTTCAGCCAAACCTGTTCCTTTTCTCTTCTTTTCTCTTCTTTTCTTTTCAACCTGGTCTCGCCTAGGTTTTTATGCCAAGCAATCAAAATCCAAAACACGGTTTGCAGACTCAGAAAATTTACCCAGCTTTTAAGTTGACGTGACACATATATCTGTGTTAAATATCTCGTTTATTTTTCCGGGGTGAATAAGTAAATGCATGCCCTCGGGAACGGTGTTCTAATGGTTTTCTGAGGTAAAGCACTGAACTGCAAAAAAAAGAATAATGCTATTTAATTACAGCCTGGGTTTTTTTTTTTCCTTCCTTTCCTGGTTTTTGTTGTTGTTGTTTTTTCGTTGTGCTTGACTTCTGCTATAGGCAAAAGTCGGAATCTGATCAAAAGAAAACATGAAACAGATGACATCATTACCCAATACAAAACCAACACTCAACTTTGTAAAATTATTATAATTGTTATTTTTCTAGATCTAAGAATACCTGACAGACTATTCTTTCAATTAGATGTTCTTTTAATTAGGTTTAGTCAAAGAGAAGGATGCATGAATTGAGCGTATTCTATCCATCCATAAGTTCTTGGAACTATTTTATTATTATTATTATTATTATTATTATTATTATTATTATTATTATTATTATTATTATTATTATTATTATTATTATTATTATATTTACACAAAATGACAGTATACACAGCAAACAAGATAACTATGCTGGATTTCGTATCACAGATCACTAGTCGAACACTTCCCAAGCATTTAGGACTGCGTGATGTATCGTCGGATTATGCGAGCAGATCCCAGTAAGGTGGCCTTCTGCAGCTGACCAATGGTGATCTTGTCAGCGCCAATTGCTTTGAAGTGCTTGCCTAGGTCTTTAGGCACAGCTCCCAGTGTGCCCAGTACCACTGGAACCACCTGCACTGGTTTATGCGAGAGTCTCTGCAATTCGATTCTCAAATCTTGATATCTGGTGACTTTTTCAAGTTGTTTCTCATCAATTCTGCTGTCACCAGGTATAGCAATGTCGATTATCCACACTTTTTTCTTTTCCACAATCGTGATATCCGGGGTAGTAGTAGTAGTAGTAGTAGTAGTATCTCTTTTATTCATTAAACATGAAACTCAGTCAATTGAACATTCAAAAAGGCATCACAAATACCATTGATTGGTGCTGGTGGTTGATACGGATTGCTGCCAGCCTCCTAGGTATCAACCAAGTATCTTCTTAAGATGTACAATGTTCCAAGTAGCGCAGTTTTTTGCAGTTCTGCTGGTGTTATTGCAGGAAGCTGCAATTTGTTGATATATCTTATAAAATTCTTGGACATGGTACCAAGTGCCTCGATGACAATGGGTATCATTGTGACATGTTTCATCCACAGCCGTGTAGTTTCGATGGCCAGGTCACGATATTTTGTGATTTTTTTCCAGTTCTTTTTCTTCGACTCTGGCATCTCCTGGTACCACAATGTCAATAAATTGTACGTTTTTGTTTTCCACAACTGTGATATCTGACGTGTTGTGTTCCAAGTGACGATCCGTCTGTATTCAAAAGTCCCACAAGATCTTCACCTTCTCATTTTCTATAACTTTTTTCATTTTATGTTCCCATGACGGATACAGGAATGTTGTATTTTTTTTATATAATGACCAGTGGATTAATTTAGCAGCTCGGTCTTCTTCCTCTTCTTCTTCTTCTTCTTCTTCTTCTTCTTCTTCTTCTTTTTCTTCTTCTTCTTCTTCTTCTTCTTCTTCTTCTTCTTCTTCTTCTTCTTCTTCTTCTTCTTCTTCTTCCTTCTTCCTTCTTCCTTCTTCCTTCTTCCTTTGTCTTCTTCCATTTCCGTCATCAGACATTGGTGATCCTATTTTTATCAGCAGCCACACAAAAATGTGCTGCTGAGTTTTGTCCAAACTGATCCCTTAGATTTTGAAGCCCTGATGTTCTTCTTCTGCCTGGACCTTGTTTGCCTTCAATCTTTCCCTGGAGGACAAAATGAAGGATGCCCTATTTTTTCCAGGCGTTGCATCACATGTCCGACTTTCGCTTTGTAATGGTTTTGATGATTTCCCTTGGCTTTCCCAGGCCTTTCTGATTTTATCCCCTCCTCATTTCTGATTTTGTCAACCCAACAGCCAACCCAACATTTCAAATGCTTCTAGTCCCTTCAAGTGGCTTTCTGTCAGAGACCAACTCTCTACTCTGTAGAGCAGGATAGAAGAGATGTAACATCTGAAGAAGCCTGGTTTTCAGTCTTAGGCTTATGTCATGACTGCAGAAGACCTTTTTCATTTTGAAGAATGCTGTTCAAACTTTCTTTATCCTTGTTTTTACTTCAGTGGTCATGTCCCAGCTTTTATGTAAATTAGAACTGAGGTACGTGATCCTTTCAATTTTTTCTAGTGGAAATTCTCCTTTATTGGGAAGGTAGCTTTCCAGTAAAGCGCAGTTAGATCCTTTGATTATGTTTTCCTATCTTATCTGCTCCCTTTCCTGCCTTCTTTTATGAAGAATAAAACTAAAAGTCATAAAACCAGGGCGAGAGACTCAGAGCTCCACAGGAAGGTTTTCCACGTGGTTACATTCCTAAGTGACCAGTGGCTCTTATAGAAATGTGAGTCCCTTTGCAGGTGGTGTGCCAAATTTTAATCATTTACAACACACATCCGTCTTGGCTCAACTTGAGCAATGAGATTCTGGTGGTTTCATGCATATATGTGCATTTCCTAATGGCCGCAGTCAACTTATTTGTATACATAAGATATCAGCTGGCAGCTAATGTCTGGTGCTGGTAGGCTGGGTTTCCTTGCAGAATGAAGTTCTAAGATAGATTGGGCCCCCCCACGGTTATCTTCCAACTGACCGCCATTCCCAATCAAGCCCCAAAAAGCTACAAAAACGTCCCAGCAATGGGAGTCACCAACATTTCCAAAAGAAGATCTTAGTCTTTCTGGTTGAAGATAAGAGCAACAGGAGCCTGTAGATGAGGGTCTTCAAAAACGTAACTCGTTCTGGGTGTTTCTTAGCTAGCCTAGGCCAGGGGTCTGCAAACTTGGCTCTTTTAAGACTTGTGGACTTCAACTCCCAGAGTTCCTCAGCCAGCTTTGCTGACCCCTGGCCTAGGCCCTTCATTGCTTCCAGCTTGCCTGAACCACTTCCAAATCATCTCAGAAGATCAGGCCACCATGTCTCCCACTCCACATGTATGAACCTTCTCATTAGGACTTCCGCTCACCCAAAATTAATGAGGCTGGTCAGTCAGCAATTTGAAGAGCACTAGGTGGAATTCATTGGGGTTCTCCTAACCATACATTTCTCTCTTGCCTGGGGCAACTTCCCGGAGGCCAGTCTGCTCCAAGCCATATAAAAGAGACCAGATCTGAAGGTGTCCTTCCAAGAGAACATCGGATTCCTGGAAACTCCTGCCGCTCGCCAACCACTGCGGTAAGTGTCTCCTTCTTGTTCTCCATCTCTGTGGAAGATGTCCCGCTCAGAAGGATTTGCAACCAAGAACCTTTCTGTGGCAACATTCCTTGGATTTGGCCATCAAGTGGGGATGGGGGCAGAACACGGTTGGGAAGAGTCAAGGTAGCAGCCTCCACCAATGTCTTCAGGGCAGTTTATGGTGCTTAGACAGACAGGAATGAGGGAATCAACCCAACCCTTCAAGATGCCAGAGAAAGCAATCTCTTAAACGAATGGTGATGGGGAATTACAGGGGGCAAAGAAAGGACGGAAACGGAGTGAAGACACACAAGGGAGGTGAATTTGGTTGGAGCAGATGTTCCCAGAGGGGGGGAACATCCCAGAGGGGGGACCTGGTGGCTCAGCAGACTAAGTCTGTCTGTTATTAACACAGCTGCTTGCAATTACTGCAAGTTCAAGCCCCACCAGGCCCAAGGTTGACTCAGCCTTCCATCCTTTATAAGGTAGGTAAAATGAGGACCCAGATTGTTGGGGGCAATAAAAGTTGACTTTGTATATAATATACAAATGGATGAAGACTATTGCTTAACACAGTGTAAGCCGCCCTGAGTCTTCGGAGAAGGGCGGGATATAAATTCAAAAAAAAAAAGTAAAGATTGAAGAAAGATGGAGAGAGGATAACCAGGGTGTAGAAAAGTAAAGGTAAAGGTTCCACTCGCACAAATATGCTAGTCGTTCCCGACTCTAGGGGGCGGTGCTCATTTCTGTTTCAAAGCCGAAGAGCCAGCGCTGTCCGAAGACGTCTCCGTGGTCATGTGGCCGGCATGACTCAATGCCAAAGGTGGTCCCTGTTTTTCTATTTGCAATTTTTTACCTGCTTTAGAACTGTTAGGTTGGCGTAGAACAGACCAGCCGAAGCAAGAAGGAGAACATTTGATGGCGGAGATGCCTCTAACATGGTTCTCGTTCAAGACTCAAGAAGAGGAATTGGTCTCCCTTGTAGAAAGTTGTCAAAAATGATGATAATTATGTTGTAGCTTTTTAGATGATGTGTGTTCATAGCATTGGATTCGATAGTTCTGGAAGTTTTTTCCGGCTGTTTCCTAGTCAGTCATTGTCTATAAATACAAAGAAGACAATTAAGAAAAGTATCGTTGAAACTTCCCACCAAAACCCTTCAGCCAAAAACTCACTAAAATGGAACGCATTTTTAAGAACGGATGGTTCTTAGCTGTGCGCCCATAAGGAGTTTCCCCAAAATATATTTATCATACAATATTCATACCAGAGATTTAATCAGGCCCAGTGAACCGGTTTTTTGCTTCCCTCATTTTAATCTTCCTTTTGGTTTTCTTCCGGGAATGTTAGCGGATTGCAATAGCCTCTCCCGGAGGCTGAAAATAATCCATTAATCCCGGGGTAAAATGTCTTTTGCAAATTCAGCTCTTCTCTGGCCATGTGAGACCTCGTTGATCCTGAGTCAACCAAATTTAGTCTTGTAAGTTGCTTCAGAGAAGAAGCAGCAACCAGACGCAGTAAATTTATTTATTTTTTTTATTGCAGAGTTCCATTCATAGAATTTTGCAAGAGGGAAAGGGTTGCTCCGATCCTTTCCTTTGACTCTTGAGTAAATTAGGGAGGGTCCTGCTGGGGGTTCGCAGGGGTTCAGGAGAACCTCTAGCTAAGATACTGTGCAGTTCGGAGATTTTAGCAAGGGGTTTTCTGCCTGGTTGCTGGGTGGGCATGGCCTAGTCAGCATCCTGCATTGCCGGGGGTGGGGGTATTTTTGCCCTTCCCGGGCTCCGGAGGGTTTCCTCGACCGTTTCTGGCCTTTCCGAACTTCCGGTAGGCCCATTTTTCGCCCTCCCCAAGCCTCCGTGCGCATCCTGCACTTACCTGCATCGAAAACGGGCTACCCTGCAAAGGAGCAGGGCTGGGCAGGGCCATCCAGGAGTGGGATTTGGGGGCTGTGCACAGAATCTTAGCTAGAAGTTGTCCTGAACTCCTGCAAACTCCCAGCAGCCCACCTCTGGTTCAAGTCCTGTGCCTTTTTCGTTATGTCACAAGGTTGCGCCAAAGAGATTGCTGGATTGTAAACTAACCTCTTTTCAAACCAACTATTCTGAAATGTCTGGGTTTTTTTTCTTTTTTTGCAGAAAACAAGCCAACTTCCTTCCCCGATGTCTTACCAGTGCAAACAACCTTGCCTCCCTCCCCCTTGCCTGAAAGGAGCCACCGTCTGCGTGGGTCCTGGCACCACCGTCTGCGTCTCCCCAACGCAAGGCCAGAGCATTGAAGTCTGTGCGTCTCCCACTGGCGCCGTCTGTGTGACCCAAGGCCAAAGTTCGGGCCAGTGTGCCAAAATTTGCCACGATTGTTGTGGCTCTGTGGTAGTGAGTCCGGTGCAGGCCCAAAGCTTGCCTCCCTGTGCCACCATCTCCGTGAGCCAGAACCAAGGGCAAAACAGCGCCGTTTGCATCCCCCAAACGCAGGGCTGCCACTGTGTGGCCTGCCATGGATCTGTGGCCACCATCCAGAGCCAAGGTGCCTGTGCCACCATCTGCGCTTCCCCTGTCGCAGTGGCCCCCGCCGCGGTGGTCTGCCAGGACCCCTGCGGCAATGTCTGTGTGACCTCCAAAGGGGGCAACAAGGGTGCCACGAAATGCGCCACGCCCGGAACCGTGGTTTGCGTGGATCCTTGCGAGGGCGTGAAGTCCGTGAAAAATTGCGATGACACGGTCTGCGTGAAGGGGTGCCAGTCGGTAAGCACGAACCAATGCAACGTGAAGAAATGCTGAACGTGCGCAGACGCGCCCCGACTTCAAAGCTGGAGTGCAGGAAGCCAACCACGTCGACAGATGTTGAATTCCTTCTTTGGTGAATTTTGCCTGAGTTCCTTCTTTTGACCCCATACAAGAGAAGGTTTTTTTTTTCCATACACATTTACAGTTTCTCTGCTCGCCACTTCTGCCGTATCCTGGGATTGCAATTTCTGCATCCGGGTCTTTTGAAGGATCCCCCTTTTATTGTGGGGGAGGGGTCCCATTTTAATTGCTAGTGGACGGACAGACTTCTCTCCTCTTCCTGTCACTTCCCTGCTCATCCAGAGCAAATAAAAGCAGATGAAAGAATCTCTCTGGTACGTTCTGAAGTTCTTCAAGGGACTGGCACATATCTCAGTGTCCAAAAGGGAAAGAAGGAAGGGATGGATGGATGGATGGATGGATGGATGGATGGATGGATGAAGATGGAAGATGGAAGATGGAAGATGGATAGATAATAGCTAGATAGAGGAGAGTTATAGATGGCAGACAAACAGACAGAAAAATAGCTAGATAAGGGGAAGACATAGATAATATATTTATTTAGAGGGAAGGAAGGAAGGAAGGAAGGAAGGAAGGAAGGAAGGGAAGGGAAGAAGATGGATGGGAGGGAGGGAGGAAAAGAATGAAGGATTAGAGGGGAAGAGGGGAAGATGTGAGTGGGAGGGAGGGAGGAAGAAAGGAAGGAAGGATAAGAGGAGAAGGGAAGATGGAGGGAGGATGGAAGGAAGGATTAGAGGAGAAGGGAAGATGGGAGGGAGAAAGGGAGGAAGGAAGGAAGGAAGGATTAGAGAGGAAGGGAGGGGAAGATGGGAGGAAGGGAGGGGGGAAGGAAGGATTAGAGGAGAAGGGAAGATGGGAGGGAGGGAGGGAGGGAGGAAGGAAGGAAGGAAGGAAAGCTTTTATACAACACACTTAATTTAATCGGTCTGTGGTTGAGACAGGCGGTTGCTAAATTTGATATATAAATAAATCAAGTTTGTGAAAGACCAGCCCGCTTAAGATGCCTATTATGCAAACTAAGTTCATTTGAAATCCGTGCATTATGTAGATCCAGGAAATGACTTGAGTTCAGCCATCAGGTCAACCACGTTCTCTTGCGGGAGAGACAACTGATGAATATTGAAAACTTCTTCCTGGATGGATAGGTAAGAAGGAAGAAAAAGTTCACAGGTGTAGTTCCTTGGGAGAAGTTCCCTTCTTGCCAGTTTCTTTTCCTGTAGCAACTGTCTGGTAGACTGTCTCGGAACAGGGAAGATCTCTACGGACATCCTAGCCAGATACACCTTTTGCATGGTTGTAGGTCATTTTTTGAAGCTAATTCTTCTGTCTGTAGACATTTGGCTTCATAATACCTTGTTTCCCTGAAAATAAGACCCTGTCATATTTTATATATATTATTTTGCCACCAAAAAAGGTGCCAGGTCTTATTTTGAGGGATGGGTGTCTACTGACTCATCTCACTTGCGCGCATCATCCCCTCCACCCCACCCAGCCTATTTTTCGCCGTCAGAGGCCTTCAGGAACAATTTCTACAGCCAGCATGGCTTTCCTGAAGGCCTCTGCAGCTGATAACAGATTGATCTGGAGCTATCGACTACAGAGGCCTTCAGGAAAGCCTTGCCAGCTGCAGAAGAAATGGGCCAGCAAGGCAGGTATTTGGGGTGCACGAGGCCTGGCTGCAACTGTCTTAAGGTACAGTAAGTAGTAGGGCAGCTCCACACCCTCATCCTCACCCAGTTTAATTTTTACCCGTGCACCCTGGAGTGGGCAGGGTCTTAATTAGGGCTTATTTTGGAGGTAGGGCTTATATTGGGTGTACGTGTAGAAATCAAGATAGGTGTCGGCGTTCCAGAAAACCCCACGACTCCAAGTAAAAACTCTGAAGCAAGCATTTTTCAAAGTTCTCTTTACTAGGATAGGTAAAGTGGCACATCTGGGAAAACCCAAATCTGAGAGGTCCGGGTTTTCCCCTCAGTAAATTAAAAAAAAACCCCCAAACCATCCCCTCACTCCTCAATCGATCACATGCTCCGATCGCCAACCGTCCCATCTCGAGACAGCACTCCGACCACTCCTTCTCCAGATGCAGGATCGGCCTGACCTTGACCGACAGGAAGAATGCTATTATGTCTAAAGACAACCCCTCTACCAAATCCCCCCTCCTATTTTCCCACACATGAGAAAGTGGCAGCATGGAAGCTTCTGGCCTAATATGGCTTCCAAAGATGACAGGCATCCCCCCCCCCTGCAGAAAAAAACACACCCTGAAAAATAAAACAGACAAAACACAAAAGATGGGGCTAACACCTTGAACATAACCTCTTAATCCTCTCTCCCTCCTCCTAGGAGTTACTTTCGGGGTAGGTTGTATTTTCGGGAAAACACAGTACATATCTATATGAAGCCGATTGTTTTTGAGAAAACTTTTAAACTCTTCGAAAAGAATTTAAAGTCGCCCTTTGTATGACGTTGGGAAGTAATTTTCCATAGCAGCGAATGCTACCAAAGGACTTCTATCAAGTCCTTTTCTCAATGAAGAGGTGAAATTCCATCTGGGAGGGGGGGAATTATAGGGGTGGGAATATGCTTTAAAAGAGACCAAGCATCTCCTGAGGAGGTTTAGAAGGAGCGAGAAAACCAAGCAAGCTTTTTCTACCAGCTCCCTTTAGGAAGGAAGAAATCCGCTGGTGGGTTTATAACCCTGAATCAAGGATAAAATATGGGTGGAAACCCGCATTCCATGGATTTTCTTTTTCAACCCAGGATCAAGATGGCTTCAGGGCATTGAAAAGAGGTGTCAACAGCAGTTGGGAAACTTTTCCCTCGTGTTGGAGGGAAACGAAAAGCGTTGCAAACGCCACCGAGAGAAATTTAAAAAGAGATTCTCGAACTTCTTTCTTCGCTCAAGCTAGAAAGCCGATTAAGAGAATGGAATTGAACTGGGAATGTGAGTTGAAGAACCGGAGAGGGGAGGTGTTCCTTTGTGTTTTTTCTCTGCCCTCCTCGTCCGACTTTCCTCTGATGCTGTGTCTTTTGGATGGATTCCAAAAATCGGGTGGAGGTTGGGACGAAGCATCAGCTTAAACCATTCGGGTCCATCAATCCAAGGAAGATTGGACAGGCGTTGCCACCCAACCTCCTAGCCTCCGGGACGTGTCCCATACAAGTGTCAAAATAAGCATTTCTGAAAGGACCGCCCCTACCGCTTTTGAGTGACAGCCAGGTATTGATTGGAAGAATTTGCACGGGGAATAACATCCGATGCCATGTCCTGTATTATGCACGGGTTTTAATAGCTGGTCTACTTCATGAATGAAAGGCGTGGGTGGGGCAAAAAGGATGGATCGGCGGAAAAAAAAATTGCTATCTGTGTATAAAAGAGAGCTTTTGGCTCTCACCACACCTCTCGACAAAACCTCTGCGGCTCCTGCATCTCTCCAGGCAGTTGTAAGAGTTGAGTAAGTCTCGTCTTGACTTGGGAAGTCGGACTCACCTGGGGTTTTATATACTGTATTTTTCTTTCTTTGCTCTTTTTGCATTTCAAGCACGATTGTGCGTCCTCTTCGGTCCCTTTGGCTGCTGGGTTGTGGGAAAATAACTCTCTTGTGGGTTTCTGGGTAGAGTCGGATGCCCTCTGCATGTGCCCGGGTTAACCTTCGCAACCTTAATGGGTTTTTGTGGCCCTGGGCTCAGCACTGTCAACCCAGGGGAAAGGGACAGTGGTGGATTGCCCCTGGTTCAGACCGGTTCGTAAGAACCGGTGGGAGACTCAGCCTACTGACCCAGATGTCATCAGGAAGCGTGCGACCCTGTTGCAAACCGCTGGTAAAGGTAAGTAGAACCCACCCCTGGAAAGAGAGCTTGGTGGGCTCCGAGCGCAAACACGCTGCGGGGTTTCTCACCAAAGCCTGGCCGTTGGTCGTAGGGAAGAGGGATTTTGCAGGCTGTTTTAAAATTCCTTTGAAATGTCTTTGGGGAGGTTTGGGGAGATCCGACAGAGACAGTGAGGTGGGTTCGAGGGGTGGGTGGCTGCCTGCCTTGTTTTCTCATCCTTTTCCTCGGTCCCTTCTTCCCCTTGCTTGCTTTCCTTTGCTCTTCTTTTCTTCCTTTTGTCCTGTCTTTCTTCTTCCTTCCTTTCTTTCTCTGTTTCTTTCTTTCTTCTTTCTTCCTGCATTGCTTTTTTCTGCCTTTCTTTCTTTTCTCTTTCCTTCCTTTCTCTGCTTTTTTTCCTTCTTTCTTTTTCTTTCTTCTCTCTTTCTTTCTTCCTTCGTTGCTTTTCTTTTTAGTGCCTCCCTGCCTTCCTTCCTCTCCTTCCCTTTCTTTCCTCTTTCCTTCCTTTCTCCACTTTTTCTTTCCTCCTTTCTTCCTTTTCTTTCTTCCCTCTTTCTTCCTTTCTTCTGCTTGTCTTTTCCTCCTTTCTTCCTTCCTTCCTTCCTCTCTTCTCCATCTCTGCGGGTTTTTAAGAAGAGAATGGACAGCCATTTGTCTGAAATGATATAGGGCTTCCTGCCTGAGCAGGGGGTTGGACTATAAGACCTCCAAGGTCCCTTCCAACTTTATTTTCTGCTATTCTGCTATCCTTCCTTCCTTCCTTCCTTCCTTCCTTCCTTCCTTCCTTCCTTCCTTCCTTCCTTCCTTCCTTCTCCATCACTGCAGCTTTTTAAGAAGAGAATGGACGGCCATTTGTCTGAAATAAGATAGAGTTTAATGCCTGAGCAGCGGGTTGGGCTAGAAGACCTCCGAGGTCCCTTCCAACTTTGCGACTTTGTTATTCTGCCCCACTGATGCAGCTGGGCATCAGCCCTGGAACAGATGCCTTGTTGCACAAAATTGCTCCCACGTTACAGATCCCAAACAATTCCAATGTGTGGCTGTTTTCTTTTCTTTCTTTCTTTTTTTCCCTTTCTTAGACCGAAGTCCTGACCTTCTACTACAACATGGCTTACCAGCGCAAAGAGCCTTGCCTTCCTCCACCCATGGATATCGCCCAGCAGTGTGTTCGAACTTGTGATTGTCCCCCTTTGCAAGCCTGCAGGGCACCCAACAGCCTTTCGTGCCAAACCAAGCAGCCATGCGCAGCCCCTTCCTTTGGGGTTGTACAGTGCCCCAAGGCCACCTTCACCCCCCGTGCGTCGCCTTGCCTATCCGTGCACACCGAAATGCATGCAGAATCTTCTTCCATCCCGTGTGGGTCCGGAACGTTGCAGCCTTGCCCCTCCTGCCCAGATGTACCCCAGCCTTGCTCGTTGGGGACGGCAGAGGCCTGCGCTCCGCCATCTCCCCCCACATGTGGACCCAGCTGTTCGGACCCAGAAGACGATGCGGGGAAGCCTTACGTGGTTCCAGGCTCCATCGTGTGTTTAGAACCGTCGGGGTCGGTTTCGGTGAAGCCCGGTGTCGGTTCTCCGGAGCTGGAGGACAATACGCTTATCCTGGCCTCTTACAAACCTCACTTCAAGTAGAAGAAGCCGGGGGGGCGTTTTTGCCAGATTCTGGGATGAGTCAGTCTCGTCTACCGAAGCCCTTTGATTGTGGCATGAAAAATAAATATTCTCTTTAATTGGCGTTAATGAAAGGCGGGGACGGGCCAACGGGGCGGGAAAACCTCTGAAAATTCCCGTCCGGTTCTTTTGTCCCTGGGACTCAAGGAAAAAGTTATTTATTTAAGAGGAAACCTCGCCCTGTTTCCTGAACACAGGAGTCAATTCCGCCTTTGCGGCCCTCGGAAATTGACAGGCTCGTTCGCATAGTTTTTTTGTTTTTTTTCCCAGGGGTATTGAAAGCTGGATTTAAATGTGCATCTTTGCGCAAAACATGTTCGGGTAGTTCCCGAGTTAGGACCACAATTTATGTCACTAAGGGAAACATTGGTTAAGTGGGTTCCTTCCCCCCGCCTCCCCGTTTAGCTACTTTTCTGGCCACCGTGGTTAAGTGAATCGCTGCAGTTTTTCAGTCCGTGGTACGGTCGTTAAGCAAATCCGCTTTCCCCCTGGATTTTGCTCGTCGGACGGGTCGCAAAGGGGGAAATCACATGACACGCAGACACACCCCGGAGACGCTGCGACCGTCGTAAAGACGACTCAGCTGCCAAGCCTCTGAGTTTTGACCACGTGACCACGAGAATTCTGCAACGGTCGTAAGTGTGAAAATCGGTCCCCAGTCCCTTTTTTTCAGCGCTATTGTAACTTTGAGCGGTCACTAAGTGGAACGGTCGTAAGTCGAGGACTCTTTGTACTCAAAAAGGATCCAAGGGAAGACCCTCTCTGTTCTTATTAATTCTGTTCCACTGAAATGCAAAATTGCAGCCATGCATCACATTTTTTTCCCCCCCTTTCTGGTCATGCCGAATTACAGGTAATCCTCGACTTACGGCCGTTCACTTAGTGACCGTTCAAACGGCACTGGGGAAAAAAGTGACCGTTTTTCACATTTACGACTATTGTGGCACCTCCGTGATCACGTGATTAAAATTCAGATGCTCGGCAACCGACTCATATTTATAATGGTCACCACATCCCGAGGTCACGTGATCCCCTCTTGCAACCTTCCGATGAGCAAAGTCCATGGATTCACTTAACGGCCGTGCCACTAACTTAACCATACAGCAATTCACTTAACAACTGGGGGCGAGAAAGGTCGTAAAACGGTGGCAAAATCCACTCTCAACAAGTGTCTCACTTAACAACAGAAATTTGGGGCTCCGTTGTGGTCATACATCGAGGACTACCTATACTTAACTTTGTTTGGAGCCATGTTGACTTGAAGTCACTCCGGTTTAGGATTTCTGGCATAGCGGCAAAAGGAAATCGGGTTGCCCCCCCCAAAAAAGAAAAGAAAAATCTTGAAATATCCCATCCTTGTTTCTGGATGTCCTTTCCCGCTATTGGGGGGGGTGTCAAAGTTTTAGCTATATCAGTGTCTAGTTTTGGGGTGGGGGGGCATGCCAAATATTCCAAGTCATTTGGAGAAGACCCATCCCCAATCCCTGCCTTCAAAACAATCCTCAAACTCCTGGATGGTGTGGCTGCTCACCTGAATTTTCACATCATGCTCACCTGAATTTTCACATGGGGAAAAAAAAATATCTCTGCCTGTGTTCAGGATTCGTCCTCCCATCTTAAAGACCAGACACCCTGGAGCAACCCAGACCTTTCATCTTGTCCCGATTTCTGTTTTTGGCTTCATTTAAGCGAGAAATTTCAGGGCAAACCATTTCCAACACCTGTTTTCCTTCAAGCATCTTCTTACCAGCAATTGGACATTATCTCTATCACCTGTGGCAGCCAGGTAAATTAAATATAAAAAATAATAATAATAATAAGCATCCAAGCCCAGAAACGCCGCTCTGGTTTTGTCTCCCTGTGTCTGCTCATGCGACTTATTTTTTAAATAAATATATATATATATCATTTGGTTCTGTTTCTCCTTCTCGTTCGAGCAGAAAATTCTCTTGGCTGGATATTTTCTCTGCCTCTGTGAAACTGCAATAAAATGCTGGGTTATTTCGACATATATCTTTGGAAGTGATTTCTTGTTTGGCTGTGCTCAAGCAGAAGACGCGATGAATTGATCCGCAGATCAAATCACAAGAAAGTTTTGGGTTCGCCAGGACTTGTAAAGATCGCTATTCCGTTCAGCTTAGAATGTCCCGGGTGTTGGTGGGTGTTGTGTCTGGTTTTACTTAAGCAATGCCTCAAGGAGAGGCAGCCTCCTTCCCAGGATCATGCAAATGAACACCTAGTAGTATCTGCTCTGTGTATTATACACAGACCTGGTCAGAGGAGTTGGGTGTCCGTTCAATTAAGTCATAGCCTTGGGCATCCTGGTTAGCTTCAGGCTAAGATTAGTTAAAAACCGGCTTGGTTTGACAAATGGTCTCTGCCTTTGGCAACATTATTATCTCTGGATTATGGAGAAGATTTGATCTAGCAGTTCAAGGGCGGACTTTCCAATCTGGTTTTAGTTTGTCTGTTTGTCGGTGGATGGAGGGAGGGAGGGAGGGAGACAGAGAAACATAGAGACATATAGATGGATGGATGGATGGATGGATGGATGGATGGATGGATGGATGGATGGAGAGAGAAGGAGACAGAGACACACACACAAAGAGACAGAGAGAGACAGAGAGAAAGAGAGAGATGGAGAGAGAGAGATGGATGGAAAGAGAAGAGGGAGGGAGAGAGGGAGGGAGGGCAACAGAGACACAGAGAAAGAGATGAATGGATGGAGAGAGAGAGGGAGACGGAGAGAGAGAGAGATGGATGTATGGATGGTTGGATGGATGGAGAGAGAGAGAGAGAGACAGTAAGAATGTAAGAGAGAGAGAGAAATGATGGATGGATGGATGGATGGATGGATGGATGGAGAAAAGGGAGAAATCAAGACAGACAGACAGACAAATGAAATGAATCTCAGTGGGAAAACCAAATTTTCTGAAGGTCCCCAACATTTGATCATTACAACGTCCCAGGTGCTGTAGAAGAACCACCAAAAAGATCTTCCATTAATAAGTGTCAGCCAAAGACTTGGGACTCTACCGAAGTATTAGGGGGTCCCCATATCAGCCTGCGGAGATTTATGGCATCCTTGACTGCATTTGAACTCAGATCCCACCCTGATCCCCAGATGTTCTCCAGAGGTGTCTCGTCCATGAGAAAAACCAAAACCCAACACTCAGCTGGTTCGGTGGAGTAGCGCGTATTTTTATTAAAACTTTGCTGTTATCTCACTGATAGCTAGAGAGTCGGTCCATGGGAAATAGAACGAAATGTGAATGTTCTTGAGAAGATCTAACAATCGCCGGGACCATTTCCAGAAGACGTCGGTTGAGACCTCCTGAAGGACCCGAAAGAGAATGCTGGGTGGGAAGACTTGGAAGCAGCACCGGAGGAGGGTGGGTAGAAGTTGTTCCCCAGCCCCTTCCCCTTTATCCGTGGGGCATGGCAACCATCAACACTGTTTAGGAGGGTATTTGGCCTTCTGCGGAGGACACTCCACATCTCTGCACGGAGGGCAGCAGGGCCCCTTTTGGGGCACTCCCTGGTTCGGAGGTGGGCAGCAAGACTTTGGGGGACATTTTGGGGGACAGCAAGATTCTGGGCAAGGAGGGAGCTTACAACCTTGTTTCTGCTGACTCATGGTCTCCAAAGGGTGAAGAAGCCTGCAAAGAGAAGGGGGAAATTAAGAACTGTATTGAACACGAGCGTCTCATTCCACAAGAGCCAAAAAAAAATTCCCTAAATCTTATTTTGGACCTTTTTTGCAGAAATCCAGGGGCATATTCATGAAAATAGAATAGAATAGAATTACAGAGTTGGAAGGGACCTTGGAGGTGTTCTAGTCCAACCCCCTGCTTAGGCAGGAAACCCTCCACCACTTCAGACAAATGGTTATCCAAGGTTTTCTTAAAAACTTCCAGTGTTGGAGCATTGACAACTTCTGGAGGCAAGTAGTTCCACTGGTTGATTGTTCTAACTGTCAGGAAATTTCTCCTTAGTTCTAAGTTGCTTCTCTCCTTAATTAGTTTCCACCCGTTGCTTCTTGTCCTGCCATCAAGTGCTTTGGAGAATAGCTTGACTCCCTTTTCTTTGGGGCAGCCCCTGAGATATCGAAAGACTGCTATCATGTCTCCCCTGGTCCTTCTCTTCACTAGACTAGCCATTTCTTCTGTCCATCCATGGTTCACTCAGATGTCTGTCTGTCTGTCTTTCATTCATTCATTCATTTTCTTTCTTTCTTTCCTTCCTTCCTTCCTTTCCTCCCTCCCTTCCATTTTTCTTTCTTTCTTTCTCTTTCCTTCCTTCCTTCCTCCCTTCCTCTTTCTTTCTTTCTTTCTTTCTTGTGCTTTGGAAAATCGCTTGACCCACTGCCCCTCTCTGTGGCAGCCCCTCAAATATTGGAAGACTGCTATCCTGTCTCCCCTGGTCCTTCTCTTCACTAAACTAGCCAGGCCCATTACCAAGCCAAACTCAGAAGCTGCCAAAAAAAAAAATTGCAAGGAGAAGGTGTCACCACCAGAAGGAAGGAAAGAGAGAGAGAGAGAGGAGAGGGAAGATCCAAGATTTACCGTGCTGTGGATAATAAGACGAAAGGACTCACCTAAAGTTTGCAAGAAGAGACAGAGACGTCGAGAAAAGTCACCAAGGGACGATTGATGGCCCCAAAGCTGCCCTCCACCTTTTTATTCCTGTTCCCACGTAGTGTCACTTCCTGGGACAGCCAGATTAAATCCGTTGGGTGCGGGTGTTAATTGACTAATTGAATTTTCAATCAGCCCCTCCCCGATTCTCCATCCATTAGGAGATGTTTGTCCAATGACTTTACAACTACTTAAATTTGACCCTTCGCCAGGACAGGACAGGACAGGAATATTTGCGTGGCTTTTAGCCAGCAAACAAAACTTCCCTGGCGTGGTGCAGTCTATCTTAAAAGATTGGTGGTGTAATTCAAACGTTTTCTACCTGGTGCAATCCAAACACTTGTCCCCAACCAGATTTATCGTCTAAATAAATCTGGGGATGAGATGAGTTGGATAAAATTTTGTGTTTCGTAAGAATGGGTTGTCCGTTCCTTCCCTTTTTAAAAATAATAATCGTAATTCATTTTTTTAATGAATATCATAGTAATGTATTAATCATTATCATACTAGGGGCTAATATGTATGTGTGGGAGGGTCTTTTTTTAATACACTTTCTCTCTTTTAATGCTTTGATTGTTTTGCATTTTATTTTTTGTCTTTTACTGGCTTTCTTTTTCTCATTGGTGAGTGATCGTAAAATCTACGTAAATTATCTTTTTTTTTTTTAACTTCAACATCTTCCAAGGAATCAAAAGACTCAGCTGATCTCTACAAGAGGGGACTGGGCTTCTCCCAAATCTAGTTAGAAACCTGGTTTTTAGGTCCAAAATAGTTTCCTGGCATTTTTGAGCTTCAGAGAAACTTAAGTGCCCAAATGGGGGAAGTTATTTGGAGTTTGGAAGGCCTTCCTTGCCAAAAAAATAAATAAATAAAATAAAATTCCAAAATGCGGCATTGTGGCCTGGTTAAGAGAGAAGATTATAGGTTGTGCTTTGGCATCTGGGCAACCCCAGAACAAATTAATATGAATTAATGCAAATGTTCGCCTTTTTATGCTAGGACTTTGTGTAATGAGCTCCCTCTGTTGGACTTTCTCCATGATGAAAATCACACTTTTCTCACTGTTGTGTGGTTTGAAAAACCTGCAAATGGAAAGGTTTCCTCTTTGATCTTTCCTTCCTTCCTTCCTTCCTTCATCCTTCCTTCCTTCCTTCCTTCCTTCCTTCCTTCCTTCCTTTCCTTCCCTGCCTCCTATATTCTTTCCTTCCCTCCGTCCCTCCTTCCTTTACAGCTTCTTTCCTTCCTTCCTGTCCTTCCCTCCCTCCTATATTCTTCCTTCCCTCTGTCCTTCCTACTCTTCCACCTTTTTCCTTCCTTCCTCCCTCCCTCTCTTTTATATTCCTTCCTTCTTTCCTTCCTTCTTTCCTTCCTTCCTTCCTTTCCCTCCCTCCTATATTCTTTCATTCCCTGTACCTCCTTCCCTTCCAGCTTCCTTCCTTCCTTCCTTCCTTCCTTCCCTCCCTCCCTCCTTCCCTTCCAGCTTCCTTCCTGCCTGCCTTTCCTCCCTCCCTCCCTGTCGCCCTTTCCCTTCTCCCTTCCATCTCCTTCCTTCCTTCCTTCCTTCCTTCCTTCCTCTTTCTCTCTCTTCTATATCCCTTCCTTCCTTCTTTCAAAACATGTTATCTTTATGGAAATGAAATGACGGTCCACAGTGAAGAAATATCTGATCCTTGCTGAGGATCCCAAATACATTATCTTATGCCACGATGGTTTCCGTGTTTGGCATTGTCTAATCCCAATGCGCTGTATTCTTCTACACTTCCCTGCTCTTGTCCTCCGAGGCCATTCAAATGAACCCCCAGAGGAGAATTATCTTTCAGAATTGCGGGTTTTGCAAGGGTGAGGCAAGCCCTGGATTTGGATGGGCAGAACCCCAAAAATATACGTAATAATAACATGGAGACAGGAGGTTTGGGAATTAAAGGAGGGAGCGAAATGGATCCTGGAGCAGATGTTTTCTTAAAAAACATGTGTCATCTTTTCTTAGTAATTTCTCAGGCCCATCTGGCAAAATCTGTCCAGCTGCTTCTCCAGGTGTTTAGCTCCGAGGGATGGACGGCCCGATGCATTGTGGGAAAATCCTTCAGGAGAACAGCAAACTCGCCCAACCGGTTGGTCCACTTTGAGTGACCAGCTGCTGATAGAATTGATGTTGGTCTCCTGGAGAGGCATGAAGGCTTATGCCCAGAAGTATTTTATAGTCTTTTCCAAGCATAGAAGCTTGCTTTTAATCCATGCCAGGGACGATGTCCCAAAACGCCCGCTTTTCCCGTTTGATTGAACAAAGTTGATGAAGCAAAGCCAAGACCCTAGTCCTCATGCTTCTCGGGAGGAGACACTGCGACCTTCATAAATATGAGTCAATGGCCAAGCATCTGAATTTTGATCATGTGACCATGGGGATGCTGCAGTAGGCGTGTATCAAAAGTGTGAAAAATGGTCCTCAATTGCTTTTTTCAGCGCCGTTATAATTTTGGACGGTCACTAAATGAACTGCTGTAAGTCAAGGACCATCTGTATTCCATCTCTAATTCCTGGCTTTTCGTTTTCTGAGGTCGGAGAAAGAAGAACAGAGCCTCCTGGTCCGGACACAGTCTATCTTACCGCACTATTTCTGCAAAGAAAGAGAAGGTGTTGGACGATTTGGCCACGTGACACGCACTAACAGGGTGACGAACGATGTTAGAAAAATCACGTGCCGGTCAGTGAAAACAAAAGAAGGTGTGGAAGGGTGCGTAAAACGTTGTGGGTTGGTTTTTTTTGTTCCCCTCCTTAATGGGTTTTTTGTTTAGCCGCCACAGGGAAAGAAAAACATCAGATATGACAACTTTGAAACATAAACTTTTTTTGTTTAAAAAAACAGGCTGGTTATATCCGTTCTCGCCCTTGCGCAACCGGCTTGGTGAGGTTGGTGATGCCCCGTTAAAAATGACAAAAGTGTCGGAAATCTCTTTGTCACCTTGGGCGGGGTGGGGGGATGTGGAAGGCCAAGTGAGAGGTTGAGGATGGGGGGTTTGGACAAGCCGGGGGTTGGTGACGTGGGCGGAGCTGGGGGCTGAATCAGAGGGGCAATGTGGAAGGTGGGGGGGAGGTTCCCGTCACCGAGCCGTGATTAAGAGGGCTTGGTATAAAAAGCTATAGGTTGCCAGCTGGCTCTCCAACCAAACCGTGTGTGTTTTTTCTGCAAGGCTGGAACTTGGCGAACAGGTGAGTGGAGCGAGAGGGTGAGATGGTTCAAGGGATGGATGGATGGATGGAAGGAGAAGAGGCGAAATCATGGACCTTTTGGAGAGATGGGAGCCCTGAGTATTGTAGGGAGGAAGAGGAGGGGATGGAGGAGGAGGAGGGGATGGAGGAGGAAAGGAAGAAGGTGATGAAGAAGGAAAGGGGGATGAAGAAAAGGAGGTTGATGGAGAAGATGAAGAAGAGGATGGTGGAGGAAAAGAAGGAGAAGGGGATGAAGAAGAAGGAAACAGGGATGAAGGAGGAGATGAAGCAGATGAAGAAGGAAAGGGGATGAAGAAAAGGAGGTTGAAGGAGATGATGAAGAAGAGGATGGTGGAGGAAAGGAAGAAGAAGGGGTGAAGGAGAAGGAAAGGGGGATGAAGAAAAGGGATGAAGGAGATGAAGAAGAAGAGGATAAGAGGAAAAAGAGAAGTGGGGATGGAGGAGATGAAGGAGAAGGGAGTGAAGGAGAAAGAAATGGAGAACGGGATGAAGAAGGAAAGGGGGATGAAGAAAAGGGGATTGAAGGAGATGAGGATGATGGAGGAAAATAAGAAGGGAATGAAGAAGGAGAAGGTGACAGAGAAGGAGATGAAAGAGAAGGAGGAGATCTGGAGGAAGAAGCTGAGAAAATGCATTGATGGTCCTTGGATATAGAAACCTGGGGAAATGAGCTGAGATGAGGGACCCGTAGAAGTTGTTCACAAATCTGAGCAAGGAAGGAATGGAGTAGTGGTTGAAGGACCAGGGCTGAGACAAACTTCACATTGCTTCAGAAGAAACTAGACAGACACTGAATGCAGCTTCCTTCGTTCCAAGTTCAATCTTGGGATTTCTTGAGATCCATGAGGACTAGGTTCTTTGCTCTAGAGAGAAAAGCCGCTGTTCCTTGAAAAAGCAGCAGCTTTGAATGCTTAGATGCAGCTGGAGACTGGGGAGTGGTGATAAGTCCTGCCTGGTAGACCGTCAATCAGTCTTGAATACCAAGATGGAAAATGGCCATCATGAGTCAACCTTGTCCTCTCTCTGCTCTTTCATTCCAGGACCCTTAAAATGTGTGAAGAGATGCCTCACCTTCTGCGCAACATTCGCAGCATCATCTGCATTTTCGAAAAGTATGCCAAGGATGATGGGGACTGTAATACCTTGAGCAAAGGAGAGCTGAAACAGTTGATCCAAACAGAGTTTGCTGACGTCATTGTGGTGAGTGCTGAGAATTTAGGCCAAAAGGAAGGAGGAGACCATAATGGATTGTCTAGTAGAAGCACGGTAGAGAAATTGGAAGCATAGAGTAGGAAGGGACAAAATCTGGACTGTGGATCACATACCAAGCCATGGTTAGATGCGATTGTGGTTTGTTGGCATTCGGTGCCTCCAAATATGTTGGAGAACCACAACTGAGTTCTAAACCAAACCGCCATGTTATGGTCTGGGGTGGCAAGTCAACCCAACTAAAGAGGAAATTCGCATCCTAAAAAGTCGTTCAACTTTGAGTGCTCCCAACCAAATGCACAGAATTTATGAATCGGTTTCTCTACCTATTATCTTAAATCTACACAATTATTTTTTTTAAGAAACTTTCTCAGGGTTTGCACCAGTTACTAGTGATGTCCTCCCAAGAACTTAGTAGTTGAATGCAGGAGAGTAGAAATAACCCCATTAGATGTCCATCAGAATAGAGCACGTGAGCGAAGCCATTCATGGGTATCAGGGCATAATCGAGAGGAGTTGAGATGAGACAAATTGATCTTTGTATAATTTCTTATTTGCAGAATCCGTATGATCCCAAGACGATTGAGACGGTGCTCCATCTGTTAGACACCGACTGTGACGGCAAAGTGGGTTTTGAAGAATTTACAGTCCTGGTCTTCAAGGTGGTCAAAGCCTGTTATAAAAAAGTCCAGGAATGCCAGGGTCCAGCAGGTGGACCGTTCCAGCGAGATAACCCCAACACTCAGCAGCGGGACATCCCACCTCAACAAGTGTCCACCGGTGGACCATCCAAGCGAGATATCACTAGCACTCAGCAGCGGGACATCCCACCTCAACAAATGTCCAGAGATGGACCATCCCAAAGAGATACCTCCAGTACACAGCAGCGGGACATCCCTCCTCAACAAGTGTCCAGAGATGGACCATCCAAGCGAGATATCACCAGTAAACAGCAGCGGGACATCCCACCTCAACAAATGTCCAGAGATGGACCATCCCAAAGAGATACCTCCAGTACACAGCAGCGGGACATCCCACCTCAACAAGTGTCCAGAGATGGACCATCCCAAAGAGTTACCTCCAGTACACAGCAGCGGGACATCCCACCTCAACAAGTGTCCACCGGTGGACCATCCAAGCGAGATATCACTAGCACTCAGCAGCGGGACATCCCACCTCAACAAGTGTCCAGAGATGGACCATCCCAAAGAGTTACCTCCAGTACACAGCAGCGGGACATCCCACCTCAACAAATGTCCAGAGATGGACCATCCCAAAGAGATACATCCAGTACACAGCAGCGGGACATCCCACCTCAACAAGTGTCCAGAGATGGACCATCCAAGCGAGATATCACCAGTACACAGCAACGGGACATCCCACCTCAACAAATGTCCAAAGATGGACCAACCCAGAGAGATACCTCCAGTACACAGCAGCAGGACATCCCACCTCAACAAATGTCCAGAGATGGACCATCCATGCGAGATATCACTAGTACACAGCAACGGGACATCCCACCTCAACAAATGTCCAGAGATGGACCAACCCAGGGAGATACCTCCAGTACACAGCAGCGGGACATCCCACCTCAACAACTGTTCAGAGATGGACCAGCCCAAAGAGATACCTACAGCACTGAACAGCGGGACATCCCACCTCAACAAATGTCCAGAGATGGACCAGCCCAAAGAGATACCTCCAGCACTCAGCAGCAGGACATCCCACCTCAACAAATGTCCAGAGATGGACCATCCATGCGAGATATCACTAGCACACAGCAGCGGGACATCCCACCTCAGCAACTGTTCAGAGATGGACCAGCCCAAAGAGATACCTCCAGCACTCAGCAGCGGGACATCCCACCTCAACAAATGTCCAGAGATGGACCATCCCAGCGAGATAACATCAGCACACAGCAGCAGGAGGCCCAAACCTCACAAGTGTTTCCTCGTCCTTGCCAGCAGCTTGTGCCCCCTAAGAAAATTTTAGATGCAGAGGAACTGACTCAGGAACAGGAGAGAGAGAGGACCAGAGTGGAGACCAGTTATGACGATCAGGAGCAGTCCCAACAGGAAGAGGCTTCTACTCGCCCAAGAACACAAACATCAAGGGTGCAATCAGTTCAGAGAACAATTGAAGACATGATAAGGGGAAATCTCACCTGCCAAACTTCTTCAGCAGAAATGAGAACCGAGCAGGTTCCTGCTCAGAGGCATCCAAGTGTTCTTCCCCCCCGCCGTCGCTGTCTTCAGGAACCCCTCAGCCCAGATCAAGAAGCAAGTCAAGATGTTCTTCAGAGTGTTCCCCAGCAAACATCCCAACAACGTCCAGTGGAAGAGTGGAGCAGCACACGTCAGGAGGAAGGGACCTCCCACCTCAACAAGTGTCCACCGTGGACCATCCAAGAGAGATATCACCAGTACACAGCAGCGGGACATCCCACCTCAACAAATGTCCAGAGATGGACCATCCCAAAGAGATACATCCAGTACACAGCAGCGGGACATCCCACCGCAACAAGTGTCCAGAGATGGACCATCCAAGAGAGATATCACCAGTACACAGCAGCAGGACATCCCACCTCAACAACTGTTCAGAGATGGACCAGCCCAAAGAGATACCTACAGTACACAGCAGCGGGACGTCCCACCTCAACAAATGTCCAGAGATGGACCATCTCAGAGAGATACCTCCAGTACACAGCAGCGGGACATCCCACCTCAACAAATGTCCAGAGATGGACCATCCAAGCGAGATATCACCAGTACACAGCAGCGGGACGTCCCACCTCAACAAATGTCCAGAGATGGACCATCTCAGAGAGATACCTCCAGTACACAGCAGCAGGACATCCCACCTCAACAAATGTCCAGAGATGGACCATCCCAAAGAGATACATCCAGTACACAGCAGCGGGACATCCCACCTCAACAAGTGTCCAGAGATGGACCATCCAAGAGAGATATCACCAGTACACAGCAGCGGGACATCCCACCTCAACAAATGTCCAGAGATGGACCATCCATGCGAGATATCACTAGCACACAGCAGCGGGACATCCCACCTCAACAAATGTCCAGAGATGGACCATCCATGCGAGATATCACTAGCACACAGCAGCGGGACATCCCACCTCAACAACTGTTCAGAGATGGACCAGCCCAAAGAGATACCTACAGTACACAGCAGCGGGACGTCCCACCTCAACAAATGTCCAGAGATGGACCATCTCAGAGAGATACCTCCAGCACTGAACAGCGGGACATCCCACCTCAACAAATGTCCAGAGATGGACCATCCAAAGAGATACCTCCAGCACTCAGCAGCGGGACATCCCACCTCAACAAATGTCCAGAGATGGACCATCCATGCGAGATATCACTAGCACACAGCAGCGGGACATCCCACCTCAACAACTGTTCAGAGATGGACCAGCCCAAAGAGATACCTACAGCACTGAACAGCGGGACATCCCACCTCAACAAATGTCCAGAGATGGACCATCCATGCGAAATATCACTAGCACACAGCAGCAGGAGGCCCAAACCTCACAAGCATTTCCTCGTCCTTGCCAGCAGCTTGTGCCCCCTAAGAAAATTTTAGATGCAGAGGAACTCACTCAGGAACAGGAGAGGGAGAGGACCAGAGTGGAGACCAGTTATGACGATCAGGAGCAGTCCCAACAGGAAGAGGCTTCTACTCGCCCAAGAACACAAACATCAAGGGTGCAATCAGTTCAGAGAACAATTGAAGACATGATAAGGGGAAATCTCACCTGCCAAACTTCTTCAGCAGAAATGAGAACCGAGCAGGTTCCTGCTCAGAGGCATCCAAGTGTTCTTCCCACCCGCCGTCGCTGTCTTCAGGAACCCCTCAGCCCAGATCAAGAAGCAAGTCAAGATGTTCTTCAGAGTGTTCCCCAGCAAACATCCCAACAACGTCCAGTGGAAGAGTGGAGCAGCACACGTCAGGAGGAAGGGACCTCCCAAACATCAGTGCAGAAAAGAGGAAGTCAACGATCAGCTGTTGAGATGGAACAAATCTCAGCTGGGGAAGTCCTCCATGAACCATTGAGAGAAACTATTCAAAGGCCTTCTGGAGGAAAGAACCAGCAAGTGGAGGTTGAAGAAAGACGATCAGCATCTGGCCAACTCAGGAATCCACAGGTGGTCCAGATTTGTGACCAAGAATCCCATTCTGTCACGCTGGGACAGCATCAGAATGACCAACAGAGACGTCAATCTCAAGGAGTTGAGCAGCGTTCGGTTGTCCAACAGGACCAAGAAGTTGAAGCTCCAGGGCAGGTCATAAGTAGACGTCAAGAACCTCAAATGCCAGTCTACCGACCTCATCAAGAAAAGGAAAGGCATCCCACAACATTAGGACAATGCCAACGTGGTCCATCAGAGCAGAGAGCTGTGTCTAAGGAATTGACCAGGCCTCAAGTAGCTGAGAGATACCCATGCGGTGAGCCTGGAGAACTCACAATCGTCCAATGTTCTCAAGGTTCTTCTCCCAGACGCCCATTCCAACCTGCCGAGTTCCAGCTAAAACAGAGGCCATTACAGTTCCCTCTTCCCTGGTCTACAAAGCAATAAACACTTCCTAGAAAGCCAAGAAATTCTCCACAAAAGCATGGAAACACAGTTGATCCACCAAGATCAATCTATCTCACCCAGGATTTGTGGCAGCTTTGGAGAAAACCTTCCTGGATTTGCTCACCAACTACATCTTACAAAACGTGAGTGGAGAAGCACAGCCCACAGCCAGTTGCAGTAAATGCCAGGGGTGAGCTACATTAAGCTTGGTGGATCTCAAGTAGTTTAGATCTTGCTTTGCTTCTTTATGAAGAACCAGGATCCTTGCTTCAAACATGCTTCATTTCTACATGCAAGGAATCTTTGAGAAGAATCCTGAGATCTTTGTAACCATGTTCTCTCTCCCGTCCTCTGTCTCCCAGTAGGCCCACTTAGCCTTGGTATCACAAGAAGGACCTTGTGAAGCTCAGGATGAGTGGTTTATTGGATGCAGCCTCCATCTCCAGCTATCTTTTATATCAAGTCAATAATACAATAATACAATCGTTCCATAATGCAATAAAGGATCCAGCTTTGCATTGAGAGAATGTCCCCATGATCCAATGAATGTCAGAACTGTATAACAAAATTGTTCATGAGATGGTTGAGTTTCTATTCATACTATAGATGTTCCAGATCTTCTTAGGTCTGTGTTTCTCTATTTTGGCTACTTTAAGATGGGTGGACTTCAACTTCCACAAATCCCCAGCCACCATGAATGGCTGAGAAATTCTGGGAGTTGAAGTCCACTCATCTTCAAGTGGTCCAAGTTGAGCCACACTTCCTTAAGCTGTCCGCCATACTGTAGAATGAACAGTCTAGCTCAACCTTGTCACAACCTAGAAGTGTGATGTAGACGATCAACTGTAAATGGTCAAAAATTCATAGCTAAGTGTCAAATGGTGTATCTTAACCAATCTAAATCGTTCTTTCTAAACTTCTGCTTCTTTCGGTGATACAATAAAAGAATATTTGCAAGCACATGTGGTACGCTTCCTTTTTACAACACAATGATTTCATGCTTGAAAAGAAGTAGCAATCATCCAAACTGACCCTTTTCGAGTTTGTGTTGGCCTTTCAATCATAGACTACATGGTCAAGAGTGAGAAAGACCAACCAACCGTTGTCTGGTAGTCTCCATCTATGAAATAGGACTCTTCTTGGGTTGGTTGACTCAAGAGACATGTCTTACTCGTGAGAATGAATTGTTAAGGTCTACATCTGGGCTTAGAATAGAATAGAATAGAATAGAATAGAATAGAATAGAATAGAATAGAATAGAATAGAATAGAATAGAATAGAATAGAATTTTTTATTGGCCAAGTGTGATTGGATACACAAGGGATTTGTCTTTGGTGCATAGGCTCTCAGTGTACATAAAAGAAAAGATACCTTCATCAATAATCATAAAGTACAACACTTAATGATAGTCATAGGGTATAAATAAGCAATCAGGAAACAATCAATATCAATATAAATCATAAGGATACCAACAACAAAGTTACAGTCATACAGTCATAAGTGGGAGGAGATGGGTGGTGGGAACGATGAGGAGATTAATAGTAGTGCAGATTTAGTAAATAGTTTGACTGTATTGAGGGAATCACAGCGGTTCGGGAGAACCTCTAGCTAAAATTCTGTTCAGTTTGGAGAACCCCCAAATCCCACTCCTGGCTGGCTCCACCCACCCCACCCTGCCCCTCCCAGGAGTCTCCACACAGCCCATTTTGGATGTAGGTAAGCGCAGGGCACACATGGAAGCTTGGAGAGGGTGAAAAACGGGCCTACAGGAAGTTTGGGAAGTCCAGACAAGTGACTGTCCAGTCTCTTCTTAAATGCCTCCAGCTTTTAAGAAGCACCCACAACTTCTGGTGACAAGTAGTTCCACTGGTTAATTGTTCTCACTGTTAGGAAATTTCTCCTTAACTCTAGGTTGCTTTTCTCATTGATTGGTTTCCATCCGTCATTTCTTGTCCTGCATTCAGGTGTTTGGAAGAATAGGTTGACCCCCTTCTTTGCGGCAGCCCCCCAGATACTGGAACACTGCTATCATGTCCCCCCACACACACAATCCTTCTTTTCACTAGACTGACCAAACCCAAATCCGGCAGCCGTTCTTCATATGTTTTAGTCTCCAGGCCTTTAATCATCTTATTTGCTCTTCTCTGCGCTATTTGCGTGGTTTTGTAACAGGAATAATTCAGCAAAAAGTGGACTAGTTTTAATTTCTGAAAAGAAATTAAAACTACAAACCTCACTTAAAAGTTAGGTTCCCAGTCAAAAACTATCCACATATTTTAATCTAGCCTGCTGTGATGGAAACCGAGTGCCTGATTTACGATTAGAAGGTCCTCAGTGGCTAAGACGCTGAGCTTATCGATCGAAAGGTCGGCAGTTCAGCGGTTCGAATCCCGAGCGCCGCGTAACGGGGTGAGCTCCCGTTCCTTGTCCCAGCTTCTGCCAACCTAGCAGTTCGAAAGCACATAAAAAAAATGCAAGTAGAAAAATAGGGACCGCCTTTGGTGGGAAGGGAACAGCGTTCCGTGCGCCTTTGGTGTTGAGTCATGCCGGCCACATGACCACGGAGACATCTTCGGACAGCGCTGGCTCTTCGGCTTTGAAATGGAGATGAGCGCCGCCCCCTAGAATCAGGAACGGCTAGCACCTATGTGTGAGTGGAACCTTTACTTTTACCTTTATAAACCGAGAACAGTTACATGACTTTAGTGAGAGAAACAACATCTGATGATCTTTGAGCACCATCTTGTGGTCAATGGATAGATAGCAGATTATTTTAACGAAATGTATTATGGGATGTTTTTAGAGCTGTGTTTCTCAGCCATGGCAACTTGAAGGCGTGTGTCAGCATTCCAGAAAGGGGCAGTTTCCAATTCTGGGTCATGCCTTTTGGACTTCAAGGGGCCCCGCAGTCTTCAGCGTGTGGACTTCAACTCCCAGAATTTCCTAGCCCGTGCTAGCTGGGGAATACTGGGAGTTGAAGTCCACGCATCTTCAAGTTGTCAATCCTTGCTTTAGAGAATGTTGTTCTCCACACTCGGAGGATACAGAATCACAGAGTTGAAAGGGACCTTGGAGGTCTTCTAATCCAACCCTCTGCTGAAGGAGGAGACCCTATCCCAATTCAGACAAATGATTGTCCAATCTCTTAAAAATTTCCAGTGTTGTATCTCTCCTTGATAAGTTTCCATCATTTTCTACAAGATGGATTGTGTCCTCACCTGTTTCTAACCTCAGTGCACCCACCCAAGAACTAAAAGTCACCCCAAAACACAAACAACATGGACTTTGTTTAGAAGAAACTGCTCTTTATTTATCTTGTTTCATTTCCATCACCAGTAGCCCACCAAAAAACCCACGAATCCACCAAGTTGGATTTACCCTAAATCCAAAGTTAGAAAAAAATTAGAGAAGAAAGGGGAAGGGGAAAAATAGAGAACGGTTGGCGTTCAACAATCCGATGGAGTTGACAGTCGTTTGATCAACAGTGAACACATTCATTTCGTACGTTCAACATCAAGGAAGAACCAGACTGGTTTCCGTTAGTCCACCTTGAGGAATGTTCTTGATGGATGTCTTCAATTTGTTCTTCGTTACTCGAATGGCTAGGATAGGTGGGGAAATATAGCATTATTGACAATAGTAAGGTTACAACTATGAACAAACCGGTTGGCTTCTTGGTCAAACATTCCAAAAGAAGGACAAGGAACAGAGAGCCTCTCCAGATATTGATCAAATGACAGTTCCCAGCAACTCTTGTCTTAGAGAAGATGGACCAGAACTACTGGGAGATGTAGTTTCTCAAGGTCTGGAGAACTATAGTTACCCAACTGCTGCTTACTTTGGCTTCAACCTTCGTTTTCTAGCCTTTGATGTCTGGCATAAGGCTACGGGGCTCAGATCTTCTGAGTTCAGGAGCTCTGCGCCTGGAAACCTGCTGTGGGCTGCTGGGATCAAGCTCTCTCCGACCAGCCTCAGAAGGACTCGCCATGTCTCGTCCTGCACGTCTCATTCGGGCATCTCCTTCTGGAAGGCTCTCCCTTTCCCCATATCTGGAGGCACTTTCTTGAGGCCTTCTTCGATCTTCATCTCTGGTTTCAGCTTCGAGGGACATGGCACGTCTCCCATCTCTCTCCCTGTCCCGGGATTCACGTTCATAATGTTGTCTCTCCTGGTTGTCTTCTCTCTCAACTAATTCACGAGGTTGGAGCCTTCTCCTCCTTTCAGCATCTCTTTCTTGGGACTGAACATCGTAGTTACGGGGTCTCCTCTGGTCATCTCTCCTTGCTTCTTCATAACTTTGAGATCTATCATACTTGGGGTCCCTGGGTTCAGGTTCTTGGGATTGGGGTCTCCTTCTTATGCTTTCTGTTGCACGGGTTTCGTCCCAGCTGAACTCCCGCCTTCTCCGCTCTAGGTCCTCAGGACGTTGGGATCTTCTGACCTCTTCTCTGCCTTCAGACTCATGAGATCGGGAAGGTCTGTCCATATTCTCGAGCTCAGAAGAATAGGGCCTCCTCCTCCTCCTCTCTTGTTCCCTGCGTTCCAGATCTTCCACTTCTGGTCTTCTTGAAGCTTCACGTGGTCGTGGTCTGCTCCACTCATCTTCAGCTCGTCTCCTTTCAGATCTTCTGACTTCTTCCTCTTCGGCCTGGATTGCTCTATCGACATCTTCTCTCGATTGAAAGACAGAGCGTCCTTGTCTCCTCCTCTCACTCTCTCTGTGGTCAGCTTCATGGAACTGTGGTCTTCTCTCACCTTCTCTGGACAATGGGCGATGCTCCTCATACTCCTCTACTGGGCTACGGTGACGAATACGATCTCGGCGCTCATCAGCCACACGGGGTTCAAAGGCGCGAGACCTCTGCTCACTGTGCAATTCCGGCTCCCTCCTTCCATCTTGCCTTTCTCGCCGTTCACGAGACGGACAACTTCTTTCAACATCGTAATCTGCACAATCCACTCGGGCTTGAGAACCATGTCTGAAGAGTCTTCCCTGAGCTTCCTGATGTTCAGTCTCTTGGCCCCGGCGTTGCCTCCCATCTTCCCTCCTGGATATGACTATTGGAGAATAGAGGTCTTCTTCATCTCTGTCCAGGAGACCCCGAGCTTCACGTCTGTCATTGTCATTTCTTCTCACAAGTTGTCGGGACTGGCGGGGAGAGTCTTCATCCAGTGCTGATTCCCGTTGTCTCTGTTGACGGGATTCTGGTATCTCAGTATCTTCCCACTCTTCAGGCTCCAGGCGTCGTTGTTCAGGGTCTCTTTCCTGATGTTCCTGAGATGGACGGCCTCTCCTATCACCATCCCTCAACTCGGGTTCATGTCCTTCAAAGTGGCGGTCTACTTCTTCTCGAAGTTCACTGGAAAGTTCCCCTCGCCTGCCTTCTTCCAAGGATTGGAGGGAGGTCCTGTCGGCACCTCGTCTCTCAGGGACATCGCCTCTTCTCCTGTCCTCCTCCAGAAACTCCCGGCGGTTGCTTCCATTCCCACGTGGTTCCTCGTCACGCATGGCTCTCCTGCTTTCCTCACTGTATGAAAGACACTCCTGGAGATGCCAGACACTATAGCAAGCAGTGGCCATTTCGAAGATGAGGAAGAGGAACTCGTTGAAGTCAACGCGATTATCTCCGTTCACATCCAGCAGTTGGAAGGTCAGCTTGACAATTTGAGGATCACGAGGGTTCTGGGGGGGGAACCAGAAATCACAAAGATTTTACTTTCAAGACTGGACAACTCTTCCCAACTTCACCCGACTTCTAAAGTTCCCAAACTAGCCTTCTATTCTGATCTAGGCTTCCCCTGCAGCACGAAGCCAAGTCCTTGTCCCGATTTTAAATAAACCCCTTTTATTTAATTGACAGTGAATTCGTCTCCAGCAAAGTCTTTCCTCTCCTTTCAAGACAGTTCACAATTACCGACATTTATCAGGCTTGGAGAGTGGCCAGGCCGATATCTTTCAGACTAAAGTCTCCTGCAAACTCCACTCCCCTTTCGCTCCTCTTTTATTCCCTCTGGGAGCGGCCATTCATTGTCCACCTGTGGCCTTACTCCCAAGTCGACCCTTGTTCTTTAGCTGTTCCCTTCTCCTGGCAACTCCGTGCATGCATGCGCACACTGGGAACAGGCTCCAGCTGTTCGTCTGCCTCACTGATGTCTGACTCCAAAGGTAGCTGATCACTGTCAGACGGCCCTGGCCCCCTCTCTGCCTCTGACGCAGAGCCCTCATCAGAGCCTTCCCCAGACTCCAGGACTGGCCCAGGTTCCTCCCCAACCTCCTCACTGTCCGAATCTGCTGCCAGCTCCACTGGCTGCTGGTGGGCCACAACAGAACCTCCTTACCTCTAAAATGTCACCAAACTCTTTTTGGATGAGTCTTTTCATTTGCCTTCGCTTCATGGAGGAATGCTCACTCTTCCTGTCGGCATACTTGTGAAAGACGGCGATGATGGTGCAGATACTGTCCACGAGACCAGCCATGTCAAAGACTTTGTCTGCAGAAACAAGGGAAAGAAAATTTGCACCTCTTCTGACCTAGGCATTCCCAAACCACGAAACAGACTCCTTGTCCTGACAAAAATCCCTTTTTATTAAGTTACTGTGAAATCCTCTCATTCACATCCAGCGAAGTCTTTCAAGGGTGAATTTACAGTCACAGACCTAATCTGGCTTGGAGACCTGCCAGGCTGATTTCAGAGAGTCACAAACCAATTAAGCGAACTAATTGTCTCCTGCAAACACCCCTCCACTCCTCTTTTATTCCCTATGGGAGGGGCCATTCATTGTCTACCTGTGGCCTTACTCCCGAGTCAACCCTTGTTCCTTACCTGTTCCCTTCTCCTGTCAACTCTGTGCATGCATGGGCACACTGGGAACAGGCTCCAGCTGTTCGTCTGCTTCACTTATGTCTGACTCCGAAGGCAGCTGATAACTGTCATGCGGCCCTGACCCCCACTCTGCCTCTGATGCAGAGCCCTTGTCAGAGACTTCCCCAGACTCCAGGACTGGCCCTTGTTCCTCCCCAACCTCCTCGCTGTCTGAATCTGCTACCAGGTCCGCTGGCGGACCACAACAGCATCTATATTTGAGTCCCGGGATAAGCTAACCTCCTTCCATTCACTGGAGCAAAGTCTCTATCCTCCCTGCCTTTTTTCTTCTCCCCTTTTTCTAAGCTACGTTGCCCCAAAATATGACTCCTCAATCCTTTTAATCTACCCAGCTTCTCCTCTTTCCAGCTTGGTCCTGCTCTTTCTAATTTTCTCAGCAATCTCCAAAGTTTAATTTTAATATAATATAATATAATATATAATATTATATATTTTCTTTCCCAATGTAGCAACGTAGTTTTCAACTCACCCAGCTCAGTATATTCAATGGTCTGAAGCCTTCAGGGAACTGTTGGAGAATAGCTGGTATCCAATTCCTTTTTATATATTTCTTAAGATGCTGACACCCTGCTTGGATGATAGATAAATTTACATCCAGCCCAGCCCGGTTTGCAACACCTCGCCTTTTTCAAGCAGGTTGTTAATCCTTGTATTTCAACTTACCCCCTCATAGCTGTCTTTTTTAAAATAAACATACCAAAATAACATCAGTTTCCAGGGACTAACCGGAATTCTATCTTTCCAGGGTTAGATCTCCGATTAAATATTATGTGGGCGGGAAGAAACCCTTACTGGTTAATGCGAAGAGGTTTTTAAGAAGAGACTGGACAGCCCCTTGTCTGGAATGGGATAGGGTCTCCTGCTTGAGCAGAGGGCTGGACTAGAAGACCTCCAGGGTCCCTCCCAAATCTATTTTGTAACAGCTGACTCGTAACCATTCGTTTAGTGACCTTCCGAAGTTATAACGGCACTGAAGAAAGCGACTGGTCCTCACACTTATGAATTTTGCAGCATCCCCCCCCCCCCAGTCACGCGATAAAAATTCGGAGACTTGGCGGAGAACCAGCATGTATGTGTAAGGCCCCAGCGCTATGCCATCCTGTTAGCCATGTTTTCTAAGCTGCATGCGCAAGAGCAAAGGACATGTGCAGAAGGCACACATGCGTAAAAGGTGTGCATCCGCATATGGCACGCACATGAGTGAAGCATGCGCGCACACCCACATTTTCTGTGTGTGGCAAACCGGTGGTAAAATTATATGGAACCCACCTCTGTTCAATTCCCCATTCTTTCCTTCCTGGCTACCAGTATTTTCCTTCCCTACATGTTGCTTGGAGCAATACTTGAAATTCGAGATCCCTGTAGCAACTCAGACTTGATGGCCACCCGAAACTCCTTGGTAGAACAAGTCTACACTCTTCGACTAATCATTCCTGCTTTTCAACAGGTGGGGGACATTTTTTTTTTAGCAAATCTTTTTTTAAGATAAATAACCACCGTGAGCAAATGACAGCCCGCACCCTTGGGGTAATAATACTAATTTTAGGGGCGTCGTTTCCTTCTGGGATGCAGTTCTTGAGCAGGAGAGGAAGGGAGCACCTCACGTATTTATCCTTCTGAATAAACCAAGGATGCAATCCAGAGAAGGTCTAAACCAGGGGTCAGCAATCCGCAGCTCTGGAGCCGCATGTGGCTCTTTCACCCGTCTGCTGCAGCTCCATCACTCAAAATATGCGTCACAATTGCCAATGTGTGATATCCATCGGCACACGATTTATTGAGCTTTTCGACCCCTGGTAGGCCAACCATAGATAAATCCAAGAAAAGTTTCAGAAGAAAACAGAACGTTTAATTCAACTACAGATGCTAGTTCTGTGGCTACTCAGGAAAAATAGTCAGGCACGGGAAAGGTTTTGTGGCTCCCGGTGTTTTCTCTTCTGTGGGAAACGGGTCCAAATGGCTCTTTGAGTGTTTAAGATCGCCAACCCCTGGTCTAAACTAAAGCATGGAAGCTCAGAGGTTCGGAGAAACGTCGCATTTGTCCTGCATTGAAATTCCATTTTCCAAAAGATCTGGGGATTTGAGAGAAATGAGTAAGGATGGTTAACTTCCTAGCTTCTCTCGGAATGGCAGATCGTGAAGAGCCACTGTGAGGGATGCCTTTGTTGGAAAGGGCTTTGCTATAGAAGTAAGTGGTGGGGAAGAAGTGGGTTACTTGGAACCCTGACACTGGCTTGAGTAATTTTTCCACCTTCTAATAGTTGGGGCCAAGCTTCACTTGTACAACTATCCTATGTTTCTTAGCTCCTCAAACCCTACCAGATCCAAAACATCAAAGTTGGCACGTTGACATTCAAAGCAGTGGGACTCCATATTTTTCAGGGTCCACCAAACTCCAGTTCCCAGAAGCCACCACTGGACAAGCATAATGGGAATTGGGGGTGAAGAAATATCTAGAAGGCTTTTAACCATCTAGCTTCATTGGCTTTGGGGGGGGTCAACAGTTGTTCTTGCACACACAACCCCCCCAAATCGTCCAAGTCAAAAGGTCAACCAACTGTTGGCCTCTTGAAGGCAGGTTCTCCAGACAAGATCCATCATCTATGCTTCATCATGCCTTGAAGCTTTATGGGGGGGAAGGTCTTGAAACCTTGAAAAAGCATCAGATGACCACGTTGTGCTGGCACCGAGTCACAGCCTGATGTTTCATCGAGATATCTTCCTGAAATCACAACCTAGAGCCGATTGTGCTCATAAAGGTGATGTTGGTGAATACAAGCTTGGGTGTGCTGCAGGTTGGAGAAACAACTAAAGGAAGAGAGGTTCGTTTTGACTTCTTACAAGGACAGAGAAGTTGACCCAACTGAATTCAGCAAGAAAAATGATCCGATGGTCTCTATCTTCTCATGGGCAACATCAAACCAGATCCCTTTCGGGCCCAAGAGTTTGATTCCAAAGCTGGAGCTTGCAGCCCACCAGAGTTGCTGTATTCTCCATTTGGGGAAGACACCCATTTAAATTTAACTACTAGATGAGTTAAGGTATCATTATCCGAGGTGTAATTAGCCCAGCCGCTAAAAGAAGTGGCTACAGGACAAAAATTACTCACATCCTTTTCTGCAGGGAACGAAAAACAACAAGGAGGTGACCTCGACGGGTTGAACAAACAAGGCAGGGAACCTTAAAATAAAGTGATAAATGGTGTAGGGTAAGGACCAGAGAACTTTGAAGGAACAAAACAAAAGGAATATTTCTGAAAATAGTCACCAGATTGACCCGCCTTGCTCAAAACATTTGTGGTTGGGCAAACAAAGTTGCCCTCAAAGTTCTTGAGAACTTCTCAGCCCTCCAAAAAAAATGCCCCCTTCTTTTGGGGATCCATCTGTGGAGGATGTATTCCACCACTGAGCGCATCCAACTGATTTAACTCACCGTACAATTTACCTCATAACTATAATTTTTATTGTAGATTTTTCCATATCTTCTCCTACCACTATTACCCCACCATAACTCCTTAGGGTCGTGCCACGCTTGGATTCAAAACCCAACCTGGCTCCAAACATTTTCTTGCCCCAAACTGTCTCCAAACCTGCTGGTTGAGGAATTCTGGGAGTTGAAGTCTTACCTACCTTAATGGTTAAGGTTAATTTAAAAAATTGGAAAGGGAGGGGACGATCACATAAACTTGGGCTCCTGGAGAACATTCGTACCCCTCAAACTTGGTTCTGTTTCTCCTTGTAGGTTTTTTTGCAAGAAAAATAAGACACTGAAGCCTGGGAAGATAAATCTGTCCTTCACCAAGGCCATTTGTTTGACTCCCTCCATTAGTGACAGAGGTTTCTTGAGGTTCTCCTGCTGGGTGATGACAGAGAATTGGACCTCACCCATTCTTGGCCTACACAATCTATCATTCTGGGATATATTGCTTCCCAACCTGGAGGAAAGCTAATGAATAGAGCTAAAAGCCGTTGATTGATAGATCTCTTCTGGACCATAATCTGTGGAATTCTGCACCGGATGAAACCATAAATCCTGATGTTGTCACAAGACCTCATGTTCTCCTGCCCAAGCTCAAACACTCTTCCTTCCGGAAACCAATCTTAGTTTTTGAACTTAAAGACGAATCAAGAAACCTGCATGTGCTATGGAATTCATCTCTTCCAACCCTCGCATTGCGTGATGTCCAGATAAAACCTCAGAAGCACCTCAGAAGCGGGGAGACGTCGATGATCACCCCACAAGGTATGGAAGGCCACGGTTCTTTCCTCCTTTAAAATTGCAGGAAGACAGCAAATGCTATTTTAGGCTTCCATTTTTTGGGGAACGTGACGACGACAAGGTGGAAATACAAGTCGCCGAGCAATTTGTTCAGAAGGCACAGAGGTGGAAGGAGCCGGGACTGAAGATGAATCAGATTGTCCTTTGAAGAGGGTGTCGCCTTGCACGGTACAATTAGCCAACCTATAAAAGGGGTTCGGCTTCTTGGCGTTTCCACACTTTTGTCTCTGAGGCTGCTCACCTGATTTTGCTGAGCTGGGTGAGTTGAAAAATTGGGGAATGGGGGGACATCAAGACAGAAGAAGGTGGGGAGAGTTGAGCAGTCCCTTAGAGGTCCTTGAAAGGGATGGCACCGTAGAAAAAGAAAGGCCCTTCCTTCTTCACGGTCCCTTTCCCTGTCTTTGCAGAAAGGGACTTCAGGATGAGCTACTTTCTGGACAGTGTCTGCACCATCGTCAGAATCTTTCACAAGTATGCCCGATGTCAGGATGGCAACCTCGCTCTCAACCGGAGAGAAATGAAGACGCTTATCCAGAAAGAGTTTGCTGAAGTCTTGGAGGTGAGCACCAACCGTGGGGGATGAGGGGCGACATTGGGCAATGCCCACCGTGATGGATTTTCAGGACCCTTCGTCCCAAGCCCATGTCCTGATTGCAGCCTTCATCCACATTCTGGCTAGGATCCTGCACCATCCACCATGAATCCTTACACAGCGTTCCTTCGGTGGAGGACGTCAAGCCAGCCTGGAGGGCCACCTATCAGAGATGGTCTGGTGCAGCATATTCTAGGAAGTGGGATAGAGAACCTCTATGACCCCTTCCAGCTCTACAAGACTAAAAACACACTGAGCTACAACTACAGAAAAGAGGGGGGGGATGTCAGCGGATACATCTAGGCCAAGCAAAGACCAGAATTTGGGGTTGAAGGGATGACAGGAGCAGGGTGGGCTTCAAAATTTTTTAGCAAGGGGTTCTCTGCCCAGTTGTTGGGTGAGCTTGGCCATGATGGGCGTAGCCTAGTCAGCCTACTGCACCAAGGACGTTTTTGCCTTCCCCAGGCTCCGGAGGCCCTCTGGAAACAGGCCCATTTCTGGCCTTCCTGAACTTCTGGTAGGGCCGTTTTTCTCCCTCTCTGAGCCCCCGCGTGCTCCCTGCACTTACCTGCATCCAAAACGGGCTGCACAGGGACTCCCGGGAGGGGAGCGGCAGGGTGGGCGGGGCCAGTCAGGATTGGGATTTGTGGGTTCTCCAAACTGCACAGAATCTTAACTAGAGGTTCTCCTGAACCCGTGAACCTTGGGCAGGACCCATTGTTGGCTATGCCAACCACTGAGCAATCCTATTGGTCAGGATAATTTATCTTTGGATATCATTCCATTTAAAACATCATAAATGATCATCTTAAGAGTGACAAATGTTGAGGTGCTACTGGTGGTTGGAATGACCAGTAGGTCCATCCCAAAAACCAACCCCTTTTCTTTTTTATTTCTCCTCACTTCCAGAATCCTTGTGACCCTCAGACGATTGAGCTCACTTTCAAGCTGCTGGACGTCAATGGAGACAGCTTGGTGGACTTCAACGAGTACCTGATTTTCGTCTTCCAAATTGCCACGGGTTGTTACAGGTACCTGCAGCCCAGAGAGTATCTTGTTCGGGAGGAAAGTAGCAGAGCCCTACGCGAAGGAGAAGCAGGAGGATCCAAAAGAGGAAGTCAGCAGCTTCAGGATGGGGAAAGGAGAGGAGACTTTGTCCATGAGAGACAAGGTTCAGATGGGACTTCCATGGAGGAAGGAAGACGGGGGGAGTTGATGGGACGCTACCTTCCCATTGAGCCTGTAGAAGAAGTAGAAGAAGAAGAAGATAGCAGCTTTGAAGGACATGAACCCGAGTTGAGGGATGGTGATAGGAGAGGCCGTCCATCTCAGGAACGTCAGGAAAGAGACCCTGAACAACGATGGCATGAGCCTGAAGAGTGGGAAGATATCGAGATACCAGAACCCGGTAAACGGAGACAACGGGAATCAGCACTGGATGAAGACTCTCCCCGCCAGTCCCGACAACTTGTGAGAAGAAATGACAATGACAGACGTGAAGCTCGGGGTCTCCTGGACAGAGATGAAGAAGACCTCTATTCTCCAATAGTCATATCCAGGAGGGAAGATGGGAGGCAACGCCGGGGCCAAGAGACTGAACATCAGGAAGCTCAGGGAAGACTCTTCAGACATGGTTCTCAAGCCCGAGTGGATCGTGCAGATTACGATGTTGAAAGAAGTCGTCCGTCTCGTGAACGGCGAGAAAGGCAAGATGGAAGGAGGGAGCCGGAATTGCATAGTGAGCAGAGGTCTCGCGCCTTTGAACCCCGTGTGGCTGATGAGCGCCGAGATCGTATTCGTCACCGTAGCCCAGTAGCGGAGTATGAGGAGCATCGCCCATTGTCCAGAGAAGGTGAGAGAAGACCACAGTTCCATGAAGCTGACCACAGAGAGGGTGAGAGGAGGAGACAAGGACGCTCTGTCTTTCAATCGAGAGAAGATGTCGATAGAGCAATCCAGGCCGAAGAGGAAGAAGTCAGAAGATCTGAAAGGAGACGAGCTGAAGATGAGTGGAGCAGACCACGACCACGTGAAGCTTCAAGAAGGCCAGAAGTGGAAGATCTGGAACGCAGGGAACAAGAGAGGAGGAGGAGGAGGCCCTATTCTTCTGAGCTCGAGAATATGGACAGACCTTCCCGATCTCATGAGTCTGAAGGCAGAGAAGAGGTCAGAAGATCCCAACGTCCTGAGGACCTAGAGCGGAGAAGGCGGGAGTTCAGCCGGGACGAAACCCGTGCAACAGAAAGCATAAGAAGGAGACCCCAATCCCAAGAACCTGAACTCAGGGACCCCAAGTATGATAGATCTCAAAGTTATGAAGAAGCAAGGAGAGATGACCAGAGGAGACCCCGTAACTACGAGGTTCGGTCCCAAGAAAGAGATGCTGAAAGGAGGAGAAGGCTCCAACCTCGTGAATCACCCAAGAGAGAAGACAACCAGGAGAGGCAAAGGTATGATGAACATGAAACCTGGGACAGTGAAAGAGACAGGAGAAGGCCTCAGTTACGTTACTCAGAACCCAGAGAGAGGGAGATGAGAAGGCCTCAGCTGGTTGACTCAGGAGTTGATGAAAGGGAACAACTCCAATCAAGAGAAGCAGTCACCAGACCAACACAATCAGATAGGTTTTCTCCATCTGATAGTCCAGGAGAGTATGACCGGAATGGACAACAGTTATACGAGTCCAGACATACTCTACAAAGTGAAGGGAGGAGACAAAGTTATAATAGACTAAGCAATGCCCAGAGACAAATTTGGGCAATCGATATTGCTCAAAGAGAAAGCGAAGGGCAAAGGAGAAGCAATGTTGAGGTTAGAGATGTTGACCAATTCCGTGGTGTTGACCGCAGAGAGAGTGAACACCAGAGAAGAACCTCGATACATGATTCTGATGATGAAAACATTGATCAGAGGCAGACCCAAACTTATGAGGTTAGCTCAAGAGAAGGTGAAGACCAAAGAAGAACTTCATCGCATGACTCTGGTACAAGACAGATCAACCAGAGGAGATCACCAACATATGAGGTTGGCCCTAAAGATGATCAACAACCAAGGAGAATGCCATCACATGAGTCTGTTGACCAGAGATGGAGGAGCCGCACACAAACTGACCTAGTAGAAGATGGTCAGAAGCCTTCCAACCCATATGAAGTTGACCCAAGGGATGGTGAGCAACAGAGGACAGTGCAGTCCTCTGACCCTAATTTCAGGGATACTGAAGTAACACAAGATAATATGGGGGACAGCACTCGGCCACGTGAAGCCACCTCTCTTTCCAACCAAACTGCTGACCGTGAACTTGATCTGCTGAGAGACCAAAGGCCACCAGAGTCTGGTGAACCTCAACCATCAAGGAAGCCGGGACAATCTAAGGCAGAACGAAGCCTGGTGAGTCCACATGAACAGCACCAGGCCACAAGAGAGAGCCAAAATTTATCTGGACCAGAACAGAGAGGTCCCCAAAGAAGGTGGCTGCAACGCCAAACTGAAGCCCAAGAAGCAGGAGTGGACCAAGTCCAACCAAAGGTAGGTTCACCTGCAAGCAAGAGAGTTCTCTCCCAACCAAGTGAACGACAGATCACCGAGGGCCAGGAAAGCTGGATCCAGGGGTACCATCCCACACCAGCCCCCCAAGCTGAAGGCCAGTCTGAATTATCTCCGGCTGGAGAGGGAGACAAAACTCAAGAACCTGCTGCCCTTAACCAGCAGCAAGTCCACCGTGAAGGAGAAGCTCCTCAACCTGAAATGGAGGAACCCAAAGTGGAGGAAGATGACGGAAGTGGCTCATGGGCCCAGGAATCTCAGCCCCCTTTGGAGGACGATGACCAACAAGCCATCATGGAGAAGCCGAGCAGTTCTCTTGTGGAAAGCAAATCGTGTGTAATTTGTAACCCGCTGTATGAATATCTGTTGGCCCAGAAGAAGCAGGAGCAACCCTAGAAGATGGGATGAAGATGCGAGCTTGAAGGACACTCTGCTTTCATGCCTTCCTTTCTTTCTGCAGATGTTCTTCGATCCTGTTGAGTTTTCTTCTAATCAGTTAATCTAATCATCTCTAAATCAATCCTTTTGGTCCAAGGCGATACCCAGCAAAGGGTATTACGGGGTCGTGATCTCTTCCCTTTGGGATGTATCTATGGAAATGTAAACTTAGGGTGAGAAAAGGGCGGGAGGGGGGGTTTCTGTAATCATCTGGATTTTCCTCTAATCAGGGTCTCGAGCAGCCCCTTTGCTCTTCCAAACTCCAGAAAAGGGTACAAGATGAGGAAAGATAAAAGGTAAAGGTTCCCCTTGCACATATGTGCTAGTCGTTCCCGACTCTAGGTGGTGGCGCTCATCTCCGTTTCTAAGCCGAAGAGCCAGCGCTGTCCGAAGACGTCTCCGGCGTCATGTGACCATCACGACTCAACGTCAAAGACGCACGGAACGCTGTTACCTTCCCACCAAAGGTGGCCCCTATTTTTCTACTTGCATTTTTTACCTGTTTTCGAACTGCTAGGTTGGCAGAAGCTGGGACAAATCACGGGAGCTCACCCCGTTACGCGGCAGCACTAGGGATTCGAACCGCTGAACTGCCGACCTTTCGACCGACAAACTCGTCTTAGCCACTGAGCCACCGCGTCTCACAATGAGGAAAGAAAACCCCAAATTCTGCCTGGAGTAATCAAGAAGCAAATCTAGATGGATGTAGACCAACCCCCTCAGTGTCCTTAGGAATCTTCCTTCTAATATCAATAAATTCCTTCTGATTGAATGCATCCATTCTTCCCCTTCCTTCTGTTTCTTTCAGCCCACAGTATTTCCTTCCTTATGTATTTTTTTTAAGTGGGGGCGATTCCTCTGTTGGCCACAAGGTGGAGGGGCAGCAAAGCGCAGAAAAAAATCAGCCAGGATTCACAAGGGTTAAATATTTGGGGAAATGCTGGTTTGAGAGCCAGTGAGAGTTTTGTGGGTTTTTTTAAGTTCATGTTCAAGTCACAACTTGCGAAGGGGAAGGTTGGGACAGACAGAACTGCAAAAATGCAACTGGGAGGTTGTGTCTTTCACAACCACTGTGATTGTGTTGTCCTGGGTGTTGCCACGGGCTCTGTTTAACCCACCCACCCCCTTCCGTTTTGGTTGCTAGGGAACACTTAATCTGAATTTTTGCCCAATCCTTTTCATTAGCACACAACCCTGCAATTTTTTCTTTAAAAAAAAAAGAAAAGGATCTCTGCTGGACTTTTTCCAGTTTGCAAGAGGGCGGAGAAGAAAGTCAGCTTATCTTCAGAAAATTCTTCTGAAAAGAAGCCTCTCTTATTTATTTATTTATTTTTAAAATGGTATTTATTTATTTATTAAATATATTGGCTGCCCATCGTACCGCAAGGTAACTCTGGCCAGTTCGCGATGTTAAAAAGATGAACTTTTGCAAAACTTACATGCAATAGGAATTAAAATAATAAAAAGATTTTAAAAGATGTTCTGTCTTTCTTTCTTTCTCTTTCTTTTTCTTTCTTTCTTTCCTTTTCTCTTTTTTCTTTCTTTTTCTTTTTCTTTTTTCTTTTTCTTTCCTTTCTTTCTTTCGTTTTTCTTTCTTTCCTTCTTTCCTTCCTTCCTTCTTCCTCTTTTTCTTTCTTTCTCCTTCTCTTTTGTTCCCTTTCTTTCAGTTCTCTTTCTTTTGCCTCTCTCTCTTTCTCTACTGCAAGGCGGGACAGAAAATATTGACTTCATAAAATCCTAACTGCACATTAGTTACACTCAGGGGCGGGTTCCAAATCCCGTTGCTACCGGTTCGCTTGTGCGCGTATGTGCAGAAGCGTCTGGGTGGGTGGGCGGAGCCTCCTGCCGCCACCACTACGGGTTCGCCCGATCTGGTGCGAACCGGTAGCAACCACCACTGGTTAGACTCATATCCAGTCCTGATGAAAGCAGAGCAGAAATTCAGCCGAGTAGCGTTTCTCTTTTTAGAAATGTCAAGGCTCTAGTCCTCATGGTTATGGGGAAAGCCTCCAGGTGTGTTCTAGAAGAGGAGAAGCGGTGATAGCTGGCATGTGGCAAAGTTAGCTCTCCGTCTCTTGGCACAAGACGATGGAACAAAATGTCTCTCTACAACTCTCTTTTTTTCTTTCCCCCATTCTTCTTCTCAGAGTTTACTCAGAGGAGTAGGGGGATGACTCACTCACCCCTCTGCGGCCTTTTTGCACAAAGGAAAATCAAAGCGCTGCAGAAAACTGGCTTCCTGTTATTTTTCCAGCACTGTATAGATTAGGAATGCGGGGAAGAAATTTGATCGTAAGGCCGGTTGGGTTTGTTTTCCCGGTTCAGTCCGAAAACCAAATTCTGAAAATATTCACATCGGCTTCGGCCCAACTCTGTAAAAATATCCACATTTTTTGCATTCTTCCTTTGCAAACAGAACTCCACTTTCTGTTGTGGGAAATTTAATTTTTTTTTTCTTTCACGCTGCCGTCTTTCTGCTTGCTTTGAAGCATCACAAAACCATCAGCCCGCATTTGGAAAAAGGCAAATGCGGTCCTGTGAAGCATGTTTGGCTTTTGCTCAAAGGAGAAAATTTCTAAAAGTTGGTTTTCTACCTGTTGGTCGGTGATTTCTGCAAAAGTTAGGAGGAGAGTGGGCCTGAATGGGTTAAACCGGAGAGAGAAAAACCAACTTCCCTTTAAGCACATTCCGGAGTGAATGAAATAAGGTGGGGCGTGTGAGGTTTTGTGTGTGTGTGTCTGAGGTGTCCGTGCATATCACTGCATATCGGACATTAATACAATTGAATGTGTCTAGAAATATTTCATAAGAGTCCTCCACTCCTCCGCTCGCAACAAAATACCTTATGCCACCAGACTTGAAATTTTGGGCTTAGAAAAATTAGAACTACACCGCCTTCGGTCTGACCTAAGCATAGCTCATAAAACCATCCACTACAATGTCCTACCTGGTCAATGACTACTTCAGCTTCAACCACAACAATACACGAGCTCACAATAGATACAAACTCAAGGTCAACCGCACCAAACTCGATTGCAGAAAATATGACTTCAGCAACAGAATGGTCAGTGCCTGGAATGCACTACCAGACTCTGTGGTTTCATCCCAAAACCCCCAAAATTTTAACCTCAGACTGGCTACTGTTGACCTCACCCCATCCCTGTCCTAATGTTCTCTTTAATTGTATACATTTTATGCATTCAATTCATGCTTCTACTTATATATATATATATAGTATCTAATATGTACTCAACAAATGAATAAATAAAGAAATAATTGCTCAACAGAGGAAGAGACAGGCGTTAGCTCAACCGGGGAGGGGCCGAACCTTCTCTTCACCACTCCGGTCTCCAACCAGCTCACCAGCAACAGCCAACTTTCCTCTCTGCTTGGCCAGTTGCCGACCACAGCTATGGTAAGCACACCCAGGCCTTGGCTTGGAGGATGAGGCCTCCAAGACAGAAATAGGGAGGGGTTCCAGACTTTACAGCCTGTGTGGGGACTCTGGTTCCCCTGCTCCACAGACCCTCCACTCCCAAGAGGGTGGGGATGATGGGAAGTTGAGTGCTGGGATTCCTCCACCAGCAATCTGGAGAGCAGAGAAGGCCACTGAGGTGTGGCTCTCTCTCTGTCTCTCTCTGTCTCTCTCTCTCCCTATTCTTTTTTCTTTGACTCTCTCTCTTTCTCTCTTTCTCCCTCCCTCCCTCTATTTCTGTCTCTGTCTCTCTATCTCTTTCGTTTCTAGCTATCCTTTTCTTCAGCGTTGGAGCACCTACATCGGTGTCCTCAGTGTGTAACACGCAACATCTTGTGTGAATCCACAAAGGCGGTTCATTCAGTAACCAGGAAGCGTTGTGTGAATGGCGACTAAGCGGTTACTGGGGAGGTGGGGAGAAAGATTGGAGAAGAATGTAAGTTTGTTCTGCGGCTTTTGCTTCCCAGCGGTTTATGTCACAAGGGCAGGGCCAAACTGATGAGTGCCTCTCCTCCGAAGTTGCCAGGTTGTATGTCTGTGTGCGCATATTGCCAAATATGTTATATCTTTTTTTAAAAAAAACCCAGAGCAATCTCTCTCTTTCTTGAGCCAAGAATTGACGTCTTTCCTGTTGGACAGTTTTGTCATTGCAAGCAAAAACCAAGTTCCAGTCAACGTCGATAGGGGGCAAATGAGCAAGTTTTGATCTGCAAATGAAAGAACAGCCTCGGGGCATGGGCAGAGTGCCCTCGTTGAATTGGCTGTTGGGATATTTATGGGAGCGCCCCTCCCCTCCTGGGCCTATCCTGAATTTCCACATCTGTGGGCCAATTTATTTGAAAGACCCTCTTAAAATTTAAAAGCAACTCTGGCAGGGGGGGCAGGCAAACTTCATTAGCTTTGAAATTAATCCAAACTTCATTAGCTCTGAAATTAATCCATGTTCTAAGGCCAGCATTTCTCAATCCCCTCGCCTCTAATTTTTTCCCTGTTCTCCTCTCCCTTCGGGCTCCGGTTGGAAACAAGTCGCTTCTTTTAGTGAAACGCGCATCGTTGCGATATCCCGAAGCGAAAGGGGCACATTTTTTTAAAAAATGCCACTTTTTCACTTCTGCAGTCGTCCAAGTACACCAAGGGTCCCACCGAAACCGAGCGTTGCATCGAGTCGCTGCTGGCCATCTTCCAGCGCTACGCTGGGAAGGACGGATACAGCAAAAAACTCTCCAAGAACGAATTCAAAATATTCATGAACACGGAGCTGGCCTCTTTCACCAAGGTGTGATTTACAGTTTATGTATCTCTTCAATATACCTGGGAAAGCGTGTTGTTGCGTGAATTCAGCTGAGGAATCCTGCTTGGTGGGGTATGGGCTCCCTCCAGTGGTGGGATGTAGAATTGCAAACCAGGATAGGCAACGAGGCCTAGTTCGATGTTTTCACCTAGTTCGATGTTTTCACAAACAAAGGAGCCGTTTGGGGTGCTGTTTCCATTCAGACCTCTTACCAGGATGTGTCCCGCAAAAAATGCCGAGATAGCAGAATAACAAAGCTGGAAGGCACCTCAGAGGTCTTCTAGTCCAAGTGCCAGGCTGGAAAGCTTATACCGTTTGACAAATGGCTGTCCAATCTCTTCTTAAAAACCTCCAGGGTTGGAGCACCCACAACTTCTAGTGGCAAGCACTTCCACAGGTTAATTGTTTTCACTGTTAGGAAGTTTCTCCTTAGTTGCAGGTTGCTTCTCTCTTTGATTAGTGTCCGTCCATTGTTTCCTGTCTTGCCTTCAGGTGCTTTGGAGAATAGCTTGACTCCCTCTTCTTTGGGGCAGCCCCTCAAATACTGGAAGACTGCTCTCATGTCTCCCCCTAGTCCTTCATTTTTCTAGACTGGCCATACCCAATTCCTGCCACCGTTCTTCCTATTTTTTACTCTCCAGGCCTTTCATCCTCCTAGTTAGCTCTTCTCTGCACTTCTTCCAAAGTCTCAACCTCTTTTTTGTAACGTGGTGACCAAAACTGGACGCAGGATTCCAGACGTGGTCTTACGAGGTTTTTGATCCGTTATCCCTCAGGAAATTCATTTTGGGAGGTACTAAAAAACTGATCTCCTATGATCTTTTTTTTTCTTCCTTTGCAGAACCAGAAAGATCCGGCCGTCCTCGACCGTATGATGAGAAAGCTGGACATGAACAGTGACGGGCAGCTGGACTTTTCCGAGTTCTTGACCCTCATCGGAAGTCTGGCATCATTCTGCCATGAACAGGTGACATCCGGGGCTGCCGCCGATCCCCACAAAAGACTGTGAAGGCATCCGGGGGGCAATTTCAAACCTTGCCATCCAAAGCATTCCAAAATCGGGGAAGGATGTGCAACGTCGTTTACTCTTTTTGTTTTCCTTGTTAAAATTTGAATAAAATTGAGTATTAAAAGCAGATTTCTGGTTTGTCCGTGCACATAGGAGCAGAGAGCTGCGTTGGTCACACGGAGTCACGTATTTGCAGGACGAGGGAAAGTTAGCCTTGGTTGAAAAGGAATCATTTGGGACATCTGAACCCCGACTCCGAAACAATTTGGGTTTTAAAAATAAAGCTGCTAGTCCTCTGTATTTGGGGAAGGAACAGGGCAACACTGCAGGTAGGATTCTACCTGGTAGGACAGGGTGTGAACCGATGCTCAGACCTTTAAAACATCTAACCCAGTGGTGAAATCCAATTTTTTTTACTACCTGTTCCGTGGGTGGGTTCCTCTTTTTCTTTTTCTCTTTCCTTCTTTTTTTTCTTTATTTCTTTTTCTCTTTTGTTCTCTTTCTTTTGTTTCTCTTTCTTTTTTTCTTTCTCTCTCCCTCCCTCCCTCCCTCTTTCTTTCTCTACTGCAAGGGGGGGACAGAAAATACTGATTTTAATTATAAAATCCCAACTGCGCATAAGTTACACTCATATCCAGTCCTGATGAAAGCAGAGCAGAAATTCAGCCCTGAGTAGAGTTTCTCTTTTTAGAAATGCCAAGGCTCTAGTCCTCATGGTTATGGGGAAAGCCTCCAGGTGTATTCTAGAAGAGAAGAAGCGGTGATAGCTGGCATGTGGCAAAGTTAGCGCCCGTCTCTTGGCACAAGACGATGGGAAAAAATGTCTCTCTCCAACTTTTTTTTTCCCCATTCTTCTTCTCAGAGTTTACTCAGAGGAGTAGGGGGATGACTCACTCACCCCTCTGCGGCTTCTTTGCACAAAGGAAAATCAAAGCGCTGCAGAAAACTGGCTTCCTGTTATTTTTCCAGCACTGTATAGATTAGGAATTCGGGGAAGAAATTTGATCGTAAGGCCAGTTGGCTTTGTTTTCCCGGTTCAGTCCGAAAACCGAATTCTGAAAATACTCACGTCGGTTTCGGCCCAACTCTGTAAAAATATCCACATTTTTTTGCATCTTTTACAAACAGAACTCCCCTTTCTGTTATGGGAAATTTATTTATTTTTTCCCTTCACGCTGGCGTCTTTCTGCTTGCTTTGAAGCATCGCGAAACCTTCAGCCCGCATTTGGAAAGAGGCAAATGCGGTCCTGCGAAGCGTGTTTGGCTTTTACCCAAAGGAGAAAATTTCTAAAAACTGGTGGGGGGTAGAATTAAAACCAGACTAGGTGGGTTTTTTCTTTTTTTCCCTCCGTGTATCTTAAAAAGATTTGGCTCCTAGATTTTGGAAGAAATTCAAAGTCGTGGGGGGGACAGGACTTCCAAGCATCCAGACTGCTGAGTTTCCTTTGCGTTTCACATGGATAATGACACAAAACCAAAACGTAGGAAAAGAGAGGAAACTTGAAAGACACTGAACTTGTCGATCAGAAAGGTCGGCAGTTCGGCAGTTCGAATCCCTAGTACAGGTCTCCCGCGTTAGCAGGGGGTTGGGCTAGATGACCTCCAAGGTCTCTTCCGACTATGCTACTAGATTGAAGGCTTAGGCTGAAGGCAGATCGCTAACAGTTGAATTTCGGCCTGCTACACACGAAGCGGGATTTCTTTTTTTACTCAGCCGAACCAGTTGGGAAGTCTTCGAAGCGGATTCCTAGCAGCTGAGAAAGCTCACCCGGTTGGTTTCACACCTGTTGGTTGGTGGTTTCTGCAGAAGTTAGAAAGAGAGAGGGCCTGAGTGGGTTAAAACGGAGAGAGAAAAACCAACTTCCCTTAAAGCACATTCCTGAGTGAATGAAATAAGGTGGGGCATGTAGGGGTTTTTTTTGAGTCTGCCTTTAGCCAAAATTGTTCAACAGGCGGGGGAAGAGACAGGCGTTGGCTCAACCGGGGAGGAGCCAAACCCTCCCTTCACCACTCCGGTCTTCAACCAGCTCACCAGCAACAGCCAACTTTCCTCTCTGCCCGGCCGGTTGCCGACCACAGCTATGGTAAGCGCACCCAGGCCTTGGCTTGGAGGATGAGGCCTCTGATGCAGGCCAAGACAGAAATAGGGAGGGGTTTCTGTCTGCAGCTGGGGTGGGGGGGGGGGGAGAGGGAAGGAAGGTGTTCCCCCCCCCCAAAAAAAAAACAGAGCCAGGAAAAAAACTTGGCTGGAGGAGAAGGGGAAAAAATGACACCGTGAGAAGGAGGAGAAATGGGCAGCAGCTGGAATGACCCAAAAGTTCACCGAATCCGACTTCTTTCTCTTGGCGTCTCCTTTGGACAGTCCCAGACTTTTCCGCCTGGGTGGGGACTCCGGTTCCTCTGCTCCACAGTCCCTCCACTCCCAAGAGGGTGGGGATGATGGGAAGTTGAGTGCTGGGATTCCTCCGCCAGCAATCTGGAGAGCAGAGAAGGCCACTGAGGTGTGGCGCTCTCTCTCTCTCTCCCTCTCTCTCCCTCCCTGCCTCTCTCTATTTCTGTCTGTCTCTCTCTCTTTTGTCTCCGCCTATCCTTTTCTTTGACTTTCTCTCTCTCTCCCTCCCTCCCTCCCTCCATTTCTGTATTTGTCTCTCTATCTCTTTTGTCTCTGCCTATCCTCTGACTCTTTCTTTCTCTTCCTGTCTCTATCTCTTTTGTCTCCATCTATCCCTTTCTTTCTCTCTCTCTCCCTCCCTCCGTCTCTGTGTTTCAAAACGTGGTAGGCATCCGTGCCACCGAGGATGTGAGTTTTTCACCAGAATATATAGAAAATTTGATTTTGCCTTTCCTGCAAGGTCAGAGGAGCAGAGAGTAACGGGCGGTCAAATTTTTACCGCTTTGGATTGTGGTTTCCCGTTTTGTTTCTGCGAGAAAGGGTGTGGCTGAACCGGAGGACAAGCTTTCTTGAATTCCTGAATGGCTCAGGATTCCTTTTGCAAAAAATTTCCCAGGGAGCGAAGTTCAACAGGGGAAGACTTAGGCAAAAGTCAGATCATTAACCAGTTGGATTTCGGTCTGCCACCCAAGAGTTTGAGGCCTACAAGCACCGCCAAGGAGAAAAACAGGCAGGAATTAGAGAGAAGTGGGGTCTTGCAGCTTAACTGCCTTCCCCTACAATCCTTGGGGATGGGATTTCTGTCTAGAGACCCTCTAGAGACCCCACTCCAGGTCTCTAAAAGTATACCATATGTTTGCCAAGTGTAGATTGCAAAAAAAATCACCGTTCCTGCGCTTTGGAGAGTGGTTCGATTGGTAACTATCAGCCGTAAAAAAAAAAAAAAAGATCTCAAAATAATCTTCTTGGCTGATTTTTTGCAAAGTCAGCTCGCAATGGGTAGTAGTAGGAGAAAACGCTTAGTGGTACAGAAGAACAGAACTAAGGACTAGGCAAGAAGAGTTATACCAAGACACACCCCAAATCTTGAATTACACATTCTTGCAGGTAAAATATATTGGTGAAATACTCTGGACGTTACTCGTTAATATTTTAAAAAGAAGTAAGACGTACTTGGTATGTTTCCACGCTATGATGAATTTCGACCAGGTTGAAACCTGGATGGGGGCCCGTCTACCATTTGCTAATCTGAGCTTGTTGTCTGTGTGTGCGTGGGCTAACAGAATAACAGAGTTGGAAGGGACCTTGGAGGTCTTCTAGTCCAACCCCCCAGCTCAAGCAAGAGACCCTGTTTCATTTCAGACGAATGATGGCTCAAACTTAAAAATCTCCAGTGATGGAGCACCTATATCGGTGTACACTCGGAGCATAACATGAAACATCTTGTGTGAATCCACAAAGACGGTTCATTCAGTAACCAAGAAGTGTTGTGTGAATGCAACTAAGCGGTTACTGGGGAGGTGGGGAGAAAGATTGGAGAAGAATGTAAGTTGGTTCTGCAGCTTTTGTTTCCCAGGGGTTTTGGTCTCAAGGGCAGGGCCAAACTGATGAGTGCCTCTCCTCCGAAGTTGCCAAATTGTATGTCTGTGTGCACATATTGCCAAATACGTTATATCTTTTTTAAAAAAAACAACACCAGAGCGCACTCTCTCCCGAGCCAAGAATTGAAGTCTTTCCTGTTGGACAGTTTTGTCATTGCAAGCAAAAACCAAGTTCCAGTCAAGGCCGATAGGGGGCAAATGAGCAAGTTTTGATCTGCAAATGAAAGAACAGCCCCTGGGCATAGGCAGAGTGCCCTCAATGAATTGGCTGTTGGGATATTAATGGGAGCGCCTCTCCCCTCCTGGGCCTATTCTGAATGTCCACATCTGTGGGCCAATTTATTTGAAAGACCCTCTTAAAACTTAAAAGCAACTACAGCAGCGGGCAGGCAGGCAAACTTAATTAGTTTTGAAATTAATCCAAATTTAATTAGCTGTGAAATTAATTCACATTCTAAGGCCGGCATTTCTCAATCTTGGCCACTGGGAGAAAGAGGTGGACTTCAATTCCCAGAATCCCCCAAACACTCTGGGGAATTCTGGGAGTTGAAGCCCACCCCTCTTCCAAAGGCCAAAGTTGAAAAATACTGTTCTAGGCTCACAAAATGCAGCTAATGGGCATCGGGGTATGAACTGAAATGGAGGCACAAGGAGCAATGGAGCTCACTTAGCTCAGCATAGTCTATCTTCCTGATGGCACACGAGCCGTCACTCCAGTTCAGTTCGGCCGCGCATGCGTGCACATCTCCCAGCGGCCAGGTGGTCTTTGAGTCTCTGCTGCGCATGCGTGGGGGGTGGGGGCAGGGCATGCGCATGGCATGTGCGAGGGCATGTGTGCGTGCGTTGGGGTGGGGCACGTGGGGGACACGCACACTGCATTTTGGGGTTTAGGCACACACGCGTTTGTGCATGTGCACTTCGGGCACTTGGTCCAGAAAAAGTTAGCCATCATTGCCCTCATGTTTCACTCCTTCACTTCTTCTGAAAGGTTATCCCTTCTTCTCAGCCAGATGGGGGACAATGGGAACTGGAGTCCCTCCCCAGAGCGACCAAGCGAGCAAGTTATTTCACCCAGAGGGGCAAGCCTCTCCCCAAATAGCATTTCCGTAAAAATGAGAAATTTGTTTCCTAAGGGCCTCTTGTGGCTCAACAGGCTAATGCAGTCTGTTATTAACACAGCTGCCTGCAATTACAATTACTGCAGGTTCGAGTCCCACTAGGCCCAAGGTTGACTCAGCCTTCCATCCTTTATAAGGTAGGTAAAATGAGGACCCAGATTGTTAGGGGCAATAAAAGTTGACTTTGTATATAATATACAAATGGATGAGACTATTGCTTTACACAATGTAAGCCGCCCTGAGTCTTCGGAGAAGGGCGGGATATAAATTCAAATTTTTTTAAAAAAAGGGTGGTGGAGGTTTTGCAGATGTTATTTTTTGGAAAAGCGAAAAAGGTACGTTAAACGTAGCACCTATTCCCCATCTATTATTTAAATTTGCAAAACACACCACTGAGAATTAACGATTTGCTGGCAATTCTTGTCTTTGATAGTTAGCTGGAGCATCCACAACTTCCGATTTTTTTCCCTGTTCTCCTCTCCCTTCGGGCTCCCGTTGGAAACAAGATGCTTCTTTTAGTGAAGCGTGCATCGTTGCGATATCCCGAAGCGAAAGAAGCACGTTTTTTTTTAAAATGCCTCTTTTTCACTTCTGCAGTCGTCCAGGTACCCTGTGGGTCCCACCGAAACCGAGCGTTGCATCGAGTCGCTGCTGGCCGTCTTCCACCGCTACGCTGGGAGGGAGGGAAAGACCGACACTCTCTCCAAGAACGAATTCAAAACATTCATGAACACGGAGCTGGCCTCTTTCACCAAGGTGTGATTTACGGTTTACGTATCTCTTTGATATATATGGGAAAATGTGTTGTTATTTTTTTCCCCCCCTAAGAATTCAGCTGAGGAATCCTGCTTGGTGGGGTATGGGCTCCCTCCAGTGGTGGGATGTAGAATTGCAAACAGGGATAGGCACCGAGGCCTAGTTCGATGTTTTCACTGTTGTGGGAACCAGGCGAAGGATGGTTCAATCAGGAATTTCAAAGCAAACAAAGGAGCCGTTTGGGGTGCTGTTTCCATTCAGACTTCTTACCAGGATCTGTCCCGTGAAAAATGCTGAGATAGCAGAATAACAGAGCTGGAAGGGACCTCAGCGGTCTTCTAGTCCGAGTGCCAGGCTGGAAGGCTTATACCCATGATGGCGAACCTATATCGGTGGGCACGCAAGCTTAGCTCCGACGTGCATACGCGTGCTGGCCAGCTGATTTTCAGGCCTTCTGGGTCACCCGGAAGTAGGAAACAGGCTATTTCCTACCTCCCGAGGGCCTGAGGGGGGAAGGCCTGTTTTTTGCTCTCCCCAGAGCCTCTCTAGGAGCCCGGGGAGAGCAAAAAACGGGCCTACCGGGCCCACCGAGCCATCGCATGCCAAAAACGGGGAGAAGCACAGGGGGGGAGGTCCCACACACATGTGCGGGAGGCTCGGCACATAGAATTATAGGATGTTAGCCATCACTGCCTTATACTGTTTGACAAATGGTTGTCCAATCTTAAAAACCTCCAGTGTTGGGGCACCCACAACTTCTAGTGGCAAGCACTTCCACAGGTTAATTGTTTTCACTGTTAGGAAGTTTCTCCTTAGTTGCAGGTTGCTTCTCTCCTTGATTAGTGTCCATCCAGCATTTCTTGTCTTGCCTTCAGGTGCTTTGGAGAATAGCTTGACTCCCCTTTCTTTGGGGCAGCCCCTCAAATACTGGAAGACTGCTCTCATGTCCCCCGCTAGTCCTTCATTTCTCTAGACTGGCCATACCCAATTCCTCCCACTGTTCTTCCTATTTTTTACTCTCCAGACCTTTCATCCTCCTAGTTAGCTCTACTCTGCACTTCTTCCAAAGTCTCAACCTCTTTTTTGTAACGTGGTGACCAAAACTAGACGCAGGATTCCAGGTGTGCTCTTACGAGGTTTTTGACCCGTTATCCCTCAGGAAATTCATTTTGGGAAGTACCAAAAAGCTGATCTCCTATGATCTTTTTTCTTTTTTTTTCTTTTTTGATCCTTTGCAGAACCAGAAAGATCCGGGCGTCATCGACCGCATGATGAAAAAGCTGGACATGAACAGCGACGGGCAGCTGGACTTTTCCGAGTTCTTGAACCTCATCGGAGGCCTGGCAGCGGCCTGCCATGACCACGTGGCAGCCGCCGAGCCCCCCAAAAGACTGTGAAGGCATCCGGGCGATTTCAAACCTTGTCATCCAAAGCATTCCAAAATCAGGGAAGGACGTACAATGTCGTTCACCCTTTTTGTTTTCCTTGTTAAAATTTGAATAAAATTGAGTATTAAAAACAGATTTTTGGTTTGTCCGTGCACATAGGAGCAGAGAGCTGCGTTGGTCACACGGAGTCACGTATTTGCAGGACGAGGGAAAGTTAGCCTTGGTTGAAAAGGAATGGTTCGGGACATCCGAAACGATTTGGGTTTTAAAAATAAAGCTGCTAGTCCTCTGTGTTTGGGGAAGGAGCAGGGCAACACAGCAGGTAGGATTCTACCTGCCGTGAACAGACGTTCGGCCGGACTAGTTGATTCATTTATTGCCTATTAATAAATCTTACCTTTATCTAACTCACCTTAAGGTAATGCTATTTCGGTATTTGACACTGTCTGATGGGACACTTCGCAAGATGTAAACTCCTCCGCTGGTTGGGTTGAGGCTAAAGGAGAATCAGACGTGTTTTCCAGCAGTAAATCTTTTCTAAATACTGTACAGGTAGTCCTTGACTTACAACAGTTCATTTAGTGACCATTCAAAGTTACGACGACACCAAAAAAAAAGGGAGTTAGGAACCCTTTTCACACTTATGACCGTTGCAGCATTCCTGGAGTCACAGGATCAAAATTCACATGCTTGGCAATGGACTCACATTTACGACGGTCGCAGTGATTCCCTTTTGTGACCTTCTGACGACAAGCAGAGTCCATGGGGAAGCCGGGTTCACCACCACCATGGTCCTCGCTTAGCAACTGCAGTGACTCATTGAACGACTCCGGCCAGCAAGATTGTAAAACGGGGCGAATTCACAAATTTCGACTTTTTTGATTTTTATTTCATCTGTACACTCCGGATTTAAAAAATGTAATGTGGCCCTTTCCTAAATGGGCCACACCAGGCTGAACCACTAGAGGGCAGTACGCATATCTAAAATATCTATAATTTATGTCCTCCAAAGTGCATTTTGAACTCTGGCAAAACACACCCAGATACATAACCGGACCTCCGACATTCTCTGGACAATGAATCCGTTTCGGCTATTTGTCACCAGCGGTGAATAACGGCCATGTCACTGAGAGTTGGCATTTGCAAAAATCAGATGCTGTGTAGTTCCTCCTCCTCCTCCTCCCCCTCCTCCTTCCTCCTCCTCCTCTTCTCCTATGACTTCCTCTTCCCCCTCTTCTTCCCCATCATCTTCCTCCTCTTTTCTCCCCCACTCCTCCTCCTCTTCCTCCTCACCTTCTTCCTCTTCCTCCTCTTCCTCCTCTTCCTCTTCTTCCCCTCCTTTTCCTCCTCCTCACCTTCTTCCTCCTACCCCTCCTCTTCCTCCCCCTCTTCTTCCTCCTCCTTCCTCTCCTCTCCTCTTCTTTCTCTTCCTTCCTCCTCTTCCTCCTCCCCCCTCCTCTTCTTCCTCCTCCTCCTCCTCCCCTTCTTAGTCAGCACCAACCTGCCGCTGGTTGAAATCAAATTAAACCTATTTAAAACCGTACTTCTCAACCGCGGCCACGTGAGAATGGCCAAACCTCAACTCCCACAATTCCAGGGGAATTCTGGGAGTTGAAGTCCACCCATCTTTGAGTCACTGAGATTGAGAAGCTCTCATCTGTGTTTATACAACTATCCCAGTGGTGGTATTCAGCCGGTTGTACGTGGTTCAAGCGTTTTTAACCCACTGCGTATTCGCGGAAGGCACTTGCGCATGCGTGCTCACATTTGCGAACTGGTAGCAAAGAGAAGCGAATACCATCCCTGAACTACCCACCCAACTGGGTGGAAAAAGAATTGAAGGTTTTGCTCGGGGTGGGAACTCGGCCGCCGATTGTAACCCATTGCGATAATCAGCTGGCGCGGGACATTCCTGAGCTTTGATTGCAATTTTTCATTTATTTTTTGGCCTAGCTTTCTTTCCGACACCCCATTCGTGCTGGGAAGAAATATTCAAACTTTTCCCCACTGCTTCTTCCTGTCTCCTGGATTTTTCTCGTCCTTCTGGGGGCAAAGGGCGTTCGGACGGGCTTCCTCGGGCTCACGTTTCCCACAGTGGTACAGTCCTCTCAGGGGGAAAAAAAGGGCTATAACAGGTGAGACTGCACCTAATTTGGTTGACAGATTGACAGGTGCAGGGAGGTTATTCTAGATCCACCCAGCAGCAGAAAAATCCACAAATATTTGCCTTCCAAGACAACATGGTTTAAGGCCCCTGCCACCGATGCGAAATCTCCGTTGCACAACCCAACCTTGGCACATCGCACAAATTAGTCAGGCTGTTTGCATCACACACTTCTCCCTGAGTGCTGAGATTACACACACACACACACACATATATTAAAACAAACAAACTTGAGATGGGTGTCTTTGTTTTTTGTTTTTCTTTCCTCTTCCCTCTTCTTATAGTCTTCCTCTACTGCTGCACCTGAAATATTATCCCCTGCTCCGGCAATTGTATGTAGGAAGTTAGCACCCGTCCCTCTCGTAGGAAAATGAGATATTTTAGGAAATATTAAAAGGGCAGAATGTTTCCCCTAAAAGGGAGGCAGAAACTCAGCCCGCCCCCCGCCCCCCCTCACCTTTGGGGGGGGGCATTAAGGCCTTGGCCAATCGAGTCTACATAACAAAGATTTACCTCCTTCAGGCAGAGCCATAATAGGAATCCCAAAGCCCTTTCATTACATCATCACCCAGCAAGAGTCAACCAAGCTTGGGACTCAGGACAGCATACAGAGTTGCCCCTGTATGGCCCCATGGGAGTCTGAAAACCAATCAGAATACAAGCTCAAATTCAAAAGCCCAGAAGGGCATAAAACTGGAGCACTCTCAGCATCTCTTCCTTCCCCCCCACCCCGCCCCCCAGACCTCCAAACCATGTGTTTCTGTCCAGGGTTGAAATACTACAGTTCAGACCGGTTCTCCCGAACTAGCAGTAAAAAATGCTACCGGTTCGGGCAAACCGGTATTTCCAACGATCAGCTGGGCGACAATCAGCTGTGACGCGCGATTTATATTAGCTAGAATTGTCGGATTTCCTGCTTTTTAGCTAATCTAAATTGTGCGGCACAGCGGATTCCACCACCCCCTCGCTGTTCTACTTACCTTTGCAGACTCGGAAGTCTTCAAAATGTTCCTTTTTTTAGCGCTGCACGGGCACACCTCATGTACACATGCGCGTGAAGCGCACGCTCAGTAGCAGACTCACAGAATCGGTAGCAGACTTCAGAGGGTTTCACCGCTGGACCTGTCCACCATTGAAAACCATCTTTCCAAGCAGCCTCCATGTTTCCAGTGTCTTTCTTCCCCACTTGGAACTGAACCCAGATGGACATTTCCTCCAACATGTTGTTGTTGTTAGTTGCAAGTCATGCCTGAACCATCGCGACCCCATGGACAACGTTCCTCCAGGCCTTCCTGTCCTCTACCATCCTCTGGAGTCCATTTAAGCTCACGCCGACTGCTTCAGCGACTCCATCCAGCCACCTTGTTCTCTGCCGTCCCCTCCTTCTTCTTTTGCCCTCAATCTTTCTCAGCATTCGGCTCTTCTCCAGGGAGTCCTTCCTTCTCATTAAGTGGCCAAAGTATTTCAGTTTCATCTTCAGGATCTGGCCTTCTAAAGAGCAGTCAGGGTTGATCTCCTCTAGGACCGACCGGTTAGATGGCCTTGCAGTCCAACATGTATTGGACCATAAATGCTTTCATAAAGAAACAGAGAGCTGGTGGCGCACACCGCAAACTTTTGGGGGGGGGGACATGGAAATTGGGAAATCGGCGGAAGATACAGATAGATAGATAGATATAGAGATAGATAGATAGATAGATAGATAGATAGATAGATAGATAGATAGATAGATAGATAGATAGATAGATAGATAGATAGATAGATAGATAGATATTCTGGCCGAAAGAATGGCGAGAAACAATGCCAGGGGGGAAAAAACACCTGCGGGCTTCATCGGAGAGTTCCCAAGGAAGCAGGAAAGAAAGCAACAAAGATAATAGCATTTTTCCTGGGATGGAAAAATGTGGATGTTTGCAACTTGAGCCTGGCAAAGGCGTGGCAACCCAGAACAGCTAGCCTGGAACCAACCTCGGTCTATTTGTGGAAGACTTAAGCAATTCGTTAATTAATACCGTGTTTCCCTGAAAATAAGACCTCCCCAGATAATAAGCCCACCGGGCTTTTGAGTGCATGCGTTAAAATAATACGCGCCCCCCCAAAAAAATAAGCCCTCCCCAAAAATATTTAAATGCATGCGCAGCCAGTCCCCGCCATTTCCTCTGGCCAGGGTTAGACAGTGGTGGGATTCAAGTAATTTAACAACCGGTTCTCTACCCTAATGATTTCTTCCAACAACCAGTTCACCAAACTGCTCACAAAATTAATAACCGGTTCTCCCGAAGTGGTGCGAACTGGCTGAATCCCATCACTGGTTAGAGAGTCAGAGCTGGAAATCAGGTAAGACAGTAAGAGGAGCCCCGTCTTGCTCCATGTGCCCCAAAATAATAAGACCTCCCCAAAAATAAGGCCAAGCGCTTATTTCGGGGTTCAAAAAAATATAAGGCAGGGTCTCATTTTTGAGGAAACACGGTAATATAAGAGAGATTGAAATGTGGAAACGGAGGTTGACTCTCCCTCCAGAAAATGGCCAGATCTCAAATGTTTCTCTTCCAGCAAAATTTCCATCCAATCCAGAAACTCCCGTCCTGAGTTAGCAAATTAATTCTAAACTCAAAGCTTGTTTTGATTTTGAAATCTGGAGCTCTTTGGAGGCTGGTAGATGCAGCGTCTAGTGAACACACAATAAAATACACACCCAAAAAACAACAACACAAAAAACCCAGAGAGTTTGTTTAGTGATCTTTTGAAGTTACAACGGCATTCAAAAAAGTTGACTTTTGAATGTTTTTCACGCTTATGGCCATAGCTGCATTCCCATGGTCAAAATTCGGATGCTCGGCAACTGATTCATATTTATGACGGTCGCAGTGTCCCAGAGGGGTGTGTGTGTGTGTGTGTGACATGATCCCTTTTTTGCGACCTTCTGACACACCAGGTCAACAGGGAAGCCGGATTCACTTAAACAACCATGTGACTCACTTAATGACTGCAGCAATTCACTCGACAACTGTGGCAAGCCAGGTTGTAAAATGGGGCAAAACTCACTTAAACAACTGTCTTGCTTAGCAACATCAATTGCGGCAGTTTAAAGTCGAGGACGGACCTGTATAGACAATGCAAAATAAAATGCGGTAAAAACTACAAGCGCTCAACGATGCAGGTAAATAAATCAGGTTTTTTTTATCCATCTTAAGTTGATTGGAAGCATCGGGAGTTTGCAAGGTGAAAAATCTGAATATTATCCGTTTTTTTATCCGTGCCGTGCCATTCCTGAAAAGTTTCGTGCACTTTTTCACTGCGATAACTTAGGCAGCTACAAGATCTCTTGAAAAGCCTGCCAAAGCAAGTTTTTTTCTTTCTTTTTTTTCTCCCTTCCTCTCTTTGTTCTCCTGAGGTGGTCTCAGCAGGTAATCCTCGACTTACGACCACAATTTGAGGCTAACATAGCCATTGCTAAGCGAGACGTTTCCTCCAATGAGTTTTGCCCCGTTGGGTGACCTTCCTTGCCAACATAGCGAATCGAAGTGGTTTTCTTTTATCATCAAATTTATTGGACTCGGGGGGCGGCAAATTAAACCGACCAACGTCCTATAAAACCGAAAAGGAAAAACGCTTTGGGGCGGGTTGTAATATTAAGAAGTGGGGATCACTTTGGCAAGAGAGCAGGAGCCAGAAAAACAGACAGGGTGATGGATTGTCCTCTAAAGTTAGTAGGAGCGCCTTGCTCAATAGAATAGCATTGGAAGGGATCTTGGAGGTCTTCTAGTCCAACCCCCGCTCGGGCAGGAGACCCCATCCCATGGTAGACAAAAGGCTGTCCAGTCTTTTCTTTAAAAACCTCCAGTCGTCCACAACTTCTGAAGGCAAGCTGTTGCTGACTGTTTACTGAGACTGCGTATTTTCCTGACCCTGCACCCTGTAAAAAATGCCTCGCCCCCCCCCCTCCTTTAAATGTCTGAGCAGGGTGTGTGTGTGTGTGTGTGTGTGCAAGCAACAATAGGGATGAAGCCGCCCAGAATAACACGTGAGTTTGGGATGGAATTCAGGAATGCGGAGGAGGAAAAACAGGTGGGGCAGGGCAGGAAAAGTTGATGGGGGGAGGAAAAAACCCCCAAAGAATGCAGAATAATTGTAGCTCTTTGGTGGAGCTGAGGAGACTTGTTTGACCTCCACCCCCCCCACTCTCTCTTTTCCCTTTATGTCAATTCCAATTTATACACACATGTACACACACAGCATCCAGAAACTATTCAGAGCGCCCCTTAGGCACTTTGGTAAATTTTGTTATGATGCCGCCCGGTTCTAAAGTTGTTGACATGCAATTTTTTTTCTCATTAATCTACACTCAGTATCCCATAATGACAAACGGAAAACAGAATTTTAGAAATGTCTATATCTATCTATCTATCTCTATATCATCTATCTCTCTGTATCTCTATCATCTATCATCTATATCTATTTACATCTATATCTATCATCTATCTATCTCTATATCTCTATATCTCTATCATCTATCTGTATCTATATCATCTATCATCTATAGCTATCTATTTACATCTATATCATCTATCTCTCTATCTCTATCTATCTCTATCATCTATCTATCTATCTATCATCTATCTCTATCTCTATCTATCTATCTTTATCCCTATCTACATATATCATCTATTGTCTATCTCTATCTATCTCTCTATCATCTATCTCTATCTATCTCTATCTCTATCTATCTATCTCTAACTATATCTATATATATATATCAGTTTAAATTGGAGTTGCATCTGGAGTCGCATTTACGTTACTTGTAACAAAGCCCGATAAACCACGATATATGATCCAAGGTATAAAAAGACGGATCTTCCCAAGGCATTTGGAGAAGAGCAGATTAACCCTCCATATATATAACCCAGCAGCACGTTTCAGGGCCCACCTCGCAGGGCTGGCAGCAAGTTGATCCTGGGCTCTCTCCCCAGTGGTGGGTTTCCAATTTTTTTACTACCGGTTCTGTGGGCGTGGCTTCGTGGGTGTGGCATGGCTTGGTGGGCATGGCAGGGGAAGGATACTGTGAAATCTCCATTCCCTCCCCACTCCAGGGGAAGAATACTGCAAAATTCCCATCTCCTCCTGATCAGCTGGGACTTTGGAGGCAGAGCATAGATGGAGAGGGGGCCAGTCAGAATTTTTACTACCAGTTCTCCCAACTTCTCAAAATTTCCGCTACCGGTTCTCCAGAACTAGTCAGAACCTGCTGAAACCCACCTCTGCCTCCCTCCATCCTTCAGCACCAACTTTGGGCTTTTCCAGGGCCTGCTCAGAAGGGATTCCCGCTGGAAGAAGATTTTTACAACATCTACATTCATTAAAAAAAAAAAATAGGAATTAGTTTTAATCATTTGTAACTTAGATTTGGCAGCCCACCCAAGCCCCTTGGGCCAGGAAAGAGCGTCTCTTGAAGGGTCCGGGTTAGATGCCCAGTTAGACACGGCTCTCTCTCTGGCCCATCTCCAAGACATCGGTTTCTCCCGCGCATCTGCAGATGCGAGTCCGGCTTCTCCGCCCCCCCGGCCCAGCCCAGCCCTAGCCCGGCCCAGCCCAGCGAGAGTTGCGGAGGCGGTGGCCGGCCAGCCTGCCTCACTTCTGCTTCTGCCAGCCGTCGCTCCAGGCTGCTCTCTCCCCGGGTGAGTCTCGCTCGCTCGCTCGCTCTCCGCCGCGCGTAACGGGGCGCGCGTAAAAGCCAGGCGCGCGTAAAAGCGGGGCGCGCAGGGCTATCCCGGGGAACCCCCTACCTCCCCCCAAAAAAGAATCGGTTGCGCCCCTCTGGGACCTGAAACGGGGTGGGTGGGGAGTGTTTCCCCCCCCCTCCCTCGGAGGGGAGGAGAAGGAAGGGAAATGGAGAGAGGAGGGGGGGTCCCCATCATCTCTGCATCTTTTTGCAGGCACTTTGGGCTGGTTTTGGGGGAGAAGCGGGGGGCTGGGCTGGGGCTCGGAAAAGCCGCATTTCTGGCTTAGGGTGTGGCCGGGTGGTGGTGGGGGGGCTGTAGGCACTGCGTACGTGTGTGGCCGGCTGTCCTAATGAAATACCGCCCCGGATGCAGGGTCCGCTTTGTACCCAACGCTGCCAAGAGGTTTGGGGTGGTCTCTCCATTTTTTGGAGAGGCGCTTTTCTTTTTTGGGGGGGGGGGGAGGAAGAGGGAGGTCGGGGGAATGAGTGCCACCCTCTACTGGGCAAGCCGGAATGCTCTCCCAACCCCACCCCACCCCACCGCCATGCATTGGCCAACAGCCCGAGGCGAAATCCTGCAGAGACCTCCGTTTCTATTAGCAAAAAGGCGTTAAGGTCGGAAACTCGGGCATCGTCTCTTCAAAGTTGTGTTTTGTTAAGTTTTTCGTCCCCTCCGGGAAGGGTTTGGAGAGGAAGCGCTCGCAAAGGAGGCGTGCAGTAGACAAGGCGTTAGTCCTCAGCGTTCCAATAAAGGGGCTCACAATAAGCGCCGAGTTTTCGCCAAAGCGCTTTAGAGGCTCCCCTTAGGGATGGCAAAAGTGCGGATTTCTCCTCTCCGCTGGGGCCGCTCCACATTTTTAAGTTGCAAAGGACTTCAAACTCCCTTGCCTTTTTTTTTTGGGGGGGGGGTGAGAGGTATTTTGGGGAGAGGGCTGAAAAACTCTTTCTGCTTTTTCTTCCAAAACTTCTTCCTTTGCTGCGACGATTTTAAGCTGCTGGGTTTTTTTTAAAATCCGCTTCCCCCAATTTTCCACATTCTTAGCGAGGGGTTTTTTTGGGGGGGTAGTTTTTGGTTGGTGGGAAGGGAAACGATGACAGAAGTCAGGGATGGGGGGGGGAGACTGGTTTTGAAGTTTCTGCTGATGGAAGGCGGGGGAGGGGGGGCTCACCCAGAGGTGGGTGGTAAAACTGCCAAGTGGAAAGCTTTTTTTTTGGGGGGGGGAGAAGCAGGAAACAGCAGGTTGTTCCCAGCCAACCCAGATTCATGGGCGAAACCAGGTTGAATGTGTGAATATTCGGCAGGGTGTTTTCTTTTCTCCTCTGACTTTCCCTGACCTAGATAAGATGGCTTAAGGCCAGATCGGTCAGCTGAGAGGCTCCCTCCATCTGGGATCACCCAGCCCGGCCTCCCCCCTCCCCATTTTACAACGCAGTTTGGGTGGGGTTTGCAAGACTTCAGAAAGAAAATTCACATTTCCCCCCCCCCTCCATCTGGGGAAAGTGGGGGGGGAGCTGAGAGGCCCCAAATTCCAGGTTTAAAAGCAAGCCGTGGGAGCCAACCTGCAGGAGGGTTTTTTGAAAGGGGGGGGGGTGTTTCTTAAAAGATAGACTGCATCTAGCAAGGCGTGGAGGTTTGCCACGCCTTGCTAGATCCGGCTTTCCTTGGGAGTTGCTAGCAGGTAGACTGCCCCTCTGCATGGAGGTTCCATCAGGAGTTGCCATGCCTTGCTAGATCCAGTCTCCAGGGGTTTTTGGGGTGGGGTGGGGATTCTTAAAGGTAGACTGCCTCTGTGTATGGAGGTTCCACTTTGGCATGCCACGCCCGGCTAGATCAAGATGCTACTTTCCCCATGCATGGGAACAGACCACAAATGGGGTATTGCAGCTGGCTTCCTGTTCTCCCCCCCCCAATTTGGGGGCCGTAAGGTGAACTGCGCCTATTTGTGGAGGCACCCCGAATTCTCCAACTTCGGCAGAGGCGATCTAGGAATTTTCTTTCCACCCCCCCATCCCCCACCCCGCTTTCTGGGAAGCCACTCGAGTTCATGGATTATATGGCAGCATCTAGTGGCCATGAGTTCCCCAACCACAGGTGAAAATCCCACCGTAGGCTTAGCATTGTCTCACCCTAGACACAAGTAGAAAACGGAAAAAGGAATTTATACTTTACCCCGCCTTCTGCAGCCGTGTCCCCCAAAATTGCTTGTTTTAAGTTTTGAGAGTTTCCTAATATTTGCCTCAGGCGGGGGTTAGACTGAATGACCTCTAAGGTCCTCTTAAGGCTGATTTGGGAACGTGGTGGGGGGGGCAATCAACCTGGGGCAGAAGTCAGAAGGGCACCGAATCTAACCAACTGGTCTTTGAAAATGGGACAATCCCTAAACTCAGTTTGTGCCAATAAAGGAGAATATTTAGTTATGCATGCTTGGTTGGTATACATGACATCCAGCAGGAAAATGTCAAAAAGCTAAGAACGTCTATTCAGCAAGGGAGGGAATCTTGGCGTCTTATCGCTGACAAATAATCTTGGAATCTTTTAGGATCAATAGGCACGCAATTAAACCCAAAGATAATCAGCAGCAGCGATTTTGCAGGCTGCTGGCTTGAGACAATTCAAAAATGGGAAAAAATGCTGGGCTTAGCTGCCAGCTCCATCCCTTTCCACATCTATTTAGTTATTTATCGTATTTGCTTTGATGTTTGCTTGACTGCCTCTATTCAGCCAATCGATCCCGAAAGCAGCTCACGGGCCAGCCAAACGATTAAGCTGCCTTGGTTAAGGGAGCCCCCAGCTTCGGGAGCAGTCTACCTTCCCAGTTTCTGGGAAATCTCAGAATGGGAAGGTTGCTTTCTCTCCATCCAGCTTGTGAGCTTCCCAAGGGGGGAAATGGCGCCCCGGGCATGTCATTTTTTTGCAAAAATAGGACATGCACGTAGCTTGTAAATAAACATAAATAGGAATCTTGGCTTGCAAAACTATCTATCTATCTATCTAATCTATCTATCTATCTATCTAATCTTTCAATCTATCTATCTCTATTTATCTATATCTATCTATCTATATCTATCCATATTTCCTTCTTTCTCTCTCTGTACTGTTTTTCTTCCTTCCCCCTTTCTCCATTTCTTTTTTCTTTCCTTCTTTCCTTTCCTTCTCCTTCTATCTCCCTCCCTCCCTTCCTTCCTTCTTTCCCTCCCTCCCTCCCTCCATTTCTTTCTTTCTCTGCCTCTCTTTCTCTGTTTCTTTCTGTTTCTCTTTCTCTCACTCTGTTTCTCTCTCTCTCTCTCTCTCTCTCTCTGTCTCTCTCTGCATCATGAAGGGACTTTGCAAGATGTCCTTGGAAAAGCTTGAAGGCCTCCCTGCTGTTGTTTAGAAATCTCACAGACTCCATCTCCAGGGCTTGGCTAGAATTAATGTCTGGCAAGGCAGACTTCTGTGTTTCTGGGTAGGAAACAGCCACACCCAGCCCTCCAAAGCTCGGAAAAACCATCACTCATGGCCAAGTGAGACTCCATTACAATCCCATAGGGTGGGTGTTTATGAAGGAGGTGGAGAAACCGTTGAATTGTCTTACCCAACAAATGTAAACAATGAGCCAAGCCTCTTTCCCCTCTCTCCCTCCCTCCCTCCCTCTCTCTCTCTCTCTCTCTCTCTCTCTCTCTCTCTCTCTCTCTCTCTCTCTCTCGTTTCTCTTGCAAAGTTTCAAGGCGTAATTTTAATTCCTGGGTAAGAAGAGATGGGTGGGTGGTGGGAGAAAAGGGCCCAGTGAATTTTCAGGAGCTTAAAAAAACAACAACGTGTGACTAATCACACCTGGCCAAATAAAATATTCTTTTAAAAAAACGGTCAAAAATGGTGTAGAGTCTTCCAGCTGGGGGAGGGGTTGGACTAGATGACCTACAACAGGGGTCTCCAACCTTGGTCCCTTTAAGACTTGTGGACTTCAACTCCCAGAGTCCCTCAGCTGGCTGAGGAACTCTGGGAGTTGAAGTCCACAAGTCTTAAAGGGACCAAGGTTGGAGACCCCTGACCTACAAGGTCCCTTTCAACTCTTTAAATCTGTAATCTGTAAAATCTTAGCTAGGCCAAGCAAGATTGCAATGCTCATTTAGGCAACTTTTAAAACCAACGGACTTACGACCTCTGAACTAGAGAAAGAGAGCCTACCTCTTTAAGACCACTCTACCACTTAAGGCAGCAACCTGAGAGAGGAGAGAGGGCATAGACGTATTTGCTAGGATATAAAAAGAGGTCGGGGGATTCAATTTTAACCAAGGGGCAACTCTGTCTGTTAGGTTTCTTAGATAGAATGGTGGTGTAGTCCAGAGACGAATTTAGATTTGGGAAGGGAGCATACACGTGTGTATTGCATGTACGTTCCCCCCAAATTGAAATATCTACCAATATCTGACTTATTTAAATATCCACCAATATCCACCTTATTTAAATATCAACCAATATCCGGCTTATTTTTTTCCTGCAGAAAATGCTGGGTTGTTTTTTTCCTGATGTCAAGATTGCTTTTTAGCGCTTTAACGTGGGCCTCGTTTAATCAAAAGATCTTTAGCCAGAGGGATCTCTAAAAACAGGAAAAGGATGACGAGGAGAGATTTAACAGAACCAAGTTGCTAGTCCCTAAGAGAGCAAGGTTTGCAGCTTTAGGGCCGACCGCATTCCGCAGCGAAAAATGTACCAGAGGGGAACTAAAAAAAAAAAAAAAAAGCCAACAGATTTCTTCTGCTTTTTTATATCTCGGTTGTGAAACGGAGCTGTATATATTATTCTTATTTTTGTTTTTTTTGTTTTTCCTCCTTCGGCTCAAAAGGCTTGGGTTCAACTGCAGCTCCGAGGGCCGAAAAATACTAACGGAGTCAGGGACACACCCAATGCAAGGCTGGCAGGAAAATACTGCTGGGATTGCAGCAAAGGCAGGGACAGTGGGCATAATGCCCAAGTGACTAACGCTTTGCTTACTCATTGCAAACGGACGGGGACTTCTCTCTCTCTCTCTCTCTGCACCCTTTCAAAGCCAGCTTCTAGCAACGCCCCTCTGGAAGGAACAACCGGAGTAAATCATCCATTGGTCGGTCTTTGTGGTGAAACTCCGTTGCTTCCCCTCGGTGTGCCAGGCTGTAAAACACACACACACAAAAAAAAAAACCAGTTTTAATCTCAGGGTGATTCTGCAGCTTTCCGTGCAGAGAAATTTTGCAGGAGGGAGGGTTGAAGGAGAAAAATTGTATTATTTGGGCTGAAAAAAAATGCAGTTCTTGCAAAGGGAGAAACCGGGCACCCCAATTCTGTTTGAAGACAATCTGGTTTTGCAAGGAGGTTTGTTTTTCCGACTGCAGGACTAAACTGGGTCCCGTTTGCTCTCCCTGGGGTAGCGAAAAAGTCTGGAGCGAAAAGGTTCCCCCCAATTTAAAGCCGAAGTGATGGGATTGGAGCCGGGATTTTAGGTTTGACCCCAAAAAGCTCTCGGGTAGCAACCCCGCCCAGCTGTGGTTTTGCAAACATTGCGGGGGGGGGCAGGGGGGGAGTGTAAGAACCTGCAAAAGAACAATGTGTCGAAGGCCAAATCAAGCAAGATACAGAATAAAGCATTCAGAGTCACAGTGTATCACAACTTTCAAAATAATCAAACTTTCTAAGAAATATTCAGTCGAGAGACAGAGGTCTCTGGGGGGGGGGGGAAACACACCACATAGGGGTTTAAAAGCATCCGGTCTTTGAAAATAAGAATAAAGCCACATGGCAAATAAATCCATTTCTAACCAAGTTTAATTTCGCCATATGACAAATAAATTCATTTCTAACCAGTTTAATTTCACCTTGCTGTGAGAGGTAGAATTATTTTTTTCCAAAATTGATTCACATTCAATTTTTAATTGGCCACATTGGCTCCATGGCAGAAATCTGTGGGTCTTTCTTTCTTTTTCTTTCTTTTCTTCCTTTTTTCTTCCTTCTCTTTTCCTTCTTTCTGTCCTTTCCTTTTTCTTTCTTTTCCATTTTCTTTTACTTCCTTCTTTCCTTTCCTTTCCTTTCCTTTCTTCCTTCTTTTCCTTCCTTCTTTCCTTTCCTTTCTTTTTCTTTTTCTTCCTTATTTCCTTCCTTCTTCCTCTTTCCTTTCTTCTCTTTCCTGCTTTCCTTCCCATTCCTTCCTTCCTTTTTTATTTCCTTTCTTCCTCCCTTCCTCCTTTTCTTTCTTTCTCTTTCTTTCTTTCTTTCTTTCTTTCTTTCTCAATAAAATCTCCTTTTCCCATTCTATTTCTCCCCAGTATTGGGTGCGAATGTCCCGAATTCCACTTTGCAACGGTGACAGCAGGCAGGGTGTGGGGTTCCACCGGGCCTTTCCTTAAACCAGAAAGGCGAGTCCTAAATTCTTAGAAGCATTACTCGCAAGCGGTGAGTCACGGCGAGAATGATCCGTTTAGGTAATCTTCAACCAAGGCTTGCACTCTGCTCATTCCTTTCGGCGTGGATCAGCCTCCCGAGGGACTAGAGACGTGTGTCTGCAATTAGTCATCCGGTTGTGGGGTGTGTGTGCTTGTGTGAGCTACAGCCGATGGCCTTTATCAAAAATGGGGCAGGGTCCGAATGAGAATTGTGCAGCGTAAAAGTTGGACTTTCTCCTGTCTGGAAGGGCCTCGCCAGCTTGGAAATGGGGTGGATTCCATTCGGCACAGACGCTGGAAGGGACCTCGGAGGTCATCTAACCCAACCCCCTGCTCAAGCAGGAGGTTCTGAACCGTTTCTGACAGATGGCTGTCCAGTCTCTCCTTGAATTCTTCCAGGGGTTGATTCGAACGGGTTTAGGTGATACAAAGGAGGGTTTTGTTTTCTTTTGTTCACAAAATGGCAAAATTTGTGACCTGCGGTTTCTTCGGACCCTTTGCGCAATAACCCCAATCTTTGACAGTTGAAACATAGGATTATTTTTTTTAATGGTGTGGTCTTATCAGTTCTGTGCTGGTCGATCATTTTTGTTCCAGATAAGGATTCGAGTTAAGGATCTGTATGAGTAAATCTCGACTTACGGCCACATTTGGGGTCTGAATTTACGTAGCTGAGCAAAGCGTTAAATGAGCCCGGTTTTATGGCCTTTTTTTTTTTTTTAAACCACGGTTATTCGGCAGATCACTGCAGTTCGGTGCATCGCACAGTCGTTAAACGAAACCTTTTTTTCCCCTGTTATTGATTATTGGAAGCCTGCTGGGAAGGATCATGCTACTACTGGGATGCTACAACCGGTTGCAAATACAAGCCGGTTGCCAATTGCCGGTTGTGAGTACCGGTTGTAAGTTACTTTTTCCCGTTGCCATTGCAACTTCCAATGGTCGCTAAACCCCAATGGTTGTAATATGAAAACTATTGTTCTAAAATTCCCAGCGTGGTTTGGGTTGTTGCTGGGCAAGCTTCTCCAGCCCTTCCTGGATTTGATGAGTGGAGGGAATAACCCACCAACCCTTTCTCTTTTTCTTTCTTTCTTTCTTTTTCTTCCTTTTATTCTTTCTTGCCTCTCTTCTCTTTCTTCCTTCTTTTCTTCTTTCTTTCTTTCTTTTCTTCCTTATTTCCTTCCTTCTTCCTCTTTCCTTTCTTCTCTTTCCTGCTTTCCTTCCCATTCCTTCCTTCCTTTTTTATTTCCTTTCTTCCTCCCTTCCTCCTTTTCTTTCTTTCTCTTTCTTTCTTTCTTTCTTTCTTTCTTTCTCAATAAAATCTCCTTTTCCCATTCTATTTCTCCCCAGTATTGGGTGCGAATGTCCCGAATTCCACTTTGCAACGGTGACAGCAGGCAGGGTGTGGGGTTCCACCGGGCCTTTCCTTAAACCAGAAAGGCGAGTCCTAAATTCTTAGAAGCATTACTCGCAAGCGGTGAGTCACGGCGAGAATGATCCGTTTAGGTAATCTTCAACCAAGGCTTGCACTCTGCTCATTCCTTTCGGCGTGGATCAGCCTCCCGAGGGGACTAGAGACGTGTGTCTGCAATTAGTCATCCGGTTGTGGGGTGTGTGTGTGCTTGTGTGAGCTACAGCCGATGGCCTTTATCAAAAATGGGGCAGGGTCCGAATGAGAATTGTGCAGCGTAAAAGTTGGACTTTCTCCTGTCTGGAAGGGCCTCGCCAGCTTGGAAATGGGGTGGATTCCATTCGGCACAGACGCTGGAAGGGACCTCGGAGGTCATCTAACCCAACCCCCTGCTCAAGCAGGAGGTTCTGAACCGTTTCTGACAGATGGCTGTCCAGTCTCTCCTTGAATTCTTCCAGGGGTTGATTCGAACGGGTTTAGGTGATACAAAGGAGGGTTTTGTTTTCTTTTGTTCACAAAATGGCAAAATTTGTGACCTGCGGTTTCTTCGGACCCTTTGCGCAATAACCCCAATCTTTGACAGTTGAAACATAGGATTATTTTTTTTAATGGTGTGGTCTTATCAGTTCTGTGCTGGTCGATCATTTTTGTTCCAGATAAGGATTCGAGTTAAGGATCTGTATGAGTAAATCTCGACTTACGGCCACATTTGGGGTCTGAATTTACGTAGCTGAGCAAAGCGTTAAATGAGCCCGGTTTTATGGCCTTTTTTTTTTTTTTAAACCACGGTTATTCGGCAGATCACTGCAGTTCGGTGCATCGCACAGTCGTTAAACGAAACCTTTTTTTCCCCTGTTATTGATTATTGGAAGCCTGCTGGGAAGGATCATGCTACTACTGGGATGCTACAACCGGTTGCAAATACAAGCCGGTTGCCAATTGCCGGTTGTGAGTACCGGTTGTAAGTTACTTTTTCCCGTTGCCATTGCAACTTCCAATGGTCGCTAAACCCCAATGGTTGTAATATGAAAACTATTGTTCTAAAATTCCCAGCGTGGTTTGGGTTGTTGCTGGGCAAGCTTCTCCAGCCCTTCCTGGATTTGATGAGTGGAGGGAATAACCCACCAACCCTTTCTCTTTTTCTTTCTTTCTTTCTTTTTCTTCCTTTTATTCTTTCTTGCCTCTCTTCTCTTTCTTTGCCTTTCTTTTTCTTTCCCTTTCTTCCCTCTTCTTTCTTCTTTTTCTTTCTCTCCCTTTCTTTCTTGCCTCTTCTTTTCTTTCTTTTTTCTTTCTTGGCCTTTTTTCTCTTCCCTTTCTTTCTTTCCGTTTCTTGCTCTTTTTTTCTCTCTCTCTCCTTTTTCTTTCTTGCCTTTCTTGTTTCTTTCTCTTCCCCTCTTTTTCTTTCTTGCCTCTATTCATTCTTTCTTGCCTCTCTTCTTTCTCTTTCTTTCTTTCTTTCTCTCTCTCTCTCTCTCTCTCTTTTCTTTCCTTCCTTCCTTAGACTCGGTCTGCCAAGATGCCCTCCCAGCTGGAACACGCCATGGAGACCGTCATGCTCACCTTCCACAGAATTGCCGGCGACAAGAACTACCTAACCAAGGACGACCTCCGGGTGCTGATGGAAAAAGAGGTCCCGGGGTACATGGAGGTAAGTGAAGAGAAGGGGTGGGGTGGCATCCTCCAAAGAATCGTCTTCTTCATCCTCCTCGTCTTCTCCATCATCATCGTCTCCTTATCTTCTCTTTCTCATCATTTCCTGTATCGTGATACATTTTTCATCTTCCTTCTCATCGTCTTCTCCATCCTGATCATCTTATCTTGTCCTTCTCATCAGGATCGTCATCTCTTCTCCTTCGTGGTTATCTCAACATCTCCTCCTCCACTTTGATCCTCACATATTCTCCTTCTCATCATCTCCTCTGTCGTGATCATCATCTCCTCTTCTCCTTATCCACCTCGTCTTCTTCATAACCATTCAATCCTCCTTTTCTATCATGATCATCTCATCCTCCCATCTCATCTCCTTCTCATGACCATCTCCTCCTCCTCCTCCTCCTCCATCATAATCATCCCATCTTCTTTCTTCATCACCATCACCTCATTTCCTTCTAAATCATGACCATCTGTTCAACCTCATCATCATCACAATCATCTCATCTTCCATCTCATCTCCTTCTCCTTCATCATGACCATCTCCTCAACCTCTTCGCCTTCTCCTCTTCCTTCCCCATGACTATATAACCATCTCCTCCTCCTCCTCCATTGCGATCATCTCCCCATCCTCTTGTCTTCCTCATCTCCTCCTCCTCTGTCGTGACCATCTTCTCTTCTCCTCCTGCCCATTTTTTTTTTCTAACCCAACTCTAGAACCAGAAGGATCCCATGGCCATCGACCGGATCATGAAGAACCTGGAGGATTGCCGGGATGGCAAAATCAGCTTCGAAGGCTATCTGTCCCTCTTTGCTGGGTTGACCAATGGCTGCAATGAGTATTACGTCAAGAAAATGAAGCCAACGGGGAAGAAGTTCTGAACCGGGCAGACTCCGTAGCTCTTCCCAAGCACTGACGGTGCGTTTTGGCCCCTGGAGAGCTTCAACGGTGCCCGTTGCACCCTCGCCCGCCTGCTTCCCCGTCCAAAGCCAGTCCATTCTGCTTAGAAGCGGCACACGTTGTCCCAGGCCTAACCACTCGAGCTGACAACGTCCAGGAGAAACTAACCCTTAATCAAATTGTGAAAAACACACAAAGGCTACCTGGTGTCCACCAGGAAATATGCTTTGGTTTGCCCTTATGCTGTGTCCTAGGCTCAAAAATAAATCTCTTTTTTTTTGTATTGGCTAGGTCTATTCTATTATTATTATTATTACTGGGAATAAAACTCCAATAACTGTACAAGTAGTCCTCTAGTTAGTTTACTTTATTGATTAGCCCTTGGGCCATATCCAAATCCAATTTAAAACGGAATTGGATTAAATACGATTTAAAATGGAATTGGAATAAAATACGATTTAAAATGGAATTGGAATAAAATAGTTTAAAATGAAGTCGGAGTAAAATACAATAATTTAATATTGAGATAAATAAAATATGAGAAAAGTCCTTGATTTATGATGGTCGCTTAGCAGCCATTCAAAGTTGCAATGGACCCTCCCCAACAGGTATTTAGGACCCAGGTCCAAACTCCCACCCCATCACGACTTTTGGCCATAATGGGCAGACTCTATTGTGGTCGTTAAGTCGAGGAATAGCTGTAAAAGTTTGCATAATCTTTCCAGAAAGATGGTCTGGCCAGGCTCCAAAGATTTTAACAACGGCTGGCATCAAACCCTGATTGTGTGTCTCATCCTAGGTAGTTTCAAGACACGGATGAGTGAATCAACAGCATGGGAGAAAAACCGAGGCTCCCTTACTCTGAAAAAATTTTAAGAAAAGTGCCTGAATCCAATCAGAACCATTTTGATTGCAAGATGGGTTTCTTTTTAATGGGGCAGTAGAGACACTATAGTAGATGGACGCGGTGGCTCAATGGCGAAGACACTGCGCTTGTCGATCGAAAGGTTGGCAGTTCAGCAGTTTGTATCCCTAGCGCCATGTAATGGGATGAGCTCCCGTTCCTTGTCCCAGCTTCTGCCAACCTAGCAGCTCGAAAGCACGTCAAAAATGCAAGTAGAAAAATCGGAACTACCTTTGGTGGGAACAGCACTCCGTGCGCCTTTGGCGTTGAGTCATGCCAGCCACATGACCACGGAGACGTCTACAGACAGCGCTGGCTCTTCGGCTTTGAAACGGAGATGAGCACCGCCCCCTAGAGTCTGCAACGACTAGCACGTATGCGCAAGGGGAACCTTTTAGAGAAACTTTCCAAATAAATGGGAGTTTATTTTTCAATGGGATCAATAAATGGCTTAGGAAATGAACCCGCCGCACTGTTTTCATCTGCAATGAGCCAGTAGAATATTATTAGAAAATCTTCAGCTGCTTTCCTTCCTGTTACAGGATCTGAGGGCAGGATTTTTTTTTTCTTTTTTGATCGATTGATGGTCTCAAAGTCAAGACTGCCCAGCTCCGTAGCAACCCCGGGAGGCTTTAAAAATGAAAATATTTGCAGGCAGGCGAAGGGGAGAGTTTGCCCAATATGAAACCCAGTTTATTTTCTAGTCTAGTGAGACTGTAAAGCCGTTCTCTGGAGCAACGTGCAAAACCACATTTGTGTTTTGACAAGCCTAGGCAGACTTTTGAAAGAGGGGAGGAAGATTTTCTGGTTGTGGGCTTGGGTGATTCATCCCTCTGTATGTTTCCTGCCCTTGGCGTTTAAGCCAAAAACACTCAAGGTTGCCAAGACGATAAGAGAGAAACTGGACATGGCAAAGCCAGTCATTCTTATTTGCTGGGTTTGGCAAATATTTCCAGATGGGGAAGAAAGGACTTTGAAATGCAACCGACCGAATAACCACCCAGGGACTTACTAAAATCTTTTCGGTTTGCCTCTTTATTCCTTGCTTCCGATTTGAACGGGGATGGAAAAGGTTCTCCCATCCTTCCCTCACATCACAAAACTGTGACATTTACCGCTTGCTGTTTCGTGCCCGAAGGGGTAAAATATATATATATATTCCTTGGTTGTGTGGTTTGAGGATACTTTGGAACACAATATCCTTTTTTTTATTATTATTATTTCGGTAGAAAATAACATGTGTTGTTGATTCAGGGGAAGGAAATGAAGTGGTTGAATCCAGATGAGCGAAAGAATTTTGCTTTTGAAAAGGGAAGAGGGAGCTTCGTTCCGTTTAAACCAACGTTTCAGCAATTTTCAGATGGGCGGACTTCAACTCCCAGAATTCCCTGGCTGGCATGCAGAGGAGAGATGTAAAAGTTGTAAAGAGCACATCCTGTTTGGAGGTGTTTCTATCATTAAGTTAAGGTGTTGTTCCTGTCCATTTTTGCAACTGTTTTTTTTTTTTTAAATCCTTGCATGTAAAAAACCAGCAGGTCTGGAAATGTCAGCTCCCCGAGAGGCTTGCTTTCCAGCTGCAGGGCCCAAGCCGTAAAGGAGACTGCCATTTGTCAGAAATGGTGTAGGGTTTCCTGCTTGGGCGGAGGGTTGGACTAGATAACTGTTGTGACCAAGGCCCAAGTAGTGATTACTAAACACAATTCAGTCCTCAACAAACTTATTTTATTAAAACAGCGGAGAATTCATTCATTCTCAGCTTCATCCAAAACAAAATTCTTAATAACCAGTCCGTCGGCCTTATGACCAACCTTTGATGTCTTTGGCAACCTGCCAAAGGCTTTTCTTTGCAAAAACCCTACCAAGTTCAAGAGACGCTGTCAAGAAGCACAGAAATCAACGTTGCTTTTCTACAAAGTACCCAACGGCTTTTTGCTGCTCTTTTAAGCCTTATGAAAGGGGCCAATCATCTCTTGGCCTTACTCCTGAGTTGTCCTTTTTGCTTCAGCTGCTCTTGCATTCTGGCAGCTCTTCGCATGTGTGCACTAGGAACAGGCTCCTCCTGTTCCTCTGCCTCTCTGCTGTCCGCCTCTGAAGGCTCCGGAGTCCGCGCATCGCTCCCAGATGGCCCTGGCCACATCTCTGCCTCCGATGCAGAGCCCTCGTCCTGGCCTTCCCCTGACTCCAGGACTGGCCCAATGCCCTCCACAGCCTCACTGTCCGACTCCGCTGCCAGGTTCGCAGTGGCAGGTTCGCGGACCACAATAGTCGTAGGTTTGCGGACCACAATAGTGATCTACAAGGTCCCTTCCAACTCTGTTAATCTAATACGTTGAAATATTTCTTTTCCGGGGGGCTTCTGTCACAGGCCCAGGTGTTTTTTCCTGTCCATTTTTGTGACCGTTTTTTAAAAACCCTTGCATGTAGAAAGCCAGCAGGTCAGGAAATGGACTGAGGCAGCTCCCTGAGAGGCTTGCTTTCCAGCTGCGGGGGTCTTTCCGCTTTCCACTTTGAGGCTGCAACCCAAGCAGAGCCGATGTTCTTGGCCCAAGATGAGCTCCGTATTAATTTTTTCCTTTGCATGATTCATCGGGGACCGTTCCAGGTGGGCGTTAAGCCATGATTTAATGCTGGTTCTTCTCTGCCAGCAGCCTCTGGTCATGTTTTTGTCCGCCTGCTGCAAAGTCAAGTCCTTTTGATGCCAAACGCTGCGGCTTCCTGCCCTTCTGCAGAGGGAAAGATGCTGCCAGCTGCTTAAAGGGAAGAAGAGTGGTCTCCTTGGGGAACTCTGCACATGCACAGGGGATGCCATTCCTTTGGGGGAAAAGGGGAATTTTTGTCCCTTGCACAAAAGCACTCAAGCGCCAGAAAGGTCTTAAAGGAAGGTTTGGGGCCTCTGAGCATGTGCAAAGGGGCGCTGCTTGGTCAAAAACCACCTTTTTTTGCTCTGCAAAAGGGAGGGTCCACCCAGGTTGCGATGGACACTCCCCTTGGCCAATCAGAGAAGCCGCTCGCCTACGTCAGCGCCTGCGTGAGTCAGATATGTTTGATGTTGTAAGGCTGGCGCGTGGCTCATCACGCCACACTAGATTGGCGCTCGTTTTATCCAATGGGAGGGGAGCAGTGCTTAGGGGAGGCGCTAATTGAAATTTGATTGGACCAACTCAGGGACTCGTTGTTGGGCCGGACTGGCACTTCTAAGGACCAATCCAAGATCGGCTCAGAAGAACGGAGGAGGCGGGACACCGCCCGATTGGATTACTTCACCTTGAATGACAGATTCTTAGAGGCAAAGAACACCTGGGTGGGATCGAGCGATTAAATCGCTTCAAAAACGATACGGGGAGCAAACGAGACACTGTCACGTTCTTCGCCGTGAGGCGAGGAGACATTTCCTTACCTCAAAGCGCCTCGAGGCGCGAGAAGGGAAAGGAGCGAGAATCGCACGGAAGGGCGGGCGCATGCGCCACTCCCCCAAACGGAACGCCTCGCGCCCGAAGGCAAAGAGAACGCGGCGCGCATGCGTCGGAGACAGCCCCGCCCACGAAATGAAGTACGCCTGGCGCGTGGCCGCGCCCCCTCGCGTGACGTCAGGACCCAGCGTCCCCTCCCGCTCATTCTGCCCTCGGGAGGCAAGAGGGACGCAGGTGGGTCACGCGCGGAGGGAAGGGTCGGAGGTCAGGGGTCGCGCGGGCAAAGGGCAAAAGGTCGTGCTGGGGAACGACAGCCCTGCCAGGTAGGCCTGCTGGGTTTCCCAGCTGGGGGAAGTTGGGGGGGGTTTCCACTTAAAATAATCCAGATTTTGTTTGCTTTGGCTTCAAAAGTTTCCTTTGCTTTTCAATTTTGATTTTTAATTTTTTTTAAATTTCTGAATTTTAATAATTTTAACTGGGGTATTTTATTATGGGTCTAATTCGACGGTTTTAATTTTCGGCCATTTATAGAATATGTATTTTAATTGTTGTTTTAATTTGTACACTGTATTGTTTTAATTTGGCTGTACACCGCCCTGAGTCCTTCCGGAGAAGGGCGGTATAAAAATCTAAATAATAAATAAATAAATAAATTTTGTGGGGTTTTTTATAAAAAAAAAATGCTGGTGGCATTTAACAGGCAGGCAGCCAGTAAAAAAAGTGCAAAATTTATAATATGAGAATATATGGAATTATAGATGGATATATGGATATATCTATGTATTGATATATGCACGTGTGTGTATATCGTTATATACGTTCCATATCTATGCTTATATAGTTTGTGTGGGTATACACACAGAGAGCGACATAATTATAATTTTATAAGGATAGATACGGAATGTATATATATACTTAAGTGTAATTATGAAATTTAGATATATAGATATATGTGTATATGTGTCTGTGTATTAGAATGAGGATTCTTTATTGGCCAAGTGCGTAAGTTCTGCGTGCGCGCACACACACACACATAAAGATAATGATAGATAATTATAGAGAAGATTGAGAGATAGATAGATAGATATGTTGAGAGATGATAGATATGAGAGATAGGTGAGAGATGAAGATAGGTAGGTAGATAGATAGAAAGATAGATAAGATAGAGAGAGACGATAAATAGATGAAAGATAGAAATTAGATAGATAGATAAATATGATAGAGAATATAGAGAGATAAGATAAATAGATGATAGAAGAGATAGATAGATACAGATAGATAGATATAAAGGATAGATAGTTGATAAGTAGAATAGATAAGATAGATAGATATAGATAGATAGATAAGATAAATAGTATATAGATAGTTAGAATGATAGAGAGATAGATAAATATAATGATAGAGAAGATAGATAGATAGATAGATAGATAGATAGATAGATAGATAGATAGATAGATAGATAGATAGATAGATAGATACAGATAGATAGATATAGATAGTTGATAAGTAGATAAGATATAGATAGATAGATAAGATAAATAGTATATAGATAGTAGAATGATAGAGAGATAGATAAATATAATGATAGAGAAGATAGATAAATAGATAGAATAGATAGATAGATAGATAGATAGATAGATAGATAGATAGATAGATAGATAGATAGATAGATAGATAGATGATAAGTAGAATAGATACGATAGATATAGATAGATAAGATAAATAGTATATAGACTGATAGAATGATAGAGAAATAGATATAGATAATGATAGAGAAGAGAGAGAGATGGAATATATTAGCTGCCTAGAGTCACTGTGAACGAGTTGGCAGTTATATAAATGTTCTAATACATATATATAAAAATATGATTTACTGCTTATATCCAACGAGTCTGGGCAGCTGACAATATGCATATACATGCCGTCTTCCCCCGAAAATAAGACCCTGGCCTTATTTTCGGGGAGGCATTATTATTTTGGGGTGCATGGAGCAAGATGGGGCCCCTCTTGCCGTCTTACCTGATTTCCAGCTCTGTCTCCCTAACCCTAACCAGAGGAAATGGCGGGGACCGGCTGCACATGCAGTTAAATATTTTCGGAGAGGGCATCTTATTTTAGCACATGCACTCAAAAGCCTGATTGGGCTTATTATTAGGGGATGTCTTATTTTAGGGGAAACGGTATTGAATATGTGTGTTTGTATATACATGTATGTATGTATGTATACCGGGAGAGAGAGAGAGAGAGAGAGAATGTGTCTGTGTAGGAAATGAAACTTTGTATATGCAGTTAAAAAAAATCTAGAAATTAGGGATGATGTCATGCCATGATATTTTAATTATTGCAGTTACAAGGAAACCAAGTCAGCCCTTCACAACCTCGCCAAGCCAGAATGCCTCCCAAGTTGCCAGTTTAGCTGCCCCTTTCCAGGGCTGAAACAGCCACCCCAAGGATTAACAGAAGGATGGACAAATAGATTTAAATGCATAAATATGAATATAAATGTAACAGGGGAGGCTGGAGAAGTACTGAAGGTTAACCCAGACCTGGCAATATTTAATGTTTAATCCCTTGGACTGCCCGTGTTGCTCAACTGCTGACCACGCTGCTTAAATTTCACCAAATACTACCTGCCATTTTGGCTTGGGGCTGGCCTCCCCTCCCCAAAACACTGCTGTGGCCCAGATAGATGAGCTTACAGTCCCCATCAGCTCGCAAACGCTGCATCTTGCCCTACCAGCTGGGGAAAATGGGGGCTGGAGTCCGTGACAACCCAGGAAGGAAGCGCAACTAAATTGAGAGGGGAGACTTAAATTTAGTGACAAGGTTAAAGCTGCATCCGGGACATTTGCGGTTAAAACTGTCACTCACATCCTTTCGACAGGTGGAGTTCTGACGTTTTCCTCTCTCTCGCATCGTGGGTACCTGGAGGTAGAGCTGAGTCAGGGTGCCAAGAAGTGGGCTCCTTTGAATTGCACAAGTCATGCTGAGGAACTGGGCCAGGCTATGGAGGGGTCTTCCTTGCTTCATGACCCCTAGAAACGGGGCGCAGGGCACAACCCCCCACATGGGGGTCCGCCAGTGTTTCTCCCACAAGCTACAAAAAAATTCACCTGTGAGTATCAAAAAGGAGTTACCAGTCCATCTTTTTTTCTAACTAACCCTGTGAATGTTTGGGAGGGGGGGTTTAGTTTGAGGAATAACGTTGATTTGCAGTGCATTTCCGGCCACCGTGTTTACACGGGCTCTGGTTTTGTCTGATAAACGCTGTAGCTTGTTGCATGCATCGTGGCTTGTTTCCGTTGGGTTTAGCACAACAGAATAGAATAGAATATAATTTTTTATTGGCCAAGTGTGATTGGACACACAAGGAATTTGTCTTGGTGCATAGGCTCTCAGTGTACATAAAAGAAAAGATACATTCATCAAGAATCGTAAGGTACAACACTTAATGATAGCCATAGGCTACAAATAAGCACTTCAACTTCCAGGAATTCTGGGAGTTAGAGTCCACAGGTCATAAAGGGGCCAGAGTTGGCCGTCCCTCTTCTAAGCCAAGTTTGGTGGGTGACCCAAACTGATACCTCTTCCCCAAATAATCAGAGCAAATGAGCTTCAGAAATTTGAAGCATGTTTGAAGTGGTCGTGTTTAAATTCCTCCCCCTGCCCTCTGTCTTCCCCTCTGCAGTTATTTTACTAACATACAATGTTGGGCTAATGTTGGGGGGTTGGACTGGAAGACCTCCAAGGTCCCCTGCGACCCTCTTGTTCCACATTCTAATGTCCACTTTCTGTTTTTCAGTCTTGGTTGTCCACATCAGAAAAGATTAAAGATCGCGCTGTCCCAAATCCCAGCTGGAGCCAAGAAATGGTGCTCCAGTTCAATCGCTTCATGGAGATGACAAAAGATGGCAGCTGGCGGAAGCTGCCTTCTTACCCAAGTTTCACTGATCATCTTCCAGGCAAGCTTTCTCCTTCTTTCTTTCTTTCTTTCTTTCTTTCTTTCTTTCTTTCTTTCTTTCTTTCTTTCTTTTTCTTCCTTCCTTCTTTCCTTCCTTTTCTATTTTCTCTCTCTTTCTTCCTTCCTTTTCTCTTTTTCTTTCTTCATTCCTTCCTTCCTTTCATCCATCCTTTTGCTCTCTTCCTTCCCTTCCCTTTTCTTCACTTTCTGTTTTCTTTTTTTTCTCTCTCCCCCCTTCCTTCTTTTCTCCCATCTTTCTTTCTTTCTCCCCTTTCCTCCCTCCCTCCCTTCTTCCTTTCCCTTTCTTTCTCTCTCTGTTGTTCTAGTTATAAAAGAGAGGACCCCTCGCTTAGCATCAGAAATTGTTGTAGTTATAAATTGAGGACCAGCTCTAGTTACATTTGGGGGGGGGAGAGAATCCAACCTCGACTGACGTTGCCTTTTTTGGGGGGGGGGGTCACTTCTGCAGAAGGACGCCAGAAGGAAGAACGCCAAAAACGAAAATACCGCCTCTTTCTCCGAAGTATCGACAGCGAAGGCATGGGCTTCGAGTACGCCATGTTCCTGAACACTCTGGAGAAGAAGGTGGCAGGCGTCTTCCAAATAGGGCCCTACCTTGAGGGGCCTTCAGGGTAAGCTTTACAAAATTCGTCCATTCCATAATTTTCATCACAATCCGATTCCATTTCACTCGGCTCACTCTCTGCTTCTCCGTACCATTTTAGAACACTTTCTTCGAACGTTTGGGTCGTCAAATCGGACTCTTTTTGGTGGAAAACTTGCCCTCGACATTAAATATATATGTGTGTGTGTGTGTGTGTGTTTTCTGAGGTTTTCGCGGGTGTTTGTATGTAGGTCTTACAAACACCCGCGAAAACAGCTCCTCACACAGCTGCAATAACACATTGCTCCCAGACGCACGAAGCTGAAACCTGAAGATGACGAATGAGACTTTGTCGAAACGTCACCAAGACACTTCCAATTTTACGTGGGAGAAAACCCGAATAACCAAAGACCTACATATATATATATATATATATATATATATATATATATATAGGTCTTTGGTTATTGGGTTTTCTCGCGTAAATTGGAAGTGTCTTGGCGGCGTTTCGAAGTCTCATTCGTCATCTTCAGGCTTCAACCGTGCTTCTGGGCAAGCACGGCTGAAGCCTGAAGATGACGAATGAGACTTCGTCGAAACGCCGCCAAGACACTTCCAATTTTACGTGGAGAAAACCGAATAACCAAAGACCTACATATATATATATATATGAAAACCTCAGAAAACATATATATATATATATATATATTTGTTTTCTGAGGTTTTCGCGGGTGTTTGTATGTAGGTCTTTGGTTATTGGTTTTCTCGCGTAAATTGGAAGTGTCTTGGCGGCGTTTCGAAGTCTCATTCGTCATCTTCAGGCTTCAACCGTGCTTCTGGGCAAGCACGAAGCTGAAGCCTGAAGATGACGAATGAGACTTCGTCGAAACGTCGCCAAGACACTTCCAATTTTACGTGGGAGAAAACTTATTGCCCCCTCAACAATCTGGGTCCTCATTTTACCTACCTTATAAAGGATGGAAGGCTGAGTCAACCTTGGGCCTGGTGGGACTTGAACTTGCAGTAATTGCAAGCAGCTGTGTTTAATAACAGACTGTCTTAGCAGTCTGAGCCACCAGAGGCCCTTAACAAAGGTCTGCGCTCAGAATGACTGAAACTCAAATTCCGCTACAGAAAACGCCAAATAACTGACGCGAGCGCGATGCTGCATACATTCTTATTGGTGGGAAAAGCAAAAGCTATTTACAAACGAGATGGTCCATTTCTAAAAATAGGGGTGTTTCGAACATTTTGAAAAAAGGTTGCGGTCACTATGACCGCAGGTCTGTGGTTATGGGTTAATCATTAATAAATATGAGTCTCTTTGGAGCGTCCCCCTGGCATTGAACCTTCTATGAAAACAGATTGCCCATGTTGTGGCCCACCAGCAGATCTGGCAGCAGATTCAGACAGTGAGGAGGTTGGGGAGAACCTGGGCCAGTCTTGGAGTCTGGGGAAAGCTCTGACAAGGGCTCTGCACTGGAGGCAGAGAGGGGGCCAGGGCCGTCTGATAGTCGTCAGCTGCCTTCGGGGTCAGATATCAGTGAGGCAGACGAACAGCTGGAGCCTGTTCCCAGTGTGCGCACGCTCAGAGTTGCCAGACGAAGGGAACAGCTAAGGAACAAGGGTCGACTCGGGAGTAAAGCCACGGGTGGACAATGAATGGCCCCTTCCAGAGGGAGTGAAAGGGGAGTGGAGTTTGCAGGAGACTTTAGTCTGAAAGATATCGGCCTGGCCACTCTCCAAGCCTGGTAAAGGTCGGTAATGGTGAACTATCTTGAAAGACTGTGGGAGAGGAAAGACTTTGCTGGAGAGGAATGCACTGTCAATTAAATAAAAGGGGTTTATCGGCACGAGGACTCGGCTTCGTGCTGCTGGGGAAGCCTAGGTCAGAACAGCCCAACGCAGCTCAACCTCCCCGTCCTGGTTTTCCCACGAAGATAAATCCCCTCCTCGCGTTCACCTTTGTGAGTTTGCAAGCTCCCGCTTTCTTCAGCCATCGGTGGTTCAGTTTTATTTTTATTTTATTTCTGCCTCTGTGAAGGTTCGCCCACGGCGGGGCCATCGCCACTATCCTGGACAGCATGATTGGGGGCAGCGTCATTTACGTCAGCAGCAGGGTAGTGACCGCTAACCTCAACATAAACTATAAGAGGTCAGTGCCTTAAGAAAAGAGAATTGAATCGAGAACTGGATTGAAGAAGAATCGAAGTCGGAATTGGCCAGGTTGTATCGACTCTTCCAGGGGTGCCAGTTCCAATTCCATGGTTATAGAGGGTGGGGTTGTTTTGTTTTATTCTAGGTTTCACATTTTTTTATTGAGTTATAAGGTAAGATACAGAATATAAAAATAAATAGGAGAACAGTGGGGAGGAAGAGAAGTGAGGAAGAAAAAAAAGGGAAAAAAATGTTGACTTCTGACAGTCAGGGTTCCAAGGAAGACCCCCAACGAAATAAAGCTCTGAGGCTTGAGGTTCCTCAAAGTTCCAATTTATTAGAGATGTCATGTTGGCACAGCTGGGAAAACCCGAAACTGAAAGCTTGCAGGTTTTCCACACCCAGTTGACAGTTCACAGCCCTGCCCCGCATCCACAAGTTCATCACATTGTCAAATCAACTCTTCACACTCAATTGGATACAATCTTCAGGCAGCCTACATCAAACGCAGGCAAAAGTCCTTGAATACGGAATGTTGTTATGACTAACTTTCTACCGCTCGAACAACAACCCCCTCCCAACTTCCCCAGCTAAAATATGTGGCCGTTAAGAAGCAAAAAGAAAATTGCCTTCCAGAACTGACACTGACTTTGTTGCGGTAAAATAAGGCACTGCCATCAAATCACAACTTTTTTTGTTTTGTCATAAGAATATAAACAAGCCATTTCTATTAGGTTTACATATTATTGTTCAGCGTTTGTATTTTGTATAATGTTTTATTTGAATTGTTGAGACAGGCTGCCCTCGACTTAACGACCAGCAATAGAGCCGGCCCAAATTTCTGTTGCTAAGTAAAACATTGGTTAAGTCACTTTCCTTGCCACGGTTGCTAAATGAATCACGGCAGTTGCTAAGTGAGGAACACGGCGACTCATAACCACGAGCGTTTGTTTGGTGTTTTTTTCCCCTCGTTCAGTCCCGTGGCGTTGGGCTCCGTGGTGCTGGTAGACACCAGGGTGGACAAAATCGAAGGCAGGAAGATCTTTGCGAGCGGCGAAATCCGGAGCACGGATGGACAGACCCTCCATGCAGAGGCCACAGGTAAGTCTGGTTATTATAAGGCAGGGGTCTGCAAACTTGGCTCTTTTAAGACTTGTGGACTTCAACTCCCAGAATTCTGAGGAACTCTGGGAGTTGAAGTCCACAAGTCTTAAAAGAGCCAAGTTTGCAGACCCCTGGTGTAGGGTCTCAGTCGTAACTTTGAACTGCCACTCAACTGTCGAAGACTACCTGTACAGAGTCACTTCAACTTGGATTCCCCATCTCCCCCCCCAGACTACAGTTCCCAGAATTCTAAGCAGCGTAGCCGAAAGCCCTCCAAGTGTTGAGAAATATAGTTTAGGGGTAGCTATCCTGATTGCCTGATTCATGTTCTGACCTAGGTTCCCTTAAAAAGCAGGAATTGGTCCTGGCAAAACCTCTTTCATTTAAACAACTGAATTACTTTCATTCACAGTCAGCGAGGTTTGCCCAAACAGTTTTTCAAAGGAATATTTATTTATTTTACTTATTATTTACATTTCTATACCGCCCTTCTCCGAAGACTCAGGGCGGTTTACAGCCAAGTTAAAAAGACATATACAAAAATTAAAACACAATATTTGAAATTTAAAAATCTGAAACCATAAGGCCGAATATTAAAATAACAAGAAATAAAACCACTCAATTAAAAATTATCAACATACCTGATCTCGTTTGCCAAGCTGGCACGTAACTTGTTTCCAAATGCAGAGTAAGGCAAAAGCTGGCACAGTCTCTTCAGAGTCACGAACGGAACTTTTCATTCTTCACTACCAAACGAACAAATTTGTTTCCTGCAAAATCCTCCTTGCCGTTCGCTCCTCTTTTGTTTCCTATTGGAAGGGCCGGTCACCTCCAAGATGTGGCTTTACTCCCGAGTCGACCCTGCTTTCCGAGTTGTTCTTGTCTTCTGACAGCTCTGCTCATGCGCAGATTGGGAATGGGCTCCAGCTGTTCCTCTGCCTCACTGCTGTCTAGCTCCCTCTCTGCCTCCGACGCAGAAACCTTGGCCTGAGCTTTCCCCAGCCCCCAGGACTGGTCCATGTTCCTCCCCAACCTCCTCACTGTCCGACTCTGCTGCTGGCTCCGCTGGCCACTGGCGGGCCACAACAATTTAAATTTTCATTAATACTTTATTTTCCTAGCCTCAAATTGTCTATTTCTCCTTTGTTTTTCTCCTGTGTTTTTTTTTTAAGGTCTCTTCATCGAAATGCAGCCCCCCTCTTCGCCCCAGAAAGAAACAGATTCCAGCAGCTCCCCTTAACAGACAACCACAGACCCAGCTCTTCGTCCACCTTCCTCTTCCTCAACTCTCCCACTACAAGCCCCTCTCAGAGTTTCCTCCCTTCTTTGCACAACCGGATGGAACATCAGCGTGTCGAAAACGGCAACCCACACCTGTTTGGCATGGCACCGTTTGTCGTGGAGGCGGGAGGCCGTGAATCCCACAAACTATATTTCTTGTTGCGTTGTCACCTTACAGGTCTGACTTCGGTGCCGTAGTTCTAAAACCCAATGGGTGTCTCCTGGCTGCTTTCGAACTCGCTCCCCCCTTTCTTGCCCCTTCAAGGATATTTATATTTTCACCCTTTCACATGTGGCGGAGATTTCCTTTTGAGGCGAGCTTCCAAACCGGTGGAGTCGGAAGAAAATTGGATCAGGATTGGACTGTGGAAGTCGTTGGGGCAGGAGACTCTCTCAACTGGGTGGTTTCCTTGCAGATATTTCTGGACCCAACTTCGTAACGTCATCAATGCTAGAAAGAGTGGCGATTGCGGAATGGAGGAGGAAGAGGAGGACTCTCAAAAGCGACAATCTAACCCAGGAGTCGGCAATCTTAAAACACTCAAAGAGCCACAAAGGTCCTGACCAGAAGCCCCCAGTTCAATTCTAGAACCAACCGGAAGTCTGGTTCCCCCATCCTTTTTCCTCTACCTGTCCTAACCGAAAGCCCTATCGATTGTGGAGCCGACCAGCGACAGGGAGCCGCAGCAAAGGGATGAAAGAGCCACGGGCGGCTCCGGAGCCACCGATTGCCGACTCCTGATCTAACCTATATCCAGATCGTCGCTTTTGAGAGCCGCTCTTCTTAACCTTGAGGATGGTTTCAGAGAACGAGGTTGAGTGACTTCAGGAAGGGAGATCCCAGGTGTTGTATTGGTCCAATGGGGCAGCGTTACCTGGTTGCCCCCCTCCTTTTGTCGACGACACCTAGGAAGGTTTTCTGCCCATGTGCCGAGAATCGCAGCATCGCAACATTCACCAACATCTGTGCCTCTTCGCTGGATCTGCTCGCAGCTCTGTGGGGTGCTTAAACTTATGCCTTGTTAAACGCCTACCTCTTTGCCCCGCCTTCTGAGTGCCTTGTGGAAGGATTGTTAGCACTTACCCCACTTTTACACAAGTATTTTACGTGTTGAGTAACCGTGAGATTGCAAATGCGAACTATAAACGTAATTTATTCTCTTATGTGTCTGCTCTTCTTTTGTCCTTGGGAAAACCGTTTGCGTAAATCCCTCTTCCTGATTTTCCTGAACCCAGCTGGGAGCTCAGGAGAAAAAGAGTCACAGGTCAGGGACTGGAAAAAGAGGAGTCAAATCTCCACATCCTTCAGGGCAGGGGTCTCCAACCTTGGTCCCTTTAAGACTTGTGGACTTCAACTCCCAGAGTCTGGGAGTTGAAGTCCACAAGTCTTAAAGGGACCAGCTTTGTGGCTGAGGGACTCTGGGAGTTGAAGTCCACAAGTCTTAAAGGGACCAAGGTTGGAGACCCCTGCTTCAGGGCATATACAGTCATTTGTTAATTTTAATTAAGGGTCCCGTCCCCCCCGGGTGGAGAAATACTAGACACGTGCTACATCATCTCTGCTTGCACCCCTCGGTCTCTTGACATCTTGAATACCAGTTGAGCAACATGCTTCTCCAATCTCTGGTGAAAATGTGCCCACGGATCCGGGATTAAGGCCAGATGAATGTATCCTGGTTTATTGTGGAAGGTTCTTGGCACACATAATGGGAGCGGGGGGGACCGGGCGGGGAGGAAACAAGCCACTTGAGCAAACTTCTCAGGTGCTTCCAGATTCTGAGGGTGTGTCTTCGCCGGAAGGAAGGAACGATAGGAGACTCAGTAGCAGACTTCCGGTTTCACCCCTGCTTTAGGGGTAGCTACCTTGATTGCCTGATTCAATTTTGGGGGGGTAATATCCTATTTTCTTAGCTTCGAAGTTTTTCTTTTTTTTCTTTTTCCTTTCTCCTGTTTATTTTTTTTATTTTTTTAAGGTCTCGGCATCAAACTGCAGCCCCTGTCTTCGCCCCAGAAAGAAACGGATTCCAGCAGCTCCCCTTAATGGACAACCACAGACCCCCAGCTCTTCCTTCATCTTCTTCTTCCTCAACACTCTCCCTACAAGCCCCTCTCGGAGTTTCATCGGTATCTCTCCTGCCTTCTTTGCACAACTGGGTGCAACATCAGCGTGTCGAAAACAGCAACCCACACCTGTTTGGACATGGCACCATTTGCCACGGAGGCGGGAGGCCGTGAATCGGGGTGGGTCCCACTCCTTACCTGTATTACCGGTTCACAACAGGAGCTTGCGTGTTTCTGCACATGCGCAGATTGTTCATGATGACTCCCGCCGCCATTACTACCGGTTCGCCAGAACCGGACCGAACCGGGAGCAACCCACCACTGCCATGAATCCCAAAAACTATATGTCACCTTATAGATTTGACATTCGTGCCATAAGTTCTAAAACATTTTCTGGCTGTTTTCGAACTCGCTCCCCCTTTCTTAACCCTTAGGTGGTATCTATATTTTTTAGTCTTTCAAATGTGGCAGATTTTTTTTCTTTTTCTTTGAGGCGAGTCTCCGAACTGGTGGAGTCGAAGAAAATTGGATCAGGATTGGACTGTGAAGTCCTGTGGGGTGTCTGAACTGGGTGGTTTTCTTGCAGGCGTTTCGTAACCCAGCTAGGTGACATCATCAGTGCTAGAAGGAGTGGGGTTTGCAGAGAGAAGGATGAGGACTGTGGGGGTCCTTGGTGGTCTCTGAGCTGGTTTCGTTTCGTGAACCCAACTAAGGAATGTCATCGGCAAAACCCATTCCCTTCTGGCACTGATGATGTTACCTAGGTGGGTCACGAAAAGTCTGCAAGGAAAAAAAAATGACTTCCAGGTACCAAGGACACACGACTGGGTCAAGAAAATTTGAGGATGCTAAGAAACGAATATTATTGTCTTTATTTTAAGCACTTTAATTAACTTATAGGTTTCTTTTGGGATAAGGAATTCTGGATGTTAAAGACGTTAAAGAGTGCCTATTAAATACCTACCTGTTTGCCCAGCCTTCTAAGTACCTTGTAGAAGAAGAGTTGACCCTTACCTTACTTTTGTCGACTCGCATAGCATCCCTGGCTGCTCTCGAGTTGCCATAGGCCCCGGGGTGGGGATAGGAAACCGGCGAAATGGCACAGCAGCCAAAGACAGATGCACATTCCATGTTTATCTCTTGCAAGGCTGTATCCCAGGGTTACCTACAGCAGCTGAAGGGGAGTGACCTCTACAACCCGAGAAATTGCTGCATTGGCGAATGTGATTGATGGGGGGGGAGGGGGGGAACCAGGGTCATATTTTGAGCGTAAATTACATAGGGTCAGAGCTGGCTTCACTTGGGAACATGCCGACATGACGCTCCTAATAAATAACTGGATCTCTTGAAGCTTGGCTCGAGGCTCATGATTTATTTAGGGCATCCTTCGGAACCCCGACAACTTTTACACCTGTGTTTTATTACAGGTTGGTTTGAGTGACGGCGCGGCGATTGCAAATGAGAACGATAAACGCCATTCCTGTTTATGTGTCTTGTTTTGTCCTTGGGAACCGGTTTGCGTAAATTCCTCCTGTTCTTCTTGATTTTCCTGATGCCAGCTCTAAGGCTAAGGAGAAAAACGGCCACAGGTCAGGGATGGGAAAAAAAGAGACCCATCTCATCTCGTACGGCCATTTGTTAATTTTAATTTAAGGGTGGAGAAATACTCTAGTCGCAAGTCCCAGAGACAGGTTGGATGAGGAAGATGGAAAAACCTCCCAGAACATGGCTCTGGCCAAGGAAACCTCATAAATGTGCTCAAGATACAACTGGGAACCAGGTTCAACCTTCTATCTAGATATTCTACCCAACCTTCTTTGGGTCTCTGGACCTTGGATGGTTCTGGTGGGCACCTTAGATCTTGGGTGAAGGCTGGTCGCTTTGAGGTTGTTTGCATTTTTCTGCTTTATCTTGGGGTTGGTGAACCCCTTCAATCCTTTGCTTGGGAGATGACCTGTCTCTGCAGCAGGAAAGAGGACATGGTCCCGTCCCAACAAAGAATGGATGAGGATTGAAGTGGCGAAGTTGGGAAGAACTGGCTTTATCATGGAAGATCTTGGCGTGAAATCAGACGCTTGAGCAAACTTCTCAAATCGTCCTAATTTGAGGGTGAAAGGAAGAAATTACAGGCTTCATTCCAATTGGTCCTTGGGTGATGGAAGGGAGGAGCCCATTAAAGCTGTTAGGAGTTGAGTCCTGCCCAAAGAAGAGCTCCTGAGAAGAAGACAACCTTCCCAAGAGCTCAGCGGGTCAGAAGATTCAGAATGCATTGTGTTTTGAGGAACATCAACCAGAGGGTCAAAGGATTGGCCTCCAGGGTACCTCATCTGGGAACAACGAGAAAACTCTTGGTACATCATCCTCATGTGCCGTTCAGAAGAACCTCCACAGTGAGTATTGGGGAGGGTTTAAAAAGAAGGGGAGGACACCCCCAAATAAACCTCTTCATCCTTTGTTTTGGAGGACCATCTAAAACAGAGGTCTTCAAACTTGGCAGCTTTAAGACTTGTGGTCTTCAACTCCCAACATTCCCTGGGAGAATTCTGCATAGCTGGCTGGAGAATTCTGGGAGTTGAAGTCCACAAGTCTTAAAGCTGCCAAATTTGAAGACCTCTGATCTAAAAGGTTCTGAGATCCTAAGGGGAGATTCTGGTGGATACAGAGAAGGTTGAGGCTCCTGCATTGATAGAGGGCACTCGGAGCCAAAGAGATCTGATGGGATGGACAGAGAAGATTGAAGAACTGCAAAGAACCCACCCACGTGCCCAGAATGTCTCACGGACATCAGTGGGGTCCCTCAACGCCTTCCTTCCTTCCTTCCTTCCTTCCTTCCTTCCTTCCTTCCTTCCTTCCTTCCTTCCTTCCTTCCTTCCTTCCTTCCTTCCTTCCTTCCTTCCTTCCCAGCAACAGCCCCACCAGCATCTCAGGGACTTTGGCGTCCCCAACCCAAGTTGGAGCCAAGAGATGATGGACCAGTTTGAGAAGCTCACAAAGATGTGCGAGGACGGATCGTGGCAACGCATGGCCAGTTATAACAACTGCGTGGACAGCATGCCAGGTCAGTCTTTCCATCCCACTCGAAACGTTTCCTCCCAGAATGTGGTCTTCCTTCTGCAAAAGATGTCAGCTGGTCAGAAAGTTGGCACGTTCTCCATCTCCATCCTTTGATCTGCCCAAATCGCTCACCCAGGTCCTTCCGTCCGCACGGTCGCTCAACCTCCTGAAGATGGGTTGGATTCCAACTTCCCAGGAAAGCGGACTTCTGAGAGTTGAACTCCACCCACCTCCAAGTTGGCAAGCTTTGAGTAATGTCACCTTAGATGTCCATCAGGTCATAGGACGGAAGCTCTGCCCCTCGGCCCCGTCACAAATTAAAGGGAGGCCGGTCTCCCAGTCTTGGAAGGACGGTGTGACGGTGTGGGGCTGTGTTCCTCAACTCGGCAGCTTGGTGGATTTCCAACTCCCAGAAAACGTAGCTCAAGTTATGGGTGTGTAAGACCTGATTTGGGTCAGATAAAAGTGGGTGCAATTAAGGCCAACAAACCCACCACTGAAGTGGAATAAAATTCCAGGATCCAAGTTCCGGTTTTAATACGGGAACAATTTTATACCAAGTTTCAAATTTTGTCTCCTTGCGCCCTCTTTTCTCGTGTAGCCCAGTTCAAAAATTAACTCTCAATCGTCACCCTTGTGACCCCCAGCCAATTCTACTTTCCCCACCTCCCACCCCAAATATTCTAGATCTGGATTATTTTCTTTCTCCAGCCGGGGGCAGCATTTCTTAGCTTCTGTTTTATTTTAGCCCAAACCGCAATTCTAATAAAATAGGGGATTTACCATTTTTTCCCCCAAAATTTTTTAATTTCTTTGTTTTCCCCGTCATTTTTTTTTCCCCACCTCCCTTCGTAGTTCGCAGCAAATTGGGGTACAAGCCGAGGAAGCATCAAGACGCCTGCTTGTTCGTCCGAAACGTGGCTACCGAAGGCCGCGGATTCGAGTTTGCCATGTTTTACAACGGCTTGGAGAGACGGATGGTGGTTCTTCTCCAACCTGGATCCTATTTGGAAGGGATGATCGGGTGAGCTTGGAGGGGTTAATCGAACCCGCGTCTCTACATCCGGTCGGGCATTTTTCTAACGTTTAACAGATTAACAGAGTTGGAAGGGACCTTGTAGGTCATCTAGTCCAACCCCTCCCCACCCAAGCAGGAGACCGTATGCCATTTCTGACTGATGGCAGTCTTCTTGAAAGCTTCCAGTGATGAAGCTCCCACAACTTCTGAAGGCAACTTCTGTTCCGTTGGGTTGATTGGAAAAATTTGAGGGAAAATAACCTCGCTTACAGATAGTCCCTGTCTTACGACCGATGGCTTAGGGGTGGTTCGAAATTACGACCTATCTGAAAAAGGAGGACTTAGGGCCAAGATCCAAAGTTGCGACGGGTCTCCTCTGTCCCCACAATTACGTGACTGACCTATTTTCTGACGGCTGTGACCGTAACCAGCAGGCAAGATTACGGTTATATCTCGAGGACTGCCGGTAATGAACCATGGAACTGTGAGGCTATCGATAAGAGAGTCTTCGGTTCAATTTGAGGAATGCCAAACAGGTGCCAAGAAATTTTTTCCCAGCGCCAGATATGCAGGCCTCTTCTAAGCCATCCTGCCCATCTAATATGGCAGTATTTTTTTTTTTAAATGCTCTTAATAAATAGCAATTTCCAGATTTTATCAGTGTAAAAGGAAAGGCCGCCGGGCAGATTAGTTCAGCTCCAAATCTGAATTAAATAGCAAATAAATAAAAGTTACTGGCAGGCAGGTCTCCTGAAATGCCTTTGGTGTCTTTCTGGCAAGGAAAAATTTTTTTTTTAAAAAAAGTTCCATCGTCAGTCGCTCCCTGGCAGGAAAAACGAGAGCAAATTATAAGGGTGCTTCATTTTTTGCCCCAAGCCTTTGCCTTAAGACTGTGTGCAACTAATTTTGCAAAACAGGAAGAGGAAAATGGAGCGATTGTATCTGACGGGAAATATCCCAAAGTTGACCCAGATGGCTGTTTTGTATTTTTCGAACTCTTGTCTTGGTGGGCAGCTCCTTTTCCTCAAAAGTTCTCCTTTCGGCTCATTAACAGAATAACAGAGACGGGAGGGGCCTTGGAGGTCTTCTAGTCCAGCCCTCTGCTCGAGCAGGAGACCCTCTGCCATTGCAGACAATCTCTTTTTAAAAGGGATGGCGCACCCACAACTTCTAGTGGCAAGTTGTTCCACTGGTTCCTTGTCCTCCCTTTCAGGAAATTTCTCCTTAATTCCAAGTTGCTTCTCTCCTTAGTTAGTTCCCATCCGTTGCTTCGTGTCCTGCCTTCTGGTGCTTTGGAAAATAAGTTGACCCCCTCTTCTTTGGGGCAGCCCCTCAAATATTGGAAGACGTTATCATGTGTGTATCCCCCCTCCCAGTCCTTCTTTTCTTTAAACTAGACATCCCCAGTTCCTGCAACCGTTCTTCTCCAGTCCCCTAATCCCAGTGGTGGGATTCAGCCGGTTCGCACCTATTCGGCAGAACCGGTTGTAACCTTTCTAAGCAGTTCGGAGAACCGGTTGTTGGAAGAAATCTCATTTGGGGTTTTTTTTCCACTTTAGAAGGCTAATCCTGTAAGGAAGGCAGGAAGGAAACATTCTGGTGGTGTTTCTAGCCCAATCTTTACCGCCTTGCTTACAGAAACAGCCTCTCTGGCTAACCTCTGTTACATTGTAACAGCTAAGGCGAAGCGCCCACCGACGTGAGTGACATTGAGTTGGCCACGCCCATGCGGTCACATGACAACCGAGCCACGCCTACCCAGCAGGTCATTAGGGCAGAGAACCTGGTTGTTAAATTATTTGAATCCCACCACTGCCTAATCCTCTTCGTTGCTCTTCTCCGCCCTCTTTTCCGTTCCGGCCTCTTCCGATGTCGACTCCCGACTCGATCCAGGTTCATGCACGGGGGGGCCGTGGCTGCCATCCTGGATCACACCTTTGCGAGTTGCGGCATCTGTGCCTTTGGGATTGTGTTGACCGCCAACCTCTCCGTGAACTACAAGAGGTAAGCGAGGTTTTGCGCCTCTTTTGCGCACTCCGATTGAGGTGATCCTCGGCTTACGACGACAGTCGTGAGCCCCAAACCTTTCTGTGGCTAAGCGAGACATCGGTGCAGTGAATTTTGCCCCGTTTTAAGATCTCCTCCAACTCCGTCGTTCTATTATGCTGCCTGAGAGAGAGAGAGAGAGAGGCGGCTTGCTTCTCAGGCCTATAGGCGGTCCTCGTCTTAACGACCACAATGGAGCCCAGCATTTCTGTGGATAAGTGAGACACTGGTCTGGGGAGCTTTTGCCCCATTTTACAACCTTCCTTGCCACCTGTTGTTAAGTGAATCCCTTCGGCTTTGAATTTCGTAACGTCGCTGTTAAATGAATCGGGCTCCCCCCGTTGACTTTGCCGGGCAGAAGGTTGCAAAAAGGGATCGTGTGACACACAGACACACACCAGGTGGGACAGTTGCGGCCATCGTAAATAAGCGTCAGTTGCCGAGCATCTGAATTTGGAATTCGCGGGGCCACGGGGGATGCCGTATCGGCCGTCAGTGTGAAAATGGCCCCAAGTCACATCGTAGTTTTGAACGTGTTCACTACATGAACTGTTTTGAGGACTAGCCTGTAGTTCCTCCTTGATCTTGGGTGGACAAAGCCAGGCCAACCAGCCTGGATGGTTCAGAAGATGGAGAGGGGAAGGTGGTACTTGAGATGACTGACTCTGCTTTGGCTCCAGCCACAGAGAGATTTAGCCGCCAAGAACCATCATCCATTGCCCTGACAGGCCCATCCTTCCCCTTCCAGCCCCATCCCGCTGGGCTCTGTAGTCCTCGTGGAAACCAAGGTGGAGAAAGTAGAAGAGAAGAAGATATTTCTATCCGGGCGTGTGCAGAGCACCGACGCGCAAAACCTTCACGCGGACGCCACTGGTGAGTTTACCTGTTGGATCCAATTGGCTCTCATTCTTGTAATAACTCTCTTTCCCAAGAGGCCTTCTTCTCTCCGGCCTCCTTCGGAAGGAAAAGCAAGAGGCAAAAACGCAATTACCGTTTATCTCCTCTTCGGTTTTCCTCTCTTCCTTTTTTCTCATCTCCTGGGTTTCTCCTCCCTTTCAGCACAGATGGGCTGGGTGGCGGACAGGTGTTTTTTCTGCAGGGCAGGTGTGGTTCAGCAGGTGCGGTCAAAGCTCTGGAGATACAAGATGGGCAGCTTAGCCGAAGGAAAGGCATCCACGTCTCAACCTTTTTCCTTCTCTTTTGTCTTCATCTCCCTGGCTGCAGCTCTCTTGATTCATCTGGACGCGAAGACTTCTTCCCATCCAGTCACCGACTCCAACTGATCCTTCTTCGCAGTGGTGAAATCCAAATTTTTTTTACTACCTGTTCGGTGGGCGTGGCTTGGTGGGACGTGGCAGGGGAAGGATACTGCAAAATCCCCATTCCCTCCCTACTCCTGGGGGAATGGATATTGCAAAATCTCCATTCCCACCCCACTCTGGGGCCAGCCAGAGGCGGTATTTGCCAGTTCTCCGAACTGCTCAAAATTTCCGCTACCAGTTCTCCAGAACCTGTCGGAACCTGCTGGATTTAACCCCTGCTTCTTCGGGGTTTTTTTATTTTATTTTATATTGTTTATATGTATCAATGCATGAATAGTGTGATATCTATCACAGCAAGGGCCGTGGTAGCTCAGGCTGTAAGAAGCCTGTTATTAGAACACAACAGCCTGCAATTACTGCAGGTTCAAGCCCGGCCCGAGGTTGACTCAGCCTTCCATCCTTTATAAGGTAGGTAAAATGAGGACCCAGATTGTTGGGGGGGCAATAAGTTGACTTTGTAAAATATACAAATAGAATGAGACTATTGCCTTACACACTGTAAGCCGCCCTGAGTTTTCGGAGAAGGGTGGGATATAAATGTAAATAAATAAAATAAAATAAAATAAAATAAAATCTGGGTATCATACATTTCAGTACAATAAACATAATGTTGTTACTCCTCGTTATTACATTTCATTTTCATAGTTTCATATACACATATCTTTTACTATCACCCTTCAACTCTAGCCTTCCTTTTGTTCTTTCATATACCTTCATGTTAATATATCTATATATATATCTATATATTTATTATTAAAGGTAAAGGTTCCCCTCGCAGATGCGTGCTAGTCGTTGCCGACTCTAGGGGGCGATGCTCATCTCTGTTTCAAAGCCGAAGAGCCAGCGCTGTCCAAAGATGTCTCCGTGGTCATGTGGCCGGCATGACTCAACGCCAAAGGCGCACGGAACGCTCTTCCCTTCCCACCAAAGGTGGTCCCTATTTTTTCTACTTGCATTTTTTACCTGCTTTCGAAACTGCTAGGTTGGCAGAAGCTGGGACAAGTCACAGGAGCTCACCCCATTACGCGGTGCTAGGATTCGAACCGCTGAACTGCCGACCTTTCAATCGACAACCTCAGCGTCTTAGCCACCGAACCACCACGTCCCTTTCATATTTATTATTATTCCCCTCTTATTTCTATCTCCATTTTAATTTGTCTTTTTCCCTTCCAATATCGCTATAATATTCAAAGATGTGGAATTTTTTTCCCCCACTTCCTTTAGTTAACTCTTCACATCAATTGCCTTACACAATGTAAGCCGCCCTGAGTCTTCGGAGAAGGGCGGGATATAAATGTAAATAAATAAAAAAAAATAAAAAAAATCTGGGTATCATACATTTCAGTACAATAAACATAATGTTGTTACTCCTAGTTATTACATTTCATTTTCATAGTTTCATATACACATATCTTTTACTATCACCCTTCAATTCTAGACCTTCCTTTTGTTCTTTCATATATCTTCATGTCAATATATCTATATATATATCTATATATTTATTATTAAAGGTAAAGGTTCCCCTCACACATACGTGCTAGTCATTGCCGACTCTAGGGGGCGGTGCTCATCTCCGTTTCAAGGCCGAAGAGCCAGCGCTGTCCGAAGACGTCTCCGTGGTCATGTGGCCGGCATGACTCAACACCAAAGGCGCACGGAACGCTCTTCCCTTCCTACTAAAGGTGGTTCCTATTTTTTCTACTTGCATTTTTTACCTGCTTTCGAAACTGCTAGGTTGGCAGAAGCTGGGACAAGTCACAGGAGCTCACCCCATTACGCGGTGCTAGGATTCGAACCGCTGAACTGCCGACCTTTCAATCGACAACCTCAGCGTCTTAGCCACCGAACCACCACGTCCCTTTCATATTTATTATTATTCCCCTCTTATTTCTATCTCCATTTTAATTTGTCTTTTCCCCTTCCAATATCGCTATAATATTCAAAGACGTGGGATTTTTTTCCCCCACTTCCTTTAGTTAACTCTTCACATCAATTGCCTTACACAATGTAAGCCGCCCTGAGTCTTCGGAGAAGGGCGGGATATAAATGTAAATAAAATAAAAATAAAAAATAAATAAAATCTGGGTATCATACATTTCAGTACAATAAACATAATGTTGTTACTCCTCGTTATTACATTTCATTTTCATAGTTTCATATACACATATCTTTTACTATCACCCTTCAACTCTAGCCTTCCTTTTGTTCTTTCATATACCTTCATGTTAATATATCTATATATATATCTATATATTTATTATTAAAGGTAAAGGTTCCCCTCGCAGATGCGTGCTAGTCGTTGCCGACTCTAGGGGGCGATGCTCATCTCTGTTTCAAAGCCGAAGAGCCAGCGCTGTCCAAAGATGTCTCCGTGGTCATGTGGCCGGCATGACTCAACGCCAAAGGCGCACGGAACGCTCTTCCCTTCCCACCAAAGGTGGTCCCTATTTTTTCTACTTGCATTTTTTACCTGCTTTCGAAACTGCTAGGTTGGCAGAAGCTGGGACAAGTCACAGGAGCTCACCCCATTACGCGGTGCTAGGATTCGAACCGCTGAACTGCCGACCTTTCAATCGACAACCTCAGCGTCTTAGCCACCGAACCACCACGTCCCTTTCATATTTATTATTATTCCCCTCTTATTTCTATCTCCATTTTAATTTGTCTTTTCCCCTTCCAATATCGCTATAATATAAAAATAAATAAAATAAATTTATATCAAAAATTCATCCTTCAATCTTTCATTATTCATTACCTCAATGTACTCTCCAAGTACCAATCGCGATCATTAATACTGATTTTATAATATAGAGTATAATTCTGTTAATACACATATGTATATTAAAATAAATTTGTTATCTAATCAACCCATTCTTTAGTTCTAATATTTCACTGCTAATCATGTTTTTATGCATTTTAAATATTTCAAATTCTAGTTTCACTGATTGTTTCATTCTTATGAATGAAACTCTCACAAAGCTCTCACAAGGTTTCCTGAAACCTCAACTATTTTGGGGTCTCCAAGTGGCTTTCCTGTGAAAAATTGAAGTCATTATCTCCCTCCCCCTTTTTTAAAAAAAAAACTGGTGTTACTTAGCAATGGGGACTTCAAGCATCATGCCCCGGAGGGGGTCTGGGTTCAAGAAACCCTCAGGTTCTAAATTGATTGGTTGCCATTGTACAGGAATAATGGTAGAATTAAACAAGTTGGAATGGTGTAATGTCGGGACTGCTCGGCAAACACTCCCGAAGGGAAAGGGTAAGGAAAGAGGAGTAAAGAAGGAAGAAAGTAGGTAGGTAGGTGGGTAGGGAGGAAAGAAGGGAGGGAGAAGAAAGGATAGGAGGAGGAGAAGAAGGAGAAGATAGAGGGTTAGAAAGGATGGTAGTGAGAAGTGGGAAGAGGAGAAGGTGGTGGGGAATATGTAAGAAGGATGAGAAGGGAAGAAAGGATTAAAGGGGGGAGTGGCAGTCGAGCAGCCCTGACTGAGTATAATTTGAGTATGGGACTGATTGTTGGATAAGTGATTGTATTGTACACTGGTCAAATTGTGGGAATTATTATGGAAAAATAAAAAAATTTTGCAAAAAAAAAGAAACCCTCAGGTTCAAGAGGAAGGGGGTTAAAATCAGGTTTGGGGACCATCTTTGACATTGGTGAACCAACATTTTGAAATGTCTGGATCCTGGCTAAGTGGGGAGCTGTCCCTGGTGCTGAAGTTTCATGAGCTGTCCCTGGTGCTGAAGTCGCATAGAGGTGTGGTCTTGTGTTTAACGGAATAAACAACAGAATCACAAAGTCGGAAGGCGCCTTGGAGGTCTTCTAGTCCAACCCCCTGCTCAAGCAGGAGCCCCGATACCATTCTGGACAAATGTCTATCCAATCTCTTCATTTAAAAAACCCAGCTTCTGAAAGCAAGCTGTTCCATTATTCTCTCTACCAGGAAACTTCTCCTTAGTTCTAGTTCTCGCCTAGAATTAGTTTCCATCCGTTGTTTCTCATCCTGCCTTCAGGTGCTTTGGAGAATAGGTGGACCCCCTCTTCTTTGGGGCACGCCCTCAAATATCAGCACCGTGCCATCATGTCACTCCTAATCCTTCTTTTGATTAAACTAGACATACCTAATTCCTGCAACCGTTCATCGTATGTTTTAGCCTCCAGTCCCCTAATCATGTTTGTTGCTCTTCTCTGCATCCTTTCCAGAGTCTCAACATCTTTTCTTTCTTACATTGTGGCAACTGGATGGGTAAGAATACAGCCACGAAGCATGAGAATCGCAGCCAAAGGAGCCTCAAGTGGGACGAAAAGAAACATTTAGCATCGTCAGAGTGTTTTCAGTCTCTTAAAGAGAAGGGAGAATGTTTAATGGGATGTGGGAAGGCTCCTTGAGGAACGAGAGGAAGAGATGCGGCCTCGGGAACCGTCAGATAAGGGACGGCTTCAAAGGTGGCATTCAGCCGGTTCAGACCGGTTCGCCCGAACCGGTAGTGGAAATCATGGATGGGTCTGCCTCCCCGCCCTGGATCCAAGTTGTGGTATTTAGGCACGTTTTTGAGGCCGGGAGCATGCGCAGAAGGCACACGTGGCAGAAAAGCACATGCGCAGAAGGCCGGACGCATTCAGGGATGGGGGACGTGTGAACGAAGCGAGCCCCCGTGTGCGGGTGCTCACATTTGCAACCCAGTAGGGAAAGTGATTGAATATCACTCCTGGACAGCTTAGCCCTCAGTTGCATAACAGGTGGAAAAAGAGACCCAGAAAGGAATTCCCGTAGCTCAGCAGACCATAAAAGACACAGATAGGCTTCAACGTACAACAATAATTGAGCCCGGAATTTTTGAGCCTAAGTGAGACGTTTGTCAAATGAATTTTGCCCCGTTTTACAACTTTTGCCACCACTCTTAAGTGAATCCCTGCAGTTCTTACATCAGTAACACCGTTGTTAAACAAATCTGGCTTCTCCGTTGACTTTGCTCATCAAGAAGGTCACAGAAGGGAATCCCACGGATCACATGAAACAAGACTCCGTGACCTGCAACCGTCATAAATATGAGCCAATGGTTTCTAAGCATCTGAGTTTTGAATCTGCAACGGTCATAAGTTTGCGGAATCATCATGAGTCTCTTTTCTCAGTGCCGCGATAGCTTTGAACGCTCACTAAAAACTGTTGTAAGTCAAGGACGGTGTGATAACCCACAACACACAACCCCCTGCATTTTTTTTCTCAGCTCCGTCATTTTCCCCTAAATATTCTGAAGCCGATAATAGGTGCAACCCAGGGGTGAAACGCTACCAGTTCGCACCGGTTCTAGCAAACCGGTAGTTTTTAAAAATGCTACCGGTTCGTCCAAACAGGTGTTTCTGACGATTAGCTGTGCCACGCGATTTGTATTTGCTAGAAAGCAGGAAATCCTGCTTTCTAGTGAATCGAAATCATGCAGCACAGCTGTTCCCCCCCACACACACACAGCTGTTCTACTTACCTTCTTAAGCCTCCTTTTTCCACGCAAAGCATGCGTTTGGTGCCCACTGGGTATGCACGCATAGTGAACCGGTGGCAAACCTCAGAAGATTTCACCACTAGCGCAATCCAATTTTGGACGTCTGGATGTTCTTCTGAATTCTCACCCTGGGGCATCATGGGAAAAAGTTGTGTGTTCGTTACCTATCTTAGCAACGGTGCTTTGTTTTCTACCAGTTGTCGCAAACAATGTTAGGTTACTTAAAAAGAAAACGCCACGTGGGCCAAGCCAGAGAAGCCAGTCAATCAACGGTCGACCTGGAGGATTGCAACCACGGGCCCACATCACAGCCAAGAGGCGGACCATGTTTTCTTGGCCTGCCACTATATGCAAACATTTATCCTGGCTTCAAAGAATGGGCCTTTTGTTCTTGCATTGTGTGCCAAACCTGATCGGAGAGGGGCACCCTGCCAACGGCAAGAGGAAAAAGATTTTGTAGCCCAATGGAGACACCGGGAGGGCGGCTCAACGCCGTCCAAATTCTACACAGCTTTCTTGGGCCAAACCCAGCTTCCGATCGGACGGCGGTTCAGTTTTGAGCTGGGATGCTTTCCCGAAAACAAAACTTGGAACTTCGGCCTGCGGAAGAGTGGGGATGGTTTGCCGTGGTGTGACTCCCCGACCGAGACCGGGGATCGTTGCCGCCGAAACACACAACAAGCGGTGACGTCGAAAGGCTCCAGATGCTAAACAGCAACATGGAAAGTTTGCGTTGTGACGATCGGCGTGTCGGAGGGCACGAAGGCAGGTTGGGAAGGGGTGAAGAGGAGGAGGAGGAAGGATGCCCAGGTAATTGTGGGGGTCTAGGTGGGGGGGGGGTCATTTGGGAACTGGAGGGGTGCATGGTTTCTCGTACAAGCAGATACGATGGGCCCCATTATCCTTGTGGGGAGAAATCTGTATTTTAGTCCTCGTCATATGGTTTTGCAAGGTCACCGGGTGGGAGTGGGGCACAAAACCATGCAATTTTTTGCAGTCTCCCTAAACCTTTTGGCGAATTTTTCTTCTCGCTCTGCTTCTGCACCAAAGCTTATTCCTCCCGATAGATTTTACATTTGTGCCAAGCGTCTCTCTCTCTCTCTCACTCACTCACACACAGGCGTGGAACTAAAATAAAATAGTGAGGCTTGGGAGATTTTTAAAAGCCTTGATTTCCCACCCACCTCCCTCCCAGTCTTTTCCACCGAAATCTCCCACTCCAAAGATCTCTCTGCCCATCTCGGCTCCGGTTTCGAGAAACCACTCTGCGCATGTTCAGAGACCCCGCTCTCCTTCTGCCAAATGGGTCGGCGGGTTTGGAGGGGAGGGTGAAGGAGGAAAAAAAGGGAAGCGTGGGTGCGTCTCTCTCTCTCTCACACACACACACACATAAGCACACACACAAAACCTTTGCCAGTTGTTCGTCTGGATTTGTCGTGTCTGGTCTTTCACACCTCCTGACATTTCTCCTGGGGGGGAGAACATAATCCCCTGTCAATATCTCAGAGGTGTTTTGAGTCACACCTGGGCAAGCAGCCACCTTCACAACTCCAGCGGTGCAGATGCGTAAAACTTTTTTCAAAGCGGAAGAAGGCTTGGCAAGCCATTTCGGGCATTTTTCTCTTCCTCCTGCGAAACATAGGACGTTTTGTCTCCGTTGCAAAATTCCAGGAACCGTGAAAGGAAGGAGAGGCGGGAGGGGGGGGAGTTTTAGCAAGTTCTCTGGGTTTTAATTGATTTTGTGCCTCCCGTTGCCAAAAAAACACGACGTCGGCAGGTGTTCACCTTCAAAGAATTAATCCGGACTTCGGGCTTCCTGGTTTTTTTTTTCTATTCCCCTGCAGAAGGTGTTCGGGGGGAAATCTGATTTCTGTTGTTGTTGTTGTTTTTGAGGTGGAATGTTGTTTCCAAAATAAGTCACTAGTCCTTGTGAGGTCTGAAAACATCCGAGATGGTTGAAGCTGGTTGAAGGAAGTTGAGTTGATTCTAATCCCTGTTTGCAGGCAGAGTTAGAGAGGTCTAACTGGTTCTAACTGGTTTTCTTTTGATTTCCTCCCAGATCGACATGAGAGAATTCATCCGGACGGCTCCTCTCGCTTGCGTCTTGGGGCGACCTTGTGATTTTTTGCTCCCCCGGATTGATCTGAGATGTTTTCCAAGCGAAAGACCCGCAACGTCCAGCCCGCTTGCCCCAACGTGCTGACCCCCGACACAATCCCCTCCTTCTTCATCCCACCCAACCTCGCCACCCTCCAAGGCCGGCGTGCAGCTGGGAGCCCCAGGCCGAGCGAGGCACCAGCCCCAACGGTCAAAAACGAGGGCATTACGGTGCAGGAGGGACACCAGCCTGGTGCTCGACTCCCAGACGCTCCCACCATGATCCAGCTACCGACTCCGATGGACTTGGGGTGCCTGCCCGAAAGCCCCAACACCTGGCGGCGGGAATCACTGTTCCACAGCAGACCCCTGCCCCGCCGAGGGCAAGCTGTCTGCTTCTCCTCTCCACGGACGAGGCCCCTTTCGCAGCCTGCTCCAGGCCTGGACAGTGACACCGCCTCTTCTGCGGAAAACTCCCCGTATAATTCCCCCGTGCCCTCACGTCCTCTCAGCGGGATCCTGCCAAGCCACGGTTATGGGCACCGGCGGCGTTTGGCATGCCGCTCCCCGCACACCCTACGTCCCAGCTCCTTCTCCACGGAGGACACCAGCTCCACAGATACCAGTCCCTGCTGCCTGCGCCGCGAGGCCGATCCTCCCTGGATCTCGCCGGGCACTTGGTCCCTGGCATCGTTGTTCCCCTTGGACTTGATCCGCTGTCACCAGCGGCTGACCAAAGAGGTGACTCTGACAGTCAGCCAAGGCGGGCAGCTGCGCCTCTCCAGCGAGTACCTCCAGCCGCCAGGCAGCCTCCGGGTGCGCCTGGTGAGCGCCGAAGGCTTCTACCCACCGCAGGGCAGCCCTCGCCACATCCACTGCTGTGTCGCCCTGCAGCTGCGCCCCGGCCCGGGTCAACGACAGCGCAGCGCCGTCATCAAGAGGACCCGCAACCCCATCTTCAACGAGGACTTCTTCTTCGAGGGGGTGACCCCAGAGGAGCTTCCCAGACGCAGTCTGAGGATGAAAGTCCTGAACAAAGCTGGCAGTCTACGGCGTGACGTTGTGTTGGGCGAGTGCGACGTCCCGCTGGATTCTCTTCTGCCCTGAACGGGGGTCCTTGGTAAAGAAGGACTGGGGGATGGTATAGATGTCCTCGCAGACAGCAGGAGGAGCAACAGATGCCCTTCGACCGTCTCCGTAAATGAAGGTCTTTCGTTTTCTCCAAACAACCTTGTTGGCTGACGGAGAGGCTAAGAATGGACTTCCAACCGCTTCTGGAGGGTCTACATTTCAATATAGGTGGTCCTTGACATATGTCCATTCACTTAGCAACCGTTCAAAGTTATGATGGTGCTTAAAAAAAGAGGCTTATGGCCAATCCTCGCACTTATGACCCTCACAGCCTCCCCAAGATCCCATGATTAAAATTAGGGCACTTGGTAATTAGGACTAATTGCAGTCTCTTGTGGGGGTCACATTATCGCCACTTAAAGTCTGTCCTGGGCAAGCGAAGTCAATGGGGGAAGCTGGATTCAGTATACAGTGCCTGATTTGCTTAAGGACATGATTCACTTAATGACCATGGCAAGGAAAGTCCTAAAACCAGGCACAACAATCTCATCCTGTCACTATGATGGTCATTAAGTTGAGGAGTGCCTGTGTGCTCGATCCAGGCAACAGCCACCAGAGGGAGCTCTGCCACCCTGGGTATCACTGCCACCTTGAGGCAGACGGTGGTATAGCAAGAATCAGTTGATGATAGAAAAGCAACGAAATTCCATCCGGTTTTAATTCAAGCCATTTCTGCTTGGAATTGTCTCCCCCCCCCGCCCCCGCTGTCTTTCTTAATGGTGGGGCAGCCCCCCCAACATTTGAGGACAAGCCCAGAATTGCAGCATTGCGGCCAAAGGATTGGAGTTACACCCACAACCTTGCAAGGGGTTGAGCTGGCATTAAACCAGGGGTTGGACTAGATGGCCTCAGCATATCCCAAGCCTATAATTCCCTAATTTTTGCTTTTCTGGCTAGAAAACTGAGTGAGCTGATTCCTTTTCAGAAATGCCGCCTTTGGTCAAAATCCCTTTATCTAATTTCACATGTACATTGTGTTTTAGTAACAAAATTGCCACTATGGGCTCCATTAAAAATATAAAAGTATAAAGTGTTTATTTTTTTACACTTGGTTGGGCTTTGTTTAACTTGGATACTTAAGTGAGGGTTTTTTTATTTTTTTTAAACCATGCAGGTGCCCCAAAGATCTGGTTCCTGGCTATCCAAATTTTGCCACCAGAGGGCAGCATTTCTTTTCACAGCTGGAAAACCGTTTGCAGCCATCAGGGGGCGCACTTTACTGCTTAATTCTTTTTTTTTTCTTCCCTGTATTGTAGATTTCCAAGTTGAAGTTACACTAAAATAACTGAATAGTGAATTAATTAATTAAAAGTTTTGCACCCCTTTTAAAGGGCATTTCCCCTGCCTTTTCCTGTTGCAATGCCCAGCCTGACCATAAGAGGGCAATCTTTTGTCAGCGGGGAAGCTTTGCAAAATTTAGAAATTTAAAAAAAGGGGGAGATGTCACTGCAAACGTTCGGCTCCCTTTTTAATAATTTTCATACTTTTTCTTTTAGATTCCTGATTATTAGTTCAGGTAATGCTTGCCATTCCTGGTCCAACCACACGAGGGCAGGCTAGGACCAGCATTTTAGTTTTTCCAACTTTTACTGGGTGGGGAGGGGAATCTGCCTTTTCTATTTTTATCCTTAGCAAATGTATTTAGGGCCCATATAACTGTTTCCTTTTCTGCATCTCTCGGTTTGCTAACTTTTAACTAGGAAAAGTCTGACTAGGACGGCCATCTCCTCTTCTTTCAGAATTGGAACATTTTAAATTTTAAATGAGGACTAGTATCCTGAAGGCCTTGTGTTTACAAGCTTATTGCCAGTGCAATGGTTCAGTGGCAATAAGAAAGGATTGAGCCCAAGGAAAATGCATCCATCAAAAAGAGTGCTCAAGACTGAAAATTAAATTAGCCATCTTCTAGGTCATAATTTATTAAATGTATAGGTGCTTTAAACGTGGCAAAACACACCCAGCATGAAAATGCATCTTGCAAATTTGATTTTTTTTGTTTTTGTTTTTCATTTTGACCGCAGAAGACTTTTATTAGCAGGGTGTCACCTCCAGAGGCCTCGATAAAATTAATAACAAGAAGTGCCATTAATAAGACATTTCGGGTGGCCCTCATGAGGACTGCAAACTTTTTCCAAAGTTTTAAAAACTGGCACTTTTAAAAAAAAAAAAAACTTCAGTGACTCCTTCAATTGAGTCATTTTTTAAAATAGTTTTTTTTATTTTATTGTAATACAAACAATCCATCTTCCATTAAACAGTGTGTCATCTGGGTACAAATGTCTTGTGCAGTAACAATTAAAATTTACAGCCATATTCATTATTTGTCTACTCTTAACTTAATGCTGATATACAAAGCATATCTATTACTGTAACAATCCTCTTCTTATTCAATTCTATTAATATACTTTCTATCCTTCACTAATCTACTTTTATTTCTAACTTTCATATTTATTCCCTAGCCATCGATAAAACAGTTCCCATACCATATAATATTCCGTTTGTTCTTTCTCTTTAATTGCAAGTGTTAACCTGGCCTTTCTAATATTTTCCTAATCACATTCTCATCCGTAGGAATCTCTTCACTTTTCCAATTTTGTGCAAATACAATTCTAGCTGCAGTTATTACATGGATAATCAGATATACATTCTCTTTACTATAACTTTCTGGTAAAATCCCCAGCAAAAATATTTCGCTTCAATGGAGTCATTGAAAGTTGGTCAGCCTGGGTATATATCCTATATATATTTGATGATACATGTCATATCTGCAGCGAGGATAGTATTTGCGCAAAGATGGAAGGCGGAGAAAATCCCTACAGAGAGAGAAGTAGTTAAGAAAATATTGGACTGTGCAGAAATGAATAGATTGACTTTGACAATTAAAGAGAGGAAATGGAACATTTTAAGATATGGGGGCAATTTTATGAGTGGTTAGAGAAGAGATATATATAGGATAATGTTGTAATGATATGATTGAAGAAGGAAGACAAGAAAGAAGATAGATAAATGTATTAATAGAAAAGGAAGAAACGTGGGAGAAATGTTATAATAAATGGAATGACAATATTAAGATATGATAAACTGGAGGAGTAGGAAAAAGATGTACTCAGATGATATACACTGAATGATGATTATGTGCTGTATGTTTGTTTATAAAATAAAAAAAACTTTTATAAAAAGAAAAGAAAGTTGAGCAGCCTGTAAGTTAAAAAAAAAATAGGAAGGTGCATTGGGTATGTTTGCCGCCTCAAGTTATTTCTAAAAAAAAAAAAAAATCATAAAGGGATTAAAAATAAAAGTTATTATTTGACGGCGAATTAATTCCGTTTGCGTCTCTATTCCCAAAGTTTTACTTCTTGTGTTTCTCCTTCGGATCGGGTCTACCCGCTGTGGATTGAAGCCTTTATTGGAGGTTGGGTCTGCCAGCTGCAAGTCGATGCCGCTTCGCGAAAACCTCCCTCCGAGGTAGGACAGGAAGCGAAAGGAAGCGAAGTCTTATTCCCGCAAGAGGAAGAGGAGGGAATGAAGAGAGTCAAAGTCTAAATGCACCTTCCTGCCCCGCCCCTGCCCCTGTCCAGAGAGTTGTTTCTGCCTATTGACTTGGCCCTTGGAGGTTCCAAGGTAGACTGCTCTTAAACAGGGAGGCTCGACCGAAGTGAAGAAAGGAAGGCCAAGCTCTCCAGCCCTTCCTCTCCACTCGAGAGGCTTCTAAAGGCCTGGGTTGGTCCAGCTGTCCCACTTGTTGGATTTCCGCTGGCGAGCGCACCCTCCACGGGTTCATCATCTTGGCATGGTGTTATTTTCGCTTTCCCAGGCCTTGAGGACTGGCTCCTTGCAATGTTCCTGGCACCCGGATTTAAAAACTATTCTCCTCTCTTGGGATCAAAAGCCGGTGAGTCACTCCCGGAGTTATATAAGCAGCTGGCAGGGCTTGCTTGGCACCTTGAGGTTGGGCAGGACCCAGCCTGCTTTTGTGGGGGTGCAGGGTGGGCCTCTCCACCAGGGGGCAGCACAGCCGTGGGACGCAGGGAGAAACAGGCTAGGAAAACAAATCAGGAATGGATCCTTCGCTTAACGAATGGGGCAAGATACGTCGTAAAACGGAGCGAAACGACCCTTAACAAACGTCGTCGTAAGTTGAGGTAAAATTACCTGGTTTTTTTGAGACAGTCTTGCCAGGATTCTGTAGCACTGAAAGGCGATCTAGTCAGTTTCACTGCCTTTTTTTTTTTTTTTTTTAAATTCTTCCAATTTCTGTCCTGGCTTTTTGACTAGGATTGGTTGGGGGGGATAAAAAGACTGGTTTTGTAAGCAAATCTACTTCAGCAATTTCATGGGCCTCCGTGGCTTCTCCTCTTTGCCCCCTTTCCATAAATTCGGATTTTCATTTTCCAGTTGAAAAATCCTGAAACCCAGTGTGGACGTGGGTGAAGGAAGAAAAGCGGGTTTCCGGGGGAGAAAAAAAAGAATAAGAAAAAAACGAGAACGCTGTAATATCTCCTGCTGCACCTGTGAAATTGCTGCCTTCTAGCAAAGCAGCGATTAATAAGCCCAGCAGCCCCTGCGAGGCGGGGCGGATCCCCAGGTTGGCATTCAGGAAGGCGGTTGGCATTTGGCACAGGTGACATGCCACTGCACCAGCACCCCCACCCCTCCGAGCCTGTCTCGCTGCCTGAACTGCCTGCTGTGTGGCAGCCCCGGGCGAGGACCCATGTGCCCCAGCCAGCAGAGCACGTAAACAGTAATTATCCCTGGGGACAGAAGAGGGTGTGCCCAGCCGAAGGCGTGGGGGAGGCGAACGTCGGTGGGGGTGTCGCCCCTCCTTCTTGGGGCAGGTTTGGCTGGCACTCTTTGGAAGGGCTGGGAAGCAGCGCCCATCATCCCCTGCCTTTCGTTTTGAGGATGAGTTCGACACCCGGGAGTCTGGTAGACTGCCCCTGCGCAGGGAGCTCGCCAGTGAGCGCACTTTGAAGACAACGTTTTGCCTTTTTTAACACACACAAACACACACACGTGTGTCACGCCTTCTTTCGAGCTCTGCGTGCAAGGGACCCGAGTGGAGTTTTTGCACGTCTGTCTCTGCCCCCTTTCGCACACACACACCCGTACACGCTGCAGGCCTTCTCTCGGACGTGTCAAAGACCCCAGAAACATTTTTGCAAACACACACACACACGTGTGCCACGCCTTCCGTCCTACCGGGGCAGCGTGCAAGGCACACAAGTGGAGTCTTTTTCTTCTTCTTTGCACGCTCTTGACCTCTCCCCATTTATTTTACACCCACAAAATCCCAGCTTTTTTTGGGATCTCGGCGTGGAAGGGACTCGGGAGATTTTTTTTGCACGCCTTTTTTCTTTCTCCCCCCCCCCTTTTTTTTCTTTTTTTTTGCACGCGCACGGTTCTTCCTCCTCTCCGGCCGGGCGTGCAAGGCACCCGAGCGGGAGTTCTTTTGCACACCTTCTAAGCTCTCCCTTTCTTTTACACGCCCGCGCGCGGACGGGTCCTTCCTTCTCTCTCCCAGCTGGGCGTGCAAGGGCTTTTGCACGCGGGAGCCCACGTGCGGGGGGAGGGAGGGAGGGGGCGGGCGGCTCACGCGGCCTCGGCGTGGCGGGCGGAGGGAGGGGGCGGCCAAGGGAGGGGAGGGGAGGGCGGCTGGCCCCGATCCAGCGGCGCCGAGTTGTGTAACGCGGCTGGGCGGTTGCTGCAGCCTCGGCTAATCGAGCGCTGTCGGAGGGAGCCCGGGGAGGGGAGGGGGGGGGAGAAGAAGAGGCTGCACCGGTGCCATGACTGCCTGGCAGGCCGGGGGCGCAGCCTCAGAGGCTTCTGCCCCGCCGCTTTCCCCCGCGGGACCCCCGTGGACCTCTCCGCCTTTCGCGGCTCCGCGTTCGTAGCGCGATTATTTGCAATATTAGGAGTCCCTTTGCAGCCCGTCCCGTCGGGAACCTGCCCTTCTAAGCAGCTCCATTGCCAGGCAGGAGTTCGTCGGGTAAAGCCCGACCTTGGCCAGGTCTCCAAGGCTCACCTGGGGAATTTCTCCTGGCTCCCCCGCCGCCGCCGCGCCTGCAGACCGAGAAGGACCAGCCGGGTAAAGGAAGGCGGGCGCGGAAGGTAGGCATGCCACAGGTAAGGCTTCAGTTCAGGTGCGGGGCGGAACTTTTCGGGGCTCTTTGCGAGAGAAAAGGCAGCTTCGCCGGGTGCATAGCCTCCCCTTTGCCCTCCGGGAGACGCCAGCTTCACCGGTTGGTTGAATGGTTAGTTCAAAGAGGGGAGGGGGTCCGTCTAGGGTGGGGAAATCTCCCCTGTCTGGCTGCACAACAAAGCCCATCGTCCCAGGCCAGCGAAATAGGGTCCGGCGGGTAAGGAAGGTAGAGTGTGGGGCCCCCACCTGGAGCCGAGCTTCACCGGTTGAATGATTAGTTCAAAGAGGGGAGGGGTCTTTGAATCTCCCCTATCTGGCAGCACGACAACCCCCATCATCCCTGGCCAGCGTAATAGAGTCGTGTTAGGGTTAGGTGGACGGAGCGTGGAGCCGAGCTTCACTGGTTGAATGACCAGCTCAAGGAGGGGAGGGGTCCCTAGGGTGGGGAAATCTCCCCTATGTGGCAGGACCACAAAGCCCATCATCCCTGGCCAGCGGAATAGGGTCCAGCCGGCGGGTGAGGCAGAGCGTGGGGCCCCGATGTGGAGCCGAGCTTCACTGGTTGAATGACCAGCTCAAGGAGGGGAGGGGTCCCTAGGGTGGGGAAATCTCCCCTATGTGGCAGGACCACAAAGCCCATCATCCCTGGCCAGCGGAATAGGGTCCAGCCGGCGGGTGAGGCAGAGCGTGGGGCCCCGATGTGGAGCCGAGCTTCACCGGTTGAATGACCAGCTCAAGGGGGGGGGGGGTCCCTAGGGGGGGGAAATCTCCCCTATGTGGCAGGACCACAAAGCCCATCATCCCTGGCCAGCGGAATAGGGTCCAGCCGGCGGGTGAGGCAGAGCGTGGGGCCCCGATGTGGAGCCGAGCTTCACTGGTTGAATGACCAGCTCAAGGAGGGGAGGGGTCTCTAGGGTGGGGAAACCTCCCCTATGTGGCTGCACCACAAAGCCCATCATCCCTGGCCAGCGGAATAGCGTCGGGCGGGTGGAGAGAGCGTGGAGCCGAGCTTTACCGGTTGAATTACCGGGGGAGGGCGGGACGGGGACGGGCCAGCTCGGTGCGACCCCTGCCGGCTGCGCGGGGCTCCGCAAGCCGGAGCTTCGAGCCACCACTGGTTCTGCCTGCAGCCGCCGAAGCGCGTCCCCGCCCCGGCCCGGGACCCCCTGATGGAGGCCGGCGACCCCCGCGGACCCGGAGCGGCCAAGCGCGGCCGGGCCGCCCCGCGAGGTAAGTGGGGAGGCGCCCCTTCCTCTCCCCCGCCGTCCCAAAGGAGGTCTGGCTGCGCCGCATGGACCGTGGAGTCCTGCGCACCTGGGAGGCAGGCAGGGAGCGCTTTCCGGGAGGATTCGCGACTCCCCCTCTAATCTTGGGGTCCCCTTCACCCTCTCCCCCCTGTCCGGTCTGGGGGGGGGCTCTTTTCTGCTTTTATTAAGGGGAGGGGGGCTTTTAAAAAACTTTCTGCCTTCTTCGGTGAAGAATGGAGTTTCTCTTTGGGTCCCCAGACTTTTTTTCTCGCTCAGTCCACGCTTGGAGAATTGGGGGGGGGTCTCTGAGGCTCCCTCCCCCGCCCCATGGGGGGTGCCCCATTTGCAGGAGGAGGAGCAGAGGATAGCAAAGGGTATTTCCCTCCCCTTCCCCTTTTCACATCCACAGAGCAGCTTCCTTAAGCTTCTGCTTCTGGCTAGGCTGGGCCACCAATTCCCATCGTCCCCAGCCTGTTGGGTGAGGATTCTGGGAGTCGGGCAGGGACGACACACGACCACTTGGATACACCTCAGAAACCTTCCCTTCTAAAGCCTTTTCCCACTTAAGGCAGGACTACCACTCCCATGTGGCTGGACGGGGATCCTCTCCCTCTGCTCTGGCAAGGGGAATCCCCAAAACCCTCCCCCTCTGCAATCAACTTCTGCTTGATTCCTCCCCCCTCCCCCCTTTTTTTGGGGGGTGCCCCATCTTAGCAAGCTTGCTTTCCCCTCCAGGATTCTAGTCCTCATGAAGGAGCCGAGCTCTCTCTCTCTCTCTCTCTCTCTCTGGAGATTGTTGACAAACCCGTCTCCAGCTGCCCAGAACTTCAATTAAGTAATTTGCAGCACTTTGGAGCCCTGGTTTTTGTGGGAGGGAGAAAGAGGAGATAGAGAAAGAGGGAAGCAAAGAGAGAGAGAGAAGAATGAAGAGAGGAGAGAATGAAGAGAAAAAAGAAAGAAGTGAAGAGAAAGGGAGAGAAAGAGGGAAGCAAAGAGAGAGAGAGAAGAATGAAGAGAGGAGAGAATGAAGAGAAAAAAGAAAGAAGTGAAGAGAAAGGGAGAGAAAGAGGCAGAGAAAGAGAGAAGGAAAGAGAGAGACAGAGAAGAGTGAAAGGAGAGAGAAAGTGAAGAGAAAGAAGAAGAGAAAGGGAAAGAGGAGAGAGAGAGAGAGTGAAGAGAGAGACAGAAAAAGAGAGACAGAAAAAGAAAATTGAAGAGAGAGAGGGAGAAAGAAAGAGAGAAGAGCGAAGCGAGAGAATGAGAGAGAGAGAGATGGTATCTGGCTTTGAGGCAGAGAAATATGTGAGATTGCAAACTGCGCCCTGCCAGTTTCTGGTTTCGCTGCTGGGCGCCCACGGCCTCTTTCCCTAATCACCCCTTTTGCCCTTCGACCTCCAGTGCAGCCCCTCTTGGAAAAGGAGTGGGGGGGCAGAGAGGGGAGACCTCCTGCTGCCTGATTTTCTAAAAAAAAATATAATAATAAAGTGATTTTCTAAGAAATGAGCTTTGCATTTCTTTTTGACTTCCTTGCAAAGGCTGAGCTCCAAAAAACTGGGTACATTTATTTGGCTAACAGTAACAAGAGTTGGAAGGGACCTTGGAGGTCATCTAGTCCAACCCCCTGCTCACGCAGCTTTTGGGGGTGTGTGGGGTGTTTCAGGTGAAACAAAGCAAAAGTAATATTTTTAATTTGTGTGTTTGTGTGTGTGTGCGTACCACACATAGAGCATCACAATGCTATTTCTTCAACCCTGCCCCCCACCCACCTCACAAAAAAAACAACTGCAGGTCATGGACTTAATCAATATTGGGGATGAGTGGATTATTTGGGGGGGAGGGATTTTCACCTGGAACTTCATGCCCCCCCATCTTTTCTGACGTTACGGTTGTGGTTCCTGCTTCCCTTCTGGTCGCATGGAGGACCTGCTGAGAGAGGGGAAACCGGGCCCCCCTTCTCCTAAATCTCCCTCCATGAGGACTAGAAACAGTAGAAGATGCGCTTCCCCCTCTGCGTCACAGAACTGCCCTTTTGGGGAAAGTGGGAGGTTTCAAACTCAAGGGAGATAAGTCCGTCTTCTCTCACTGACCCTGGGGAGGAGGCAGCCATCTTGCGTGTGTCCCCCCCACACACACACACTTATATTTCTATTTTTGCAAACAGTTTGATCTCCAGGTCGCCAGCTTTCCCTGACAAATAGATACTTTGGGTGGTTGTTGTGGTTTTTAACCACGCGGGGCCTGAGCGAAGTGCTTAAGAGGTTTGGGGTAGATTGCACTGAGCTAGGGGAGCTCTCTCTGGCACTCGCCCTTTCGCCACTTGGAGCTGAAGCTTCCCGTGCAAAGGGGCTGGGTTGAGAGCTAGAAATCTGGGGAAATAATTATTATTATTATTATTATTATTATTATTATTATTATTATTATTATTATTATTATTATTATTATTCACAAAATGACATTATACACAGCAAACAAGATAACTATGCTGGATTTGGTATTATTATTATTATTGTTATCATCTTCATCATTATTCTTTTATTCATTAAACATGAAACTCAGTCACCTGAATATTTAAAAATGTATCACAAATACCATTGACTGGTGCTGATGGTTGATACGGGTTGCTGCCAGCATCCTAGGTATCAACCAAGTACCTTCTTAAGATGTACGATGTTCCGAGTAGCCCAGTTTTTTGCAGTTCCACTGGTGTTATTGCAGGAAGCTGGAATTTGCTGATGTATCTTATAAAATTCTTGGACATGGTACCAAGTGCCCTGATGACGATGGGTATCACTGTGACATTTTCATCCATAGCTGTGTAGTTTCAATGGCCAGGTCGCGATATTTCGTGATTTTTTCCAGTTCTTTTTCTTCGACTCTGGCATCTCCTGGTACCGCGATGTCAATAAATTGAACGCTTCGGTTTTCGACAGCTGTGATATCTGGTGTGTTGTGTTCCAAGTGACGATCTGTCTGTATTCAAAAGTCCCACAAGATCTTCACCGTCTCATTTTCGGTAACTTTTTCCACTTTGTGTTCCCGGGACTTTTTGGATACAGGCAAGTCGTATTTATGTAAAAAAAGAAAATGAGAAGGTCATTAATCCATGACCCGTGGATTAATTTAGAAACTCGGTCGTGTCTAGCTTTGTAATCAGTTTGTGCAATTTTGCTGCATTCACATATTAAATGTGAAACAGTTTCGACTTTGTTGTTGCAAAGTCGGCAGTTTGGATGATCGGTGGATTTTTGTATCTTTGCTTTCATGGCCTTAGTTTGTAGTGCTTGTTCTTGAGCAGCAAATATTAAACCTTCCGTTTCTTTTTTTTTTTAATTGAAAAAGTTTTTAAAAACAAACATTTTTCCCCCTTTTCCCCCCCTCCCCCCTCAAAGCCCCCTCCCCCCTCCCTTCACCCCCCTTTCCGTTTCTTTCTTGAATTATTATTATTATTATTATTATTATTATTATTATTATTATTATTATTTTGATTTAATCATCAATTTGATTCACAGTCTGGGACTGGTAAAAATTGAACATTTCAAGCCCTAATTAAGGACTGAAGATGATGGTAATGATGATTAGAATTGCATTAGGGAGATTCGGGGCCCTGCTCTGTGTTGAAAGCTAAAAACCTGGAGAAAATATATTTTTTTTAATTATTATTATTATTTCAAAAATGTTCAATAATTTTTGAATGTTCTGTTGACTGAATTTCATGTTTAATGAATAAAGAATAATAATAACGACAACAACAACGACAATAATAATAATAATAATAATAATAATAATAATAATAATAATAATAATAATAATAATAATAATAATAATAATAATATATTATGATGATGCATAATATAAGAATTGCATGGGGAGATTCGGGTCCCTGCAGGCAGTTCAGAAACATTTTTAAAAAGGAAACATTTGTGCTACTTGTTTAATGTTATGAGAAAACTCTTTCTTTTATCCTGCAAGGAGCTGGAGAAAATAAAATAAACCTGTTTCTTTTCCCCAGCTCTATAGAATGCTATTCACAACCCTGCGAGGTAGGCTTTAAGCTAACTATTTGAACCCAGGGATATCTGAGAGGGCTTCAGATCTGGTTGAAACCAGGGTAGCTCCATCCTTCTTGAACTTAGCAACCAAGATGGCTTTTTTTTTTTTTACAACCTAGTCGCCTTATTGACTCATTCCTCTATTTGTTTCCTCGGCCTGGAAACTGACCGGACACAGGTCAGTTTTCCCGGATCCTTCCAAAGCACTTCCAAAGGCGAGCACAAATTGCCAAATAAACTTTCGTTTATTTATCCTTTTTTTTCTGGTTAGGCAACCAAGGCGACTAAGTAAGTCCTGGCTTAGAAATTGCCGAGAACTGTCTTTGATCCGGTCTGTTTCTCCAGCCCTAAGAAGGAATCCGAAGCTGATCTAGTCAGTTTCACTGCCTCTCCTTCCTCTGGCCCTGCCTGGGAGTTTCCTTTCTTTTGAAAGCTTGATCCGTTGGGAAGCCACGCGGAGTGGCTGGCTGGCGAAATCTCACCCTTCCTTCCAGAAGCTTCTCAGCGTCGCAGTTTTATTTCTTGCAGATGTGAATTGCATCCCAATGACGGGAAGGAGTCATGAATACAGATAGTCCTCGACTTACGACCGTAGTTGAGCCCCAGATTTCTGTTGCTGAGTGAGAATATCCATCAAGTGGAATTTTGCGTCGTTTTATGACCTTCCTCACCACCGTTGTTAAGCGAATCCCCACTGTTGTTAAGTCAGTCACATGGTTGTTAAGCGAACCTGGCTTGGCTTGTCGGACGGTCGCAAAAGGGGATCATGGGACCCCTCCCGAGACGTTACGACCGTCATAAATATGAGTCAGTTGCTCAGAGCATCCGAATTTTGATCACCTGACCCTGGGGATGCCATGATGGTCATAAGTGTGAAAAACTCTTTTTTTAGTGCCTTCGTAACTTTGAATGGTCACTAAATGTACCGTCATAAGTGGAAGATTCCCTGTATCCTTTGGGGTACCGGAAAGAGGCGAAAAAAATTGGGCACTGGGTGGCCTGGGGGGGTCTCCCAAGCTCGGTCCAGGAATTTGCAAAGAGAGACAAGGAGAGAGGCTGAGGACTAGCTCCTTGATTGGCCTGGCAATTATTATTTTTTTCCCCAAAAAAATTTTTTTTGTGGAGGGGGGAGCTTCTCCGGGCTCCGAGTTCAAGGAGAAGGCAGCTGAGGGGGCGGATGGAGTCGGAGAGGGGTGTCACCGGGAGGGTGAGGATGGGGCTTAGCTGAGCGTTTCTTGGAAGGGAAACTGTCCCAGAATCCCCTCTGTTCCGGCAGGGCCAATAAAGGAAGGCCGGGGAGGAGCTATGCAAATCGGGTCCCGATTCCAGGCAGAGGGGTTGATTCCCGAGTGATCGCTGAGTGGTCTCCTTTCCATCTTGGACGCTGGACAAGCCTTTGCTTCCAATCAGGAGCCCTTTCGATGTCTTGAGACAACAGTGCCCATCATTCCCCGGATCACTGGAGGAATGGGGAAGGGAGGGCCCCGTGGCGGGACAGCTACCCCGGCGGTGGCCGGTTCTGGGTGCGAGCGAGATTGGGGAGCGTTGGTGAGGCACCCTGTGTGATTTGGGCGTTTGTGTCTCGCACGTCGGGCACCCACGTGGTTACATAATCTCTCTGGGTGTGTGTGCGGAGTTGTGAGCCAGCTCGGGCGGGGCCTAGAGTGAGTGGGCGTTTGTGTATGGTGGCATGTGTCTTGACGTGACGCCTGGGTCTGATCCAGGGTTTGAACCAGGCCTGGCATCGCTTAAGACTCGCCTGGGTAGGTAGCGTGCCGTTCTCCGAACCGTCCGGCTCAAACCCCAACCGCATTCTCCCCTTTCCCGTCTCTGGTCCTCTCGATAACCCTGCAAGGTAGGACAGCCCAGGGAGGAATTAGATGCCAATTAGAGGCTTCCTTGGTTGCTTCCTGAGCAACCCAGGGGCTACCCGGTTTGTGTGACGGGCTGCCCACATCTTCTGCCGAGCTGGTTGAACGGCCTGGGCCGAATCAGCTAAGAACTGGGCACGAATCAGCTAAGAACTGATCAGTGGTGGCTTTGGGTCTTTGGAACTCCTTGCCACTAGATGTCCGCGCTTAGAAGAGCTCTTGTAGAAGGCTGGCTTTGAATTGAGCCAGTTGGTCTAGAATAGAATAGAATAGAATAGAATTTTTATTGGCCAAGTGTGATTGGACACACAAGGAATTTGTCTTGGTGCATATGCTCTCAGTGTACATAAAAGAAAAGATACGTTCATCAAGGTCTAGATGTCCTCTCCAATCATGGGGTCTCCAAACTTGGCCACCGTGGACTCCATCTCCCAGAATTCCCTCAGCCTTGCAAAAGCATTCAAGGAAACTGGAATAGCTTCTCCAATAGGCCACCATTGGCTGGCTGGCTGTGATGTCACGGAAGGATTCAACCAATCAGGGGAGCGGGTTAGCAGAGTGTCCAGAACAGGCAGAAATCCAGTATGACTTAAATAAAATAAAATTAAATTAAATAAGGGATATTACTTTTTGGGGGGGTTATCTCTCTCTGTTTTTCTGCCCCATCAGTAAATCTCCTATTTTTCTGAAAAAAAAGCAAAAAAAAAATAATAATCCCAAAAATCTCTCTGCACCCCCCCAGGAAACCCACCAACCTTCTCAATCCAGTTTGACTCTGGTTTGAAAACCAGGTCCGGAACCTGGGGGAAAAGTTTCTGGAAAGTGGTTTGGAGCACCGGATTTAACCGTGGCTTGGAGGAACGGGGTCGGCACGCTCGGTGTTTTCTCAGGGTGGCCTGGCACTCTGTCCATGGGCAGAGGCATCCCGGCTGAGCATCGGATGTGCAAAATGCTCCAAATTTGGAGCAGGTGCTCCGAATCACAGATGGGAAATCCTGCTTTTCTTTTCTTTTTCTTTTCTTTTTTTTTTCTTTTTTTGCATTTTTCAAATTCGCCACCCCATGTCAGAGCCCCCAAAACCCCTTTTAAAAGAGCCAGGATCCCATACATCTATATATGTTCTTTCTTCCTCCCTTCCACTTCCTCTCCTGCTGTTCGTTCGTTCGTTCGTTCTTTCTTTCTTTCTTTCTCTCTCTCTCTCTCTCTCTCTCTCTTTCTTTCTCTTTTCCTTTCTCTCCCTCTCTTTCTCTCTCTTTCTCTCTCTCTCTTTCCCTTTCTCTCCTCTCTGTCGCTTTCTCTCTTTCTCCTTTCTCTCTCTCTCTCTCTCCCTCTCCCTTTCCCGTCTCTGGTCCTCTCGATAACCCTGCAAGGTAGGACAGCCCAGGGAGGAATTAGATGCCAATTAGAGGCTTCCTTGGTTGCTTCCTGAGCAACCCAGGGGCTACCCGGTTTGTGTGACGGGCTGCCCACATCTTCTGCCGAGCTGGTTGAACGGCCTGGGGCACGAATCAGCTAAGAACTGATCAGTGGTGGCTTTGGGTCTTTGGAACTCCTTGCCACTAGATGTCCGCGCTTAGAAGAGCTCTTGTAGACGGCTGGCTTTGAATTGAGCCGGTTGGTCTAGAATAGAATAGAATAGAATAGAATTTTTATTGGCCAAGTGTGATTGGACACACAAGGAATTTGTCTTGGTGCATATGCTCTCAGTGTACATAAAAGAAAAGATACGTTCATCAAGGTCTAGATGTCCTCTCCAATCATGGGGTCTCCAAACTTGGCCACCGTGGACTTCATCTCCCAGAATTCCCTCAGCCTTGCGAAAGCGTTCAAGGAAACTGGAATAGCTTCTCCCAATAGGCCACCATTGGCTGGCTGGCTGTGATGTCACGGAAGGATTCAACCAATCAGGGGAGCGGGTTAGCAGAGTGTCCAGAACAGGCAGAAATCCAGTATGACTTAAATAAAATAAAATTAAATTAAATAAGGGATATTACTTTTTGGGGGGGTTATCTCTCTCTGTTTTTCTGCCCCATCAGTAAATCTCCTATTTTTCTGGAAAAAAAAGCAAAAAAAATAATAATCCCAAAAATCTCTCTGCACCCCCCCAGGAAACCCACCAACCTTCTCAATCCAGTTTGACTCTGGTTTGAAAACCAGGTCCGGAACCTGGGGGAAAAGTTTCTGGAAAGTGGTTTGGAGCACCGGATTTAACCGTGGCTTGGAGGAACGGGGTCGGCACGCTCGGTGTTTTCTCAGGGTGGCCTGGCACTCTGTCCATGGGCAGAGGCATCCCGGCTGAGCATCGGATGTGCAAAATGCTCCAAATTTGGAGCAGGTGCTCCGAATCACAGATGGGAAATCCTGCTTTTCTTTTCTTTTTCTTTTATTTTTTTTTCTTTTTTTGCATTTTTCAAATTCGCCACCCCATGTCAGAGCCCCCAAAACCCCTTTTAAAAGAGCCAGGATCCCATACATCTATATATGTTCTTTCTTCCTCCCTTCCACTTCCTCTCCTGCTGTTCGTTCGTTCGTTCGTTCTTTCTTTCTTTCTTTCTCTCTCTCTCTCTCTCTCTCTCTCTCTCTTTCTTTCTCTTTTCCTTTCTCTCCCTCTCTTTCTCTCTCTTTCTCCTTTTCTCTCTCTCTTTCTCTCTCTTTCCCTTTCTCTCCCTCTCTGTCGCTTTCTCTCTTTCTCCCTTTCTCTCTCTCTCTCTTTCCCTCTCCCTTTCCCTTTCCCTCTCTCTCTCTTTCTCTCTTTCTTTCTCTTTCCCTTTCTCTCCCTCTCTCAGTTTTGACTTTTACAGCCTGGAGAAGCAGAGAAGCTTTGCAGCTGGCTGGCGTTGGCTCCGCGCCCCGGGACTGGCTGCCTGCCAGGACCTGGTAAGGGAGTTATGTAAGTGCCGAGTTCAAACGAGGACGGGCTGACGGCAGCTCAGCCGGCCACAAGCCGATTTCCCCAGCAAAACTCTTTTAAGGAGAAGATTTGGGGTGGGGGAGGTAGAAGGACGAGCGAGGGGCGAGGAGCAATGCCACCCTCGGTGTTTTTTCAGCAACGTTTTTTCCTTCTGCCTTTGCCAACTCTTAGGAGGCCTTGTGGGGGGGGGTTGAAAAGGGGTCCCCAAGAATTAACTTTGCTCCTTCTCTTTGCCCCCCCTCCTTGCCTCTTTCCACACCCACCTACCCACCCACCAGATATAGATATATAGATAGATATATAGATATAGATATCGTGACCTGGCAAACGCCATATATATACTGGTTTCTTGCAACGAGCAAGCCAAGCCTGCAGGGTGAGGTTGGGTGCCTTCTGCCTGCAACCAGTATTACTGTTCCCATTGTCTTTTCCCCAGCTGTGCTCTCTCTTTGGATCTGAAAGTGGGGGAGGGGTGTATGGAGGAACTTCCTAAAGACCACCCACCCCATTGGCCAGGAGGAGGAGGCACCCCTAGTTGTCAAATGGCCTTTAAAAAAAAGTTTTTTTTAAAGTTTGCAAGGAGCTAGTTTGATTGCTGAGGATGGGGTGAATTGCTTGGTTTGTTTTCTTTTTCCTTCCTTCCTTCCTTCCTTTCTTTCTTCCTTCCACCCTCCCTCCCTCCCTCCCTCCTTCCTTCCTTTCTTCCTTTCCTCCCCCTTCCTCTCTTTCACTTTTCTTTTCTTCCTCCTCCCCTTCCTTTCACATATTAAATGTGAAACAGTTTTGACGTTGTTGTTGCAAAGTCGGCAGTTTGGATTGTCGGTGGATTTTTGTATCTTTGCTTTCGTGGCCTTAGTTTGTAGTGCTTGTTCTTGAGCAGCGAGTATTAAACCTTCCGTTTCTTTCTCGATGGTTCCCATCTTAAGCCATGCCAATCACATCCTCCTCATCATCATTATTTGGGGGAATAAGCACAAAGATAAGAAACATTCCCGCTCCGAACTGTTTAGTCACAGACAAAGCTACCTGAAGGGTTTGCTTCTAGGTAACCATGATGCAAGTTCATTTTTATTTTTTATTTTTTTGGTTCCAAAAGAAATTAATCCTTTCTTAGCTACGTTTTCTCCTTTGTTTAACTGGCCTTTTCCTCATTTCTCCCTGACGTGTGGATGAAGTGAGGTTGTGTTTTCGTATTTTGCCTTTTCTTAGGAACAAAAAACCCCCCAAAACTAGCTTTTATTATAATCCAAATACTGAACAAACAAAAAAAAAACTTTTTTTCATTTCATGTTTATATTTCTTGCCACTTTTGCTGAGTTGGCTGCTGCGTTTGGATCCGGCGTTCACTACTTCTGGCTCGGCCGTGCCGATACTTGCATGTTGTGTTTTTGATCGGTGAAATTGCCTGTTTTGAGGGTTTTAAAAAAAGAAGAAGAAGAAATTCAGAGACAAAAAGGGGAGAGTTTTGTTTGTGAGTTCCTTCTGCCCTCCCTTTTCTCTCTCTCTTTCTCTCTTAAATTTCAGCATACACTGTTTTGGCAATCTTTTCATCTGTTCACGAAAGCCGCAAACTCAGATGTGTTGATTTATATCAAGGAAGATCAACAATATAAATTCTGCAGCAGTCACCTATCACTTTTGATATTTGCTTGCAAAAAAAACAACAACAACCGAAAAAGCAAAACTCTGGGCTCATGAGGACTAGTAGCCTTGTTTTCTGGTTAAATAGGAAGGCCTGACCCTTCTTGGTTGTCTGATTCCTGCAGTGCAGTGGCAGATATGCGGAATATTCCAGGCGCACTTTGGAATAACCCAGGAGAGGTGATTCAGCGAAGCACCGAAATAGAGAGAGAGAAAAAAATAAGATTTGTTGCATTTTAGGCGTTTCGTCGACTGTTCGGTTAGTTCCTAAAAGTTTGCAGGGGCGAAGAAGTGGCTTGGACGTTTGTTTTATTTTTTTTTTAACGTGCACAAAGAAAGATAAACACACAAACACCCTTTGGAGTGCGCCCACAAAAGTTTGCGTTTTTTAAAAACCGCTCTTCTCGGGGTTGCAGAATTCGAACTCCTGTCGATTAGAGAAAGTGTGAAGAGGCAGTGAGATTTCTCCTCACTTTAAAACGGGGAGGGGGAGGGCTGGTTATTGCAGGGCCCATATTGCACCCCCTCCTCCTCCCCAGGGGAACCCAACCCCAACCAAGCTAGCTGCGATCAAAAGCGACCCCCCTTGTGGCCAAAAATTAACGGCGTCCCCCTCCCCTTCTCCCACGGCTCTTCTGGGCTGGGGAGGGGCTGATGCTGCTCCTTCGAAGCCCTTCCCTCCCTTCTCGTGTCCTTCCTGCTTCTCCTCCTCCCCTCTTCCCATTCTTATTCTCATTCTCCTGTCCTCCCCACAAAGCCCTACTCCCTTCTAGCACGGATGATGTTCCCTAGTTGGGTCATGAAAGGTCTGCGAGAAAAGCACCAAGGAACCCACGGTTGTCCTCTTCCTTTTCCTCCTCTTCCTTTTCTTCCGTTCCTTTTCTTCCTCATCTTCTCTTCTTCCTCCTCTTCCCTGCAAACTCCACACTCTTCTAGGACTGATAATGTTACCTAATTGGGCAATTAAATGTCTGCAAGAAAACCACCAAGCTCAAAGAGCACCAAGTATGATGATGATGATGATTCTCCTCCTCTTCTTCTTCTTCTTCTCCTCCTCTTCTTCTTCTTCTCCTCCTCCTACTCTTCTCCTCCTCCTTCTCATCCTTCTCCTTCTCCTTCTTCTAATTCTTCTCCTTCTTCTAATTCTTCTTCTTCTCCTCCTCCTCCTCTTCTCCTTCTCCTTCTCATCCTTCTCCTTCTCCTTCTTCTAATTCTTCTCCTCCTCCTCCTCTTCTCCTTCTCCTTCTCATCTTTCTCCTTCTCCTTCTTCTAATTCTTCTCCTTCTTCTAATTCTTCTTCTCCTCCTTCTCCTCTTCTTCTCCTCCTTCTCATCCTTCTCCTTCTCCTTCTTCTAATTCTTCTCCTTCTTCTAATTCTTCTTCTTCTCCTCCTTCTCCTCTTCTCCTCCTCCTTCTCATCCTTCTCCTTCTCCTTCTTCTAATTCTTCTCCTTCTTCTAATTCTTCTTCTTCTCCTCCTTCTCCTCTTCTCCTCCTCCTTCTCTTCTTCTCCTCCTCCTTCTCATCCTTCTCCTTCTCCTTCTTCTAATTCTTCTCCTTCTTCTAATTCTTCTTCTTCTCCTCTTCCTCCTCCTCTTCTCCTTCTCCTTCTCCTTCTTCTAATTCTCCTCCTCCTCCTTTTCTTCTTCTCCTTCTCCTCCTCCTCCCTTCTCCTTCTTCTAATTCTCCTCCTCCTCCTCTTCTCCTTCTCCTTTCTACTCCTCCAAGCCCATGGTGCTTTGCCTCCCCATTGCATCAGGTGGACCATTGGCTAACCTCCCGTGGCTGGTGGCTCCTTGTGGGGAAAACCTTCCATGACGTCGTCGCAACATCTTAGCCAACAGCCGGGCAGGGAGGGATGTGGGCGAGAGGCAGCGATCCCAAGATCGATGCTTTGGGAAGGGCAGTTTCAAAGCTGGCATCTCCGTGGCCCCTTGGTTTCAACTCTCCCTTCTTCTTCCTTTCAGGAGCTGCGGCCATGAAGAAGACACACACCTGTGAGTACCAATGGCTGGGGGGGGGGAGGCGGGGGGGTCTTCTGGGTTTCACTGAGTGGGGGGATGTGGACGGTGGGAACGGGCTCTCTGCTCGATTCGCAGTTTGCAAAGTTTTCAAGAAAAGATCAGACAGCCATTTGGCCAGGAATGCTGTAAAGACTCCTGCCTTGGGCAGGTGAGTGGGGTTGGACTACATGACCTTCAAGGTCCCTTCCAGCCCTAGGACTCTATGATTCTATGACCCCCATCATTGTATTTATTTATTACATTTGTTTGCTATCATTATCACTCGCTCTATCATTCTGTGGTTTCATTTGTTACATTTCTTATCGTTATCAATTCTATTATTCTATCATTGTATTTATTCCTTACATTTGTTTTCAATCATTACCACTCGATTATTCTATCCTTCTGTCATTTTATTTATTTCTTAAATTCGTTGTCATCACTCTGTTATTGTATCATTTTGTGATTTTGTTGTTTTATTTATTTAAGTTTGTTATTATTCTATCATTTTCGTATTTTTTTCGTATTTATTTTCATATTTTTAAATAAATTTTTATTTATTTCGTATTTTTAAATAAATACGAAAAATAAAAATAAAAATAAATAAATAAATAAATAAATCATTTTATCATTCTGACATTTTGTTTATTTCTTAATTTGTTAGTATTATTTTATTATTCTGTCATTTTATCATTTGGTTGTTTTCTTTATTTCTTAAATTTGTTTTCCTGGTCGTTCTATATTATTCTATCATTTGGTCATTTTATCTATTTCTTAAATTTGTTATTATTATTCTATCATTTTATCATTCTGTCATTTTATTTCTTACGTTTGTTATTATTATTTTTATTATTCTATGATTTTACCAGTCTGTCATTTTGTGTATTTCTTAAATCTGTTATTCTGATTCTATCATTCGGTTGTTTTCTTTATTTCTTAAATTTATTGTCATTCTGTTATTCTATCATTTTGTCATTCTGTCATTTTATTTGTTTCTTAAATTTGTTATCATTATCATACTGTTATTCTCGCATCCTCTCTATACCCTTCTACAATTCTATTGTACAATCCTTTGACAAGCTTGTCTTTTCCTGTCATTTCGATCAGTGGCAAAATGAGATTTTTCTGCAGCTCTTTTTGACGTGCGCAAACCAAACTCCACACCCAGAGACCCACAAACACACTTTTCTGTGTGTGCAGAAAGAGTTTCTTTTTATTTTTTTAAAATTTAATTCTGCTCTTTGGGATTTGCAAAAGGGCAAAGGGAAAGTCCTCACTGCCAATTGCAGAACTGTTTAATGTTGGTTAGGATTAGATTTTGAGTTATAAAGGAAAAACTTCTCGGTTGTGTTTGAAAATGAGCACTTACGCTGTTGTAAAACTTTGATCAGGGGCAAAACCAGGATTTTTGGGGAGCCCAAAGGGGTCTGGCTAGGTCTAACCATGGTTAGTGTTTGATCTTGGTTTCCTGCAATCCAGAAACAACCCTAATATTAAGTAGAAAGAGAGGCAGCTGAGGGGAGGGGTTCCGGGGGTGGGATTATTTTGAGCTGGGGCTAAAATGTCTGGGGAGTGGGACTGGGGGAGGGGTCTTCCCCATTTGCATTGGGGGTAGCAGAGAAACCCCTTTTTGATGGCCAAAAGCTCTTCTGGAACAAGCAAACTTTTGTCAAATTTCTTTTTGCCAATTTTTACGCCCCTAGTTTCTAACCCTAAAATTCAGGGATCTATCCCGAATCGATGGAGGCTAATGGCGAAGCTTGTTTGTGACTTTTCTGGAGAGATCTGATTTAGGTCTGATCCTGAGGGATCGAAGGAGGCTGCCGTTGCTAAACTCGGTTAGTCTCAAACCCTGATTCGGCAGGATTTTGAGCCGGGCATTATTGGAAATCCAGGCTGCGTTTGAGAGACCCTGGTTGTGTCAGACCTCTAACCAGTTTTCGGGAAAGGCAAATTAGCCACTTTTGCACTGCGCTTCGAAGCTCGATCTCTGTTCAATCGTGGTTATTCTTTGGCTTGGCAAGTTGGAAACACGGCATTGGGGTCCCGTGGCCCCTTTGCAAGGGTGACGCCAACTCCTGGTCAGGCGCAAAAAAAAAAAAAAGGCAAGAATTCCCAAAGCTATCACCGTCTTGCTTTTCCCCTGTGGGCCACTGCAGGTAGACTGCTCCGGGTTTGGGAGGGTCAACGGGGCCGCCTTTGAAAACTATTTGTCTTCCCGGCTTTTAAGCATCTATTTGTTCGTCCTCACCCTGAAACCAAGAAGTGAAGCTGAAGAAAACAATGCCTTTTTTAAAATTATGTTATTTTTGTCAGTCCCCAAATCTGGGTGGTTTTTTATTTGTTTTTTTTTTTTCAGAAATTTTGGGGCTTTTGGGCGTGGGAGGTGGGCACACCTTGGCTTCCTCTCTGCGGGGTGCCTGGCACAGTTTTCTTGTGTGGTGCAACCCCATCCTGTGTGCCCGATCAGCATCATGGGTTTTTGCATCTTTTGCTGGCGTGTTCAGTACCATGTGGCCCCAAAAACACCCAAACCTGGGGGGAAGGGGCTGTCCTGGAAATTGATGTTTTCCTTTTTACGTCAATGCTACGGGGCTGCGGTGACCCCCAAAAACGCAGACCGGCGAGTTTTGCCCATGTATAGTCGCCTCTCTTAGAAAAGCGGACGAGATCTTAAATTGGGATTATCCCACGCCATTCCCTGCCCAGATGGAAAAATCACAGAGAAGTCCTTTTGGGCTTTTTACAGTCCCTTTTTTTAAAAAATTAGAATAATAACGGGGAATTAACCGACTCATTGGAAATTGTCCCGTTCGCTCACTTGCCTTCCTTAAAAACCATCCCAAAAGTCTCAGTGAGTGGAGGATTTAATATTTTTTTTAACTTGTTCATTTATTAAATTCCCACATCGCCCATCTCACCTAAGCGACATGAATTCAGATAAACAGGGGGCATTTTTAAAAAATAATAATAATCCCGCTTTTAGGGTTATTTAAAATAATAATAATCCCACTTTTGGGGTTATTTAAAATAATAATAATCCCACTTTTGGGGTTATTTAACAATAATAATAATGCCACTTTAGGCTTATTTAAAATAATGATAATAATAATACCACTTCTAGGGTTATTTAGTATAGTAATGATACCACTTCTAGGGTTATTTAAAATAATAATAATCCCACTTTTAGGGTTATTTAAAGTAATAATAATAATCCCACTTTTAGAGTTGAAAAGAGATGGAATTTTTCATCGGATAAAACGAACGGAGGAGGCCTTAATTATTACCGATAATTTATAATCAGTTAAATAATGAAAAGGACTTTGGGCGGGGGGGAAACCTTAGGTTTAACAAAGTTTTTGAGTAGATGCCCCAACACTCTTGATTTAGTGTATAATTATTAAGGCCTCATTGCTTTGTTTGTTTTTTAATCTGTCTTGAAAGATGCTGAAAAGCCAATTTATCTATAAACAGTCCAGAGTCAACTCTGTGAGTGAGATTGGCAGTATCTTAAATTCGATAAACAAAAGTAAATTAAAACTGACTATATAGAATATACATATACAAATGTTAGGTTTGTGTTATTTTATCCATTAGTATTAATATAAGAATGAATGTAAGAAATGAATATGGTGGTGAGTTTAATTGTTAAGACACAAAGAATTTTATACCCAGATGACACACTCTTTAATGTAAGATGGAATGTTTGTATTAAAAGAAAATTTTAAAAAAAATATTTTTTTTCCCCAAGATCCTAATCAGCCAAAGACAGGTCGCTCAAATCAGTGAGCCAATCTGTATTCCGTCAAGGAGAGAGAGAGAGAGAGAGAGAGAGAGAGAGAGAGAGAGAGAAACCAAAAAATAAAAAAAAACAACCTTTCTTCAGCCTAAATCTTGAAAGATTTGCTGGTGGAGCCCCTGTCTCTTTTCTCTCCAAGTAGGAACCCCCCCCCCCAAAAAAAATCCCTCTTGCCTTTTTTTTGCTAACGGAAACTTGGTCCTTTTTTGTGGTCGTTCTGTTTCTCGTTCTTTTTTCGTCTTTGCGGTTTTGAAACTTTCCAGCCCGCTGCCGTCGGTTTCTCCCTTCTTTTTCCCCACCCCCAAAATACAGACGGGGCTTCCGATTGGCCCTCGGGAATGACAGCGTTGAGGTGAGTACATCACCTGGAGGCTCGCTTGTTCCCAGGCTGCCTTTTCCGATACGAGAAAGAGTTGTAGAAAATTGGACCGGCGTTCGCCAACCGGCCTCCGAGGTTTGATCTTAGCATCTGGCGTCCCCAGGTGCTGAACAGGTGTGGCAGAATCAAAGCGCCAGGCTCTCTGAAGCTGCCCCACAACCCAGTGGCGTCATGCGAGGTACCAGCGGCATTGGGGATGGGATGTTGGAGCGGGCAGCTGCTGCTTGGTGCCTGGGGTGCAGAAGTTCGCAAACTTGTTCAGACCTTGAAACATAAAAAGAAAAAAGAAAGAAAAGTTTCTTCAAACTTCTTGAAACTTTTTAAAAAGAAGTTTCTTCAAACTGCGTGAAACTTTAAAAAAAAAGAAAAGTTTCTTCAAATTTCTTGAAACTTTAAAAAGGAAAAATTTCTTCAAGCTTCTTGAAGCTTTTTAAAAAGAAAAGTTTCTTCAAAGTTCTCGAAACTTTAAAAAAAGAAAAGTTTCATCAAACTTCTTGAAGCTTTTTAAAAAGAAAAGTTTCTTCAACGTTCTCAAAACTAAAAAACGAAAAGTTTCATCAAACTTCTTGAAGCTTTTTAAAAAGAAAAGTTTCTTCAAACTTCTTGAAACTTAAAGTTAAAAACAACCAGAAAAGTTTCTGCAAACTTCTCTTCTAGGGGCACAACTCCCGTGGGAGAAAATTGGTCGTGTGGAAACAAGCTTTTCCCCTTTCTTTAACCATCCTCTTGCAAGAATCCCAGAAAATTCTCGCAGAATCTCAGCTTGGTGGTGGGATAGGAAACCAGGTTTATTGTGGCATCCTTTTTTCTACGCTGCCGGGTCTCGAAGAAACAGACTCCGATCTCATCTGGGATTGTGTCTGTTGGTGTGTGGGATGCGCTTGTCTCACTGCAGTAGAGATGAATGTTACGGTTCTTCATTTCTCTGGTGGTTGCGTTTTGCTGGGCTTGTTCACTTGTTTCAGAAACGCTGAATGCCTCTTTGGGTGTCTCCTGAAAATCAGATGAAACTATTCAGGAGATAAGGGGAGATGAGAGAAGATAAACCCGGCAAGCAGAGGTTTAATTTTGCAATGTCGAGAGAAACTCTTCGAAATTCTGGGCCTGTTAGCATCATTGTAAATTGGAAGGAGGAGAATCGGGGGGGAGTCATAGAAGGAGAGAATGAATGGAAGGAAAAGAAAAGAAAAAGGGAGAGAAAGAGAGAGAAGGAAGAAAGAAAGAAAGAAAGAAAGAAAGAAAGAAAGAAAGAAAGAAAGAAAGAAAGAAAGAGAAAGACTTACCTCATCTCTTATGTGCATTAATAACTCTATAGTAGTTAATTGAATAGAAATTGAATAAAGAAATAAAAATAAATAGTTGTAAGACTTAAATACGATATTATTTCCATTTGCAGGATTGCGCTGTAGCAACCTGGGAGGAAGGGCTCAGTTTTGATGTAAATTCGGCCCCAGTTGCCCTCGGAGAGCAGATAAATTGTTCAATTGCACCCAAAATTTACTAGTGTCTGTCTTTTTCTTTCTTTCTTTCTTTCTTTCTTTCTTTCTTTCTTTCTTTCTTTCTTTCTCTCTTTCTTTCTTTCTCTCTCTCTCTCTCTCTTTCTTCTTTTTCTTTCTCTCTCTCTCTCTTCTTTCTTTTTCTTTTCTCTTTCTTTCTCTCTTTTTTCTTTCTCTTTCTCTCTTTTCTTTCTTTCTCTCCTTCCTTCCCTCCTTTCCTCTTTCCCACAAATTGACTATATTAAGGCAGAAAGGACACCTCATAAATTTTTACAACTCCTTTCTTAAAAAAACCTCACAAGGAATTTTAAGATCTCTCTCCAACCTGACCTAAATACATCCCTTTTTCCATCTTTCTAGATAGATAGATAGATAGATAGATAGATAGATAGATAGATAGATAGATAGATAGATAGATAGATAGATAGATAGATAGATATGGATGGAGAGATAGAGATAGGGAGATGGATGATAGATAGATAGATAGATAGATAGATAGATAGATAGATAGATAGATAGATTGGAAAACTTGAACTCCGTCGCCTTCGACAAGACCTAAGTTTAACTCATAGAATCATCTATTGTAATGTCCTTCCTGTCAAAGACTACTTCAGCTTTAATTGCAATAATACTAGAGCAACCAATTTAAACTTAATGTCAACCGCTTTAATCTAGATTGCAGAAAATATGACTTCTGTAACAGAATCATCAGTGCTTGGAATACTTTACCTGACTCTGTGGTCTCTTCTCATAATCCTAAAAGCTTTAACCAAAAACTTTCCACTATTGACCTCACCCCATTCCTAAGAGGATCATAAGGGGCGTGCATAAGCGCACAAACGTGCCTACCGTTCCTGTCCTATTGTTTTTCTTTTCTTCTTCCTATATATATAACTTATAAGTCATAAGTTGACTTTGTAAAAATATACAAATAGAATGAGACTATTGCCTTATACACTGTGAGCCGCCCTGAGTCTTCGGAGAAGGGCGGGGTATAAATGTAAACAATATATATATATATGCTTATACCTTTATATAATATATAACCTTTCTGTATGATAGTTACATATATTGTTGTGACAAAATAAATAAATAAATAAAATAAATAGATAGATAGATAGATAGATAGATAGATAGATAGATAGATAGATAGATAGATATGGATGGAGAGATAGAGATAGGGAGATGGATGATAGATAGATAGATAGATAGATAGATAGATAGATAGATAGATAGATAGATAGATAGATAGATATGCTAAAATGAGAAAGATGGAAGCATCTCTACAGTAAATTGCTAAAGTAGAAAAACCTGTCAAAGCAGTAAATTTATGAACTGAAATTGTGGATTTCTCACATAGCAAAACCGAGATTTAGAGATTTTTTTTTTTTTCAGGAAGCCTTTTGGTGTGGTACGATGGGGGGCTTTTTAGTGGTGTGTTTCTGATTCTGAAGAGCAGATCAGTTTTGGGATCCTTCCTTGAGACGATAAGTTTGTTGGGCTCGTGTCAAAATGCCCTTTTTGTCCTTTACCGTTTTCATTAAAGTTCGTTCTAAGGTGTAAAAAAACAAATAGCAAAGAAAAACTAGCAAAGGGAAGAAGAAATGAAATCAAAGAGAAAACAATCACTTTTTCAGATTTTTTTCCCCCCTATGGCCAAATAGATCCTATTTTGATAGCCACGCAGTTGGAAAAATCTTGCTTTCAAATTCCTTAATTTTCCTTTTTGGATGGAAAAATCTTGTCGGGTTTATCTGCAAATTCACAGCCAGCGTAAGCAAAACAGAACCGAAACATGGAAAAGTTTATGCAACCCCTGGGCACATTGTTTATATATATATTGTTTATATATATCAGAATATATTTGTAAAACGGCGACGCCTCTTCAGAATATTTTGAAATATTTCTTGAAGGATGTTGGCCCTTTTTTCACAAAGAGCGAGAAAGGGTGAATTCTTCTCTCGGCTTTTCTGGGTTTTGCAAAGTGAGGATAAAGTTGTTATATACATTTATATTTTTATAAATAAGTGAGGATAAAGGTGTTATATACATTTATATTTTTAATAATTAGGCATTAGAATAAGTTTTTTAATGATTATCTTGTATATAAATGTTTTATGTGCCTGTGAACCGCCCTGAGTCCTTTCGGGAGATAGGGCGGTATATAAATATGAATAATAAATAAATAAAATAAATAAATTTGCAAATTCATCCCTTTTCTGGGATATGTGAGATTTTTTTTCCCCTTCTTTCGAGGTTTTGAATTTTAAAAATTTAGATCATCAAAATGTTTTCATTCATCCAGAAATGCCCATTTGCATTGCCAAGGTCTTTAAAGGTATTTAGCCAATATTATTTCTGTGCCTTGTTAATGCAAGGAAGTGTTTTTGAAGCAGTTGAAAGAAAAGATGGTTGTTCTGAATAGTTAAAACAAAAACCCAGGAGTAGAACAGGACAGAGAGAAAATAAATAGAAGAATCTGTTTATTGCTACTTAGAAAGAGATTAGCAATGATTGTTTTAACTAAGTGTCTATAAAAACACAAACTTCCCAAATTTGTAGCCGAGATAGCTGAGAAAATAAACAGCCGAAACTTTTGGAAGGGCCCAGATATGTTTTTTTTAAATATTATTTTTTATATAATTTATTTTATATATATATTTTTCCTTCTGTGTTCATATATGGCTTATTGATCCTGATTGGCAGGTTCCTTTGGCTGAAAATGCCTTGCCAAAAAAATAGAAGGAATATAATTATATATTTATTATATATAAGTGTGTGTGTATATATATATATATATGCATATATTTATGTATATGTGTGCATATATATATATATGTTTATATATATGAATGTGTGTGTGTGTATATATATAATCAACTCCCAAATTATATATAGGAAAATGATTTCTTTTTCATTTTAATTGAGCAAAAAATTGCAGATTCGAAAATGAACTTAAAAATTGGGAAATGGTTTTTTTAAAAAAAGAGAGTGACAAGAAACAGTGGAAATAATTTTAAAAGGTTGATTAAGAGAAGGAGCGCTTGGTTCAGGGAATGGATAGGAAGCCAGTTAGCTTTTTCAAGCTAATATTTAGGTGATATCAGTATAATAGTCCCCAAACCTTAGACAATTCCCATCCTTCAGTGTGAACTTTTTAAATATGCTGATAATTGCATATTTTTTTCTCTCCTTCTGGTGGCTTAGGTTTGATTTAAAGCCATTCCCGAACTAAAGCTAAAAATAAAACTGATGATCCATTTTCAGAAACGGCTTTTTATATACGTTTCTCTCCACCATATACAGAAAGGTGTTATCTAAAAATGACTCTCTAGAATCCACTAATTCTGCAAATATGTTGAGGTTTTGTTTTTTGTTTTGTTTTTGCTCGCTTTATCCTGGGCAGATAAATGCAAATTTTTGCCCAGATGAGACCATTGCAAATTTGCAAAGTTTGGCATGAACCCTGCCGGCTTCGGTGGTTTTAATTTAACACAAATTAAACATAATTTAATTGTTTGTCCTTTCTTTTCTTTCTAACTTTTGTAAGTCCGTCAGCTCCCTGTCGGCCAGCGAAGGATGGACGGAGAATGAATGCTACGTCCATCTTTTTTTTTGGCTATTGGCCACTGACTCAAGATGCGATGCAATAGACAGGAAATAAATTTGATAAATAAATAGATTAAAAATGGACTTGCCCGGCCAGCTCATCCAGAAGGGAAAGGAGTGATGGAAAATAGGGACCCAAAACAGCTTATTCACAGTATTTTGGGGGGTGGATGGGCTACCTCTAGCTCAAGACAGGTGCTCCCCACAAGATCAGCTCGGGAAAAAATTGGATTAAGCAGAAATACTATTTGCATGCTGGCATAAAAGGAAGGCTCGAGAAATTTTAAAGAGAAGGCAAAGAAAGCCATTTCTGCCAATGTGGCGAGCGGCAAACAGCTGTTACAGGTAGTCCTAGTCTTGCCACCATTCATCTAGTGACTGTTCCAAGTTACGACGGTCCTGAAAAAGTGACTTGTTTTTCACCTTTGCAGTAGCCCCGTTGATCAAGTGCTCAAAATTCAGACAATTGCCAAGCAGTTCATACTTATGACCGTTGCTGCGGCCCAGGGCGGGGGGGGGGGGGTGTCGCGCGATCCCCTTTTGCGACCTACCGACAATGGGGAAGCCAGGTTTCACTTAACAACTGGGCTGCTCCCTTATCCACTGCAGAAGTTCACTTAACAACCGGGGCAAGGAAGATCGCAAAAAAAATGAGGCGAAACTCAACTTTGCAAAGGTTTCACTTCACGACAGCAATTTGATTGAGGTCGTACGGCGAGGATTATCTCTATTAGCCCCTTCCTGGATGGGGGTGGGGGGTGGGGGTTGAAAAGATTTTATTTTATTTTTTTAAGAAAAAAAGGGTGGGGAAAAGAAAGCATTCTTACGTATTTTGCAAAGCGTGTCAGCACCTTTCCTTAAAAGAGCATCTCCAGATTAAACAGTGGAGTTTTACCTCTTAATTTGCCAGCTTCCCCCCACCTTGTTAAAAAATTTGTTTTTCTGCCAACTTTAAGGAGTTGTCGTTGATTTTTTTGCCGCTCCGGCGATTCCCAGATTTCATTTTCCCAAGATCTGGACAGGTTTGGAAATACGGAGATCGTCGATCCGTGGACCTCACGATGATTCTGTTTTTTGACGGCTCAGAGGCTAATCATCATTGGGGAGGTAGCCCATGGAGCGATATCCGGAGGGCTGCAGTAAAAATCAGGCCGTCCTGAGTTCAAATCTCGAGGGTAGTTGCTGCCCCTCGGTTTAGCCTACCTGTCAGGAGGGGCGGTGAGTTAAAATATAAAAGTTTGAAAGAAGTTTTTCACCCTCCGAGAGAAACGTGGACTGCCTCACAAAATAAGTCGGGTGGAGGGGGGGCCAGTTCACACTGCAGCCAACGCAGCCCCCTTAGAGGAAGGGCTTCTCCTGAACCGGGACGGCAACCACACCAAGCAACAATTTCAGCCTTGCTGTTCGTTGCGTGCCATTTTGATCCCTGCCACCTGCAATTTTGATCCACGGGCCGCCTGGCTGGCTGCTCTCGGTTGGGTTGGGCTTGAGTCAATTCCTCACACACACACACCAACACATACACGCGAAGCACACACATGTTTCACTTGAGTGGAGAATTCGCCCATTCCAAGATCAATATCGATGGTGCCGTTCGGCTGGTTGCAATTTGAAGATGAGGCAAAAGGGCTGTGGATTGTGTGCGTTTTGTGTGTGTGTTGCAGGTTGCTGGATGGGGAGGGAAGGAAGCAGATATTTGACAATGGGGGTGGGTGGGGGAGAGGATGGTGGTGTTTGGATGTCAGCGATTTCAGCCGGATGGGGGTGACTCAACCCAGGAGTTGTTGGTGACAACACCAGCTTATTGGCAAGGGCGAGAAGGCCAAATTGCGGTGATAGAATGAACTTGACTTCTGATTGATGGCATCTGGTCTACAAGCGACTCAGCTCGGCATCTTCCCACGCCAAGCTTTTATTTATTATTATTATTATTATTATTATTATTATTATTATTATTATTATTATTATTATTATTATTATTATTATTATTATTATTATTTGGGGTTTGCAAATGGAGTCCCTTTTGGGGCCTCAGTAAGAAATATGCTCTCAGTGTAAAGAAAAGGATAGGATAGGATAGGATAGGATAGGATAGGATAGGATAGGATAGGATAGGATAGGATAGGATAGGATAGGATAGGATAGGATAGGATAGGATTTTTTATTGGCCAAGTGTGATTGGACACACAAGGAATTTGTCTTTGGTGCATATGCTCTCAGTGTACATAAAAGGAAAGATACCTTCATCAAGAATCATTAGAATAGAATAGAATAGAATAGAATAGAATAGAATAGAATAGAATAGAATAGAATAGAATAGAATAGAATTTTTATTGGCCAAGTGTGATTGGACACACAAGGAATTTGTCTTTGGTGCATATACTCTCAGTGTACATAAAGGAAAAGATACCTTCATCAAGAATCATTAGAATAGAATAGAATAGAATAGAATAGAATAGAATAGAATAGAATAGAATAGAATAGAATAGAATAGAATAGAATAGAATAGAATTTTTATTGGCCAAGTGTGATTGGACACACAAGGAATTTGTCTTTGGTGCATATGCTCTCAGTGTACATAAAAGAAAAGATACCTTCATCAAGTTACAACACTTACAACAATGATAGTCGTAAGGTAGGGAGTGAAGGAGAAAAGGAAAGGAAAAAGAAGGAAGGAAGGAAGGAAGGAAGGAAGGAAATGCTAGGAAAACAAAAATGATTATCCCTTTGGAAACAAGCATATTCTCTCTCTCTCTCTCTCTCTCTCTCTCCTCCTCCGTCTTTCTGGGGTGGGGTGAATGCTGGGAAAGCTTCCCAGGGGCTTCCCTATGAGCGATGGGGTGTGTGTGTCCCAGGGTGGCCCCGTAGGAACGTAGGAATCTTATCTGGAGCCTATTTGGGTCGCCGGCTGCCAAATTAGCCAGGCGGGAAAGTGGAAGGCGTTAATTCAGCTCCAGGAGTGGGTGGAGTGGCTTGCCAAGAAGGGCTGCGGCTATTTATAGGACTGGTTTCATTAGGAAAGTGGGAATTCTTGCCCTTAATTGCCCAGGAGAAATTAGAGCATCTGGGAATGGAGGTGGATATTGTGTTCTGATCCTTCCTTCCTTCCTTCCTTCCTTTCTTTTCTTCCTCTCCCTCTCTCCTTTCCCTTCCTCCCTCCTTTCTCATTTCCTCTGCCTTCTTTCCTTCTTTCTTCTCTTCCTCCTTCTGTTCTTCCTTCATTCCTTCCTCCCTCCTCTTCCTCTCCTTCCCTTCCTTCTCTTCCTCCCTCTTCTTCCTTCTCTTTTCTTCCTCCTTCTCTCCCTCTTCCTTCTCTTCCTCCTTCTCTTCCTTTCTCCTTATCTCCTTCCTTCCTTCTTTTCTTCTCTTCCCTCTCTCCTTTCCCTTTCTCCCTCCCTCCTCCTTCCTTCACTTCCTCTGCCTTCGTTCCTTCTTTCTTCTCTTCCTCCTTCTGTTCTTCCTTCATTCTTCCTCCTTCTCTTCCCCTTCTTTTCCCCCTCTCCTCCTCCTCTTTCTTTCCTTCCCTCCCTTCTCTTCCTCCTGTTTATCCCTTCTTCTTCCTTCTATTCCCTCCCTCCTTCTCTCCCTCCTTCTCCTCTTCCTTTCCTGTCTCTTTATATCCTTTCTTCCTCCTCCACTCCATCCTTCCTCCTTCTTTTCCCCCTTCCTTCCTTCCCTGTTTCCATTTCCCTTCCTTCCTTCCTTCCATCAATCATGTTAAAGAAGCCAAAACTCCCTCTGTGGAAAAGTGCTATTGGTGATGTGTCCCCATCAACCACCATCATGCCGGGTACCAGATTACAGCCCATCTCCCCACCCCCACCTCATCCCACCCCCATTTTTCTGTGCTTCTCTCCCTGCCTCATCCTTGGCGTGAAAGTTGGGGGTCTCTTCCCCCCCCCTCCCAATGTTGCTTCTTCTAGTCTTTGGGTCTGCCCTGTGTCTTATCGCCGTCTTGGCAACTTGTCAGCTTTCCCTCCGGATCGGCTATTCCTTCAAAACCCGCCTCTGTTTTTTCATTCAATGTCTTGCATTCTCCATTTTTCCTTCTCTTTGCAAAACCCCCTACCTCCACCCCAAGTGCCCTCAGTTATAACCAAGTTTGTTCATTCTTAAGAGTTGTGTGTGGGGGGGGGGGAGCCCCTCCTCTGAGCTTTTCTTTTGTCAGCATCCGACAGAGCTGAGTAACTCATCCTGGGGGCGGAAGACTTGTGTACCTGTCTCTCAAAAGCTCTTCGGTTTGATTCATGTGGGGAAAGTGTTAACGGATCTTCCTCCTCCTCCCCCCCATATTGTGGGCACCCCTGTGCCGTGGGAAGGGAGGGCGGAGAAGGGAAGGGGTCGGGGAGGAGGGGGGGGCTCCGACAGAGGCGTTCGCCTCGAGGGCCTGTGCGGTGTGGTTTGGGGGTTTTGTGCTCGCAAACAGATGCAGAAAAGGCCACCGAGGAGAAAAGCCTCCGGTTTTTGTTCAAACGAGGGAAGGTTGAAAAGCCCACCTTGAAAACAACAACCAAAATGGGGATTGGAGGGGGGGAGGTCAGTTCTTCCTGGCCTGGGATGACCTTCGACCGTCCCCTTGAAGGAGTTTAGGCAGCGTTTGGCAACCAGGAGCAAACATACACCCTTGCGGGAAGGTCTTGTCTGCATGTAGTGGACCTCCAGCGAGAACTTCACCTTCACAGGGACTAGTGACGTGACCCCACAATTGGGGACACGAGAACCAAAGGATGTCCAAGCCAAAGATTCTCCTCCTCCTCCTCCCCTTCTCCTTCTCTCCTTCTCCTCAACTTCCTTCTTCCTTCTATTCCCTCCCTCCTTCTCTCCCCCCTTCTCCTCTTCCTTTCCTGTCTCTTTATATCCTTTCTTCCTCCTCCACTCCATCCTTCCTCCTTCTTTTCCCCCTTCCTTCCTTCCCTGTTTCCATTTCCCTTCCTTCCTTCCTTCCATCAATCATGTTAAAGAAGCCAAAACTCCTCTGTGGAAAAGTGCTATTGGTGATGTGCCCCCATCAACCACCATCATGCCGGGTACCAGATTACAGCCCATCTCCCCACCCCCACCTCATCCCACCCCCATTTTTCTGTGCTTCTCTCCCTGCCTCATCCTTGGCGTGAAAGTTGGGGGTCTCTTCCCCCCCCCTCCCAATGTTGCTTCTTCTAGTCTTTGGGTCTGCCCTGTGTCTTATCGCCGTCTTGGCAACTTGTCAGCTTTCCCTCCAGATCGGCCATTTCTTCAAAACCCGCCTCTGTTTTTCATTCAATGTCTTGCATTCTCCATTTTTCCTTCTCTTTGCAAAACCCCCTACCTCCACCCCAAGTGCCCTCAGTTATACCCAAGTTTTTTCATTCTTAAGAGTTGGTTGTGGGGGGGGGGGAGCCCCTCCTCTGAGCTTTTCTTTTGTCAGCATCCGACAGAGCTGAGTAACTCATCCTGGGGGCGGAAGACTTGTGTACCTGTCTCTCAAAAGCTCTTCGGTTTGATTCATGTGGGGAAAGTGTTAACGGATCTTCCTCCTCCTCCCCCCCATATTGTGGGCACCCCTGTGCCGTGGGAAGGGAGGGCGGAGAAGGGAAGGGGTCGGGGAGGAGGGGGGGGCTCCGACAGAGGCGTTCGCCTCGAGGGCCTGTGCGGTGTGGTTTGGGGGTTTTGTGCTCGCAAACAGATGCAGAAAAGGCCACCGAGGAGAAAAGCCTCCGGTTTTTGTTCAAACGAGGGAAGGTTGAAAAGCCCACCTTGAAAACAACAACCAAAATGGGGATTGGAGGGGGGGAGGTCAGTTCTTCCTGGCCTGGGATGACCTTCGACCGTCCCCTTGAAGGAGTTTAGGCAGCGTTTGGCAACCAGGAGCAAACATACACCCTTGCGGGAAGGTCTTGTCTGCATGTAGTGGACCTCCAGCGAGAACTTCACCTTCACAGGGACTAGTGACGTGACCCCACAATTGGGGACACGAGAACCAAAGGATGTCCAAGCCAAAGATTCTCCTCCTCCTCCTCCCCTTCTCCTTCTCTCCTTCTCCTCAACTTCCTTCTTCTCCTTCTCCTCCTCAACTTCCTTCTTCTTCTCCTTCTCTCCTTCTCCTCAACTTCCTTCTTTTCCTCTTCCTTCTCCTCAACTTCCTCCTTCTGCTTCTCTTCCTCCTCCTCCTCTCCTTCTCTTCCTCAGCTTCCTTCTTCTTCTCCCCTCAACTTCCTTCTTCTGCTTCTCCTCCTCCTCCTCCTCTCCTTCTCTTCCTCAGCTTCCTTCTTCTCCTCCTCCTCTACTTCCTTCTTCTTCTTCTTCTCCTTCTCTCCTTCTCCTCAACTTCCTTCTTCTGCTTCTCTTCCTCCTCCTCTCCTTCTCTTCCTCAACTTCCTTCTTCTCCTTCTCCTCCTTAACTTCCTTCTTCGCCTCCTCTTTCTTCTCCTCCTCCTCCTTCTCCTCAACTTCCTTCTTCACCTCCTCCTTCTCCTCAACTTTCTTCTCTTCCTCTTCTTCTTTTCCTCAACTTCCTTCTTCTCCTCCTCCTCCTATTCCTATTCCTACTCCCGCTACTCCCTTCTAGCCTGATGACATTACCTAGGTGGGTCATGAAACGTCTGCAAGAAAGCCACCGAGCTCAGAGAGCACCAAGGATTCTATACTCCTCCTCTCCACAATCGCCCCCCACCTTCTAGCCCTGATGATGTTCCCTAGCTGGGTCATGACACGTCTGCAAGAAAACCCCACCAAGCTCAGGGAGCACCAAGGACCCCTAAGTTCCGTTTCGGAGCAGCAAAGAAGCAGAATTGAAAAGCCGTTGGTGCAGGAATACTAACACTCCGTCATGCAAGGAGAAGGATTAAGGGAGCCACCCTGGGACCTCTGAGTAAGCCAGGCTTGCTTACTCCTGAGTTGAAAACCCCTTTTTGTGATCCCTGGGGGCCCAGAGTCCATCCGTCCCCATCCCTCCCTTTCAAAATGCAGACACCCCCCCCCTGAAATAAAACCACGTTGATGGCAGAGAACCAGCATCGCGGTTGTGTGTCCGTTGACGCCATCGTGATACCACCGACTCCGTAACTGGACGGGGAATCATGGGTGAAAAAAACACGCCGATTCCGGACCACAATGTACTCTTCACATTTTCCCCCCCCCTCGTTTGTGTGTGTGTGTGTGTGCGCTTCATTTCGATTTGCAGCACCCCGTTGACCTCAGGTTGAAAAGTCGAATTTACCGGCAGGGGCAATTTTTTTTTGCTGGTTTTTTTTTGCTAAAAGTGAGAGTACTTCTTACTGGCAGCTCCGTCAAGGAGGACCGACTGAGTAACTGAAGAGCTGACTCAACTCGGCTCCCCGAGGCTCGGCTTACCAGTATCGCCGTTTGAAGTCGAAAGGAAGCAAATATCTGGTTGTTGTGGTTTTGTGATGCCTCCATTCTTTTGTCTTTCCGCTTGTTATTTTGTCATTACGGGGGAGATCGGAGTCAGATAGCGGCGGGTGAGACGATGGGGACGTAAGATTGCGCGCGTTACGCTCGTCCTCGAGTTACAACCGTTCGTTCAGTGACCGTTCAGCGTCACCACGGCACCGGAAAAAAGTGACTGGTGGCCATTCTTCACACACACAATCTCACGGTCCCATCACTGAAATTCAGGCGCTTTGACTGGTGTTTATGACAGGTGTTGCAACATCCTGGGGTCTCGTGTTCCCGTTTTGCGACCTTCTGACAACCACAGTCCATGGGGAAACCGAGTTCACTTAACAACGGTGTTACTAATTAGTAATTAGAACAATTGATCAGTGGAACGGCTTGCCACCAGAAGTTGTAGATGCTTGAGGTTTTCAAGAAGAGACTGGGCAACCATCTATCTGAATTCTATAGGGCCGTGATGGCCAGACTTTGCATCTGAATTTTGATCGTGGGACCCTAGGGATGCTGCAACGGTCGTAAGTGTGAAAACTGGTCATAAGTCACTTTTTTCAGCGTTGTTCGCTAAATGAACTGTTGTAAGTTGGGGACTAGCTATACTGCCTGGATTGTAGATCTGCTGCCTCCCTTCACAGCCTCTTAACCTTATATTTATGCACAATTTTTGCTGGGATGCATGCCTTTGCAAGAGAAGGGCCTCTGGTGGCTCAGGCTGCTAAGACAGTCAGCTGCTTGCAATTACTGCAGGTTCAAGTCCCACCAGGCCCAAGGTTGACTCAGCCTTCCGTCCTTTATAAGGTAGGTAAAATGAGGACCCAGATTGTTGGGGGGGCAATAAGTTGACTTTGTATATAAATATACAAATAGGATGAAGACTATTGCTTGACATAGTGTAAGCCGCCCTGAGTCTTCGGAGAAGGGCAGGATATAAATGCAAATTTAAAAAAAAAAGTTAAAAGGACTGTTTGCCCCCGAGTATTTTATTATTATTTTTTGGTCTTGTGAAAAGCTAACAACGAACATGGGGCAACACTGCCCTCTGGTAGACTGTGATGAGCACTGCAAGCTCTTTTGGCCAAGAGCTGGAGAACTGCTGTCTAATGTTGGTAGTTGACTTTCTCCAAGAGTTAAGAAAAAGGACCATCTGCGGATCCTGGTTTGATGATCCTTTCAGAACATGGCTTGTCTGCTTGCCGGTTCCCCTACCACTTCACACGTGCTCCTCTTCCTTCTCCTCTTCCTTCTCCAACTTCCTCTTGTCTTCTTTTCCCCACACAGCCCAAATTGAAGTGATCCCCTGCAAGATCTGCGGAGACAAATCTTCCGGGATCCACTACGGGGTCATCACTTGTGAAGGATGCAAGGTAGGGAGCGGTCTCCTCCATCGCTGGGATCTTGGGTGTTGGCCTGAGTCCCGCTGGCCACAATTGGTCCTTCTACCTTGCAGAAGACTATCCTGGGTGGGGGTCAGGGAGGGGGGGTCTCCCTGTCTCGGAAGTAGATGCCCATAAATCTCTACTGAACCAATTTTGGCTCTCTTCACCGATGGACCACTGAGCTGTTGGACTTCATCAAGTTTTGTTGGCCACCAGTGAAGCTACCAAAGGTCCATCTTCTCAGTTCATCTTCTTGGCTTCCTCTTCAGGGCTTCTTCCGACGCAGCCAGCAAGGGAACGTGACCTATTCTTGTACTCGGCAACAAAACTGTCCAATCGACCGCACCAGTCGCAACCGCTGCCAACACTGTCGCCTGCAGAAATGTCTCAGCCTCGGCATGTCCCGTGACGGTAAGACCCACATTGAGATGCACCTCAGGGAGGGTTCCTGTCAGGGAATTGCGCAGCTGCTGTCCAAACGAAGTTAGAGACCCTGAGATGAACTTGTAATTTGATGTAAATAAGCATATTTAACATCAGACATATTGACAACAGAGAAAACACTAACATTATGAGGTAAATCGCATGAGGTAAATTTTGTGAGGTAAATCGCATGAGGTAAATCTCATGAGGTAAATCGCACAGCAATAAACAGAGCACACAGAAGAAAAAAGCGGGAAAAACAGAAACTTCCCCTTTACACCCACAACAACCAATCATAGCATAGATTGCCTCATGCAGGAACCTGCACTCTCCAACCAATCAACCACAACTGTGTGTTCTGGTCCGTTACTACTAAATTAAATATCTTAACAGTTCCCAAGCCTCATAAGATTTCCCCAGATTTCTAAACACAACATTGTGCACTCGGGTTTAGAGATGTTCTGTTGTGGCTCCGGCCCCCGAGCCGGCCCCCGAGCCTGCCCTCATGGAGGAGAGTGACTCGGAAAGTGAGGGAGAGGAGCCAGTAAGGCCTCCCTCGCCAGGACCCTCCTCACTGGCACCACCCCAAGTTCCAGCTGCAGGCCAGGAGAAGGAGCTGACAAGGCCTCCCTCTCCCGCACCCTCCTCCTCCTCCCTGGCAACGCCCCAAGCTCCAGCTGCCGAGGATCAATCCTGAATCGACCCGCGGCAGCGACGAAGAGATAAGCGTGTGCAACAGAGGAAAAGGTGTGGCAGGCTCAGAGAGTGCTGAGTCACGGAGCCACAACCCACAGGGTATAAAAGTGGGTGGAGCTGCCATTGGGCTTCATGACGGACAAAAAACTACCTAGTGTGTGTTGCAGCTCGGTCACTCGGGAGTTAAAGGCCTTTCTTTCCTGTAAGCTTGGCAACAGCACTGGGACACGAGTGCTTTTATCTCTGTCCGAGATTAAGACTTCAGACTTGGCAGGCCTCTGCGCGGTCGCTGCCAAGTCTTGTGCTTCCTACAGAAGAATCAGGTCAGTGTCAATAAAAGGATTGTGAAACTCGCGTTTCTCCATGACATGGAAGGGGGGACAGAACATGTTCCCTCTGTCCCTTGCTTCATTTTGGTGACGACACATCGCAAAATGGGACAAGGAGGAGAAGAACCAGGTTGTAGATGTTGAGGATCTTCAAGTGACTACTGAATAAACTCAAATTGCTCACATCTTAAGTCTCCTGCATTGTTTTTATCTCTAGAAAACTGTTCCCTAATTTGTCTTCTCTTCCAGCGGTCAAATTTGGCCGGATGTCCAAGAAGCAACGAGACAGCCTCCACGCCGAAGTCCAGAAACAGCTGCAGCAGCAACAACATCAAGGCGGAGAGACTTCCACCTTCTCCTTGGGCATGGCCAATGGTCAACTCAAGCTGGACCCTTCTCCAGATCTCCCAGAAGGCTCCCCTGCTCTCCTCACCAGACAGACCCGCCTTAGCCAGTCTCCGGATGAGACGGTGGGCTTGGCCTACTCTAACGGACTCCCCAAGGCGCAGAGCCTCCTGGGTGAAGGCCAGCAGGACCTTTTCAAGAAAGGGTATGGTCCTGGGGTCATCAAGGTAGAACCCAGGACCAGCGTCTATTGCGCTATGGAGACGCAGGCGTCACCAGACCTCACGTCCCCAAATGTCAGCAGAGTGGAACGGACAGCAGTCAGCGAGACCCTTGACTTCTACGCCAATCCAAGTTTCACCAGCTTCTTGGAGTGCCCACGCCCTTCACTGATGGAAATTGGTGAGTGAATGGAGGTTTTCAGAAGGGCTGGAAGAAAAAGAAGTATTAAGTGGACGATGGGACTCTTCAGCAGAATAACAAGAGTTGGAAAGGACCTTAGAGGTCTTCTAGTCCGACCCCCTGCTCAGAATACAAAATAACAGAGTTGGAAGGGACCTTGGAGGTCTTCTAGTCCAACCCCCTGCTCAGAATACAAAGTTGGACGGGACCTTGGAGGTCTTCTAGTCCAAGAGAAAACATGGGGTTTTGAGCCCACCTCTCAAAATCAGGCTTAGGGAAAGCAACAGAAGCCAAGGCAGCTGAGACCCAGGGCAGTTTCTGTGGGGTTCCGATTGCAGATAGGGGGCCATCTTGTTGTCTTCCTCCTCCTGCAGAGCACTTGACCCAGAATGTCCTCAAGTCTTATCGGGAGACCTGTCAGCTCCGCTTGGAAGACCTCCAGCTGCTGAGGTGGGAGACCTTCACCCGAGAAGAAATTGGGAGCTACCAGAAGAAGGTAAGATGGGATTCCACCCATTCTCGAAGAGAAAGACCCCCATCTTAAACTTCTATTTGGGAGGGAGGAAGACTGTGGGGTCCTTGTCACACTCTGAACTGGGGGGTTAGATTAACAGAGTTGGAAGCAGGGGTGAAATCCAGCAGGTTCTGACAGGTTCTGGAGAACCGGTAGCAGAAATTTTGAGTAGTTTGGAGAACCGGCAAATACGACCTCTGGCTGGCCCCAGAACAGGGTGGGAATGGGGATTTTGCGGTATCCTTCCCCTGGATTGGGAAGGGAATGGAGATTTTACAGTATCTTTCCCCTGCCACACCCACCAAGCCACGCCCACAGAACCGGTAGTAAAAAAAATTGGATTTCACCACTGGTTGGAAGGGGTCTTGCAAATCATCTAATCCAACCCCCTGCGCAAGCAGGAGACCCTACTACGTCTGCCTCTACCTAGGATCGAACTCACAACCTCCTGATTGTGAGGCAAAGCTCCACCTCTAGGCCATAGCAGCTGTTTCTTGCAGACTTTTATTTATTTATTTATTTATTTATTTATTTATTCAAATTTGTATACCGCCCTATCTCCCGAAGGACTCAGGGCGGTTCACAGGCACATAAAACATTTATATACAATTAAAATAACTGTTAAAAAACTTATTCTAATGCCAAATATTAAAAAATAGAAATATAAATCTTAAAACCAAATTTAAACCCTTGTAAATTTAAAAATCTATAAATTTAAAATCTAAATTTAAAATCTAAAATCTAAGCCAGTCCTGCACAGGTGAATAAATGCGTCTTAAGCTCGCGACGGAAGGTTCGGAGGTCCGGAAGTTGACGGAGTCCTGGGGGGAGTTCGTTCCAGAGGGTGGGAGCCCCCACAGAGAAGGCCCTTCCCCTGGGCGTCGCCAGACGACACTGTCTAGCTGACGGCACCCTGAGGAGTCCCTCTGTGAGAGCGCACAGGTCGGTGAGAGGTATTCGGTAGCAGTAGGCGGTCCCAGATAACCCGGCCCTATGCCATGGAGCGCTTTAAAGGTGGTTACCAACACCTTGAAGCGCACCCGGAAGGCCACAGGTAGCCAGTGCAGTCTGCGCAGGATAGGTGTCATACGGGAGCCACGAGGGGCTCCCTCTATAACCCGCGCAGCCGCATTCTGAACTAACTGCAGCCTCCGGATGCCCTTCAAGGGGAGCCCCATGTAGAGAGCATTGCAGTAATCCAGGCGAGACGTCACGAGGGCGTGAGTGACCGTGCATAGGGCATCCCGGTCTAGAAAGGGGCGCAACTGGCGCACCAGGCGAACCTGGTAAAAAGCTCTCCTGGAGACGGCCGTCAAATGATCTTCCAAAGACAGCCGTTCATCCAGGAGGACGCCCAAGTTGCGCACCCTCTCCATCGGGGCCAATGACTCGCCCCCAACAGTCAGCCGAGGACTCAGCTGACTGTACCGGGATGCCGGCATCCACATCATGTCCCACTGGGTAACATCATCAATGGTAGAAGGGATGGGGATGGAGGAGGAGGAGGTGGAAGAGGAGGAGGACTAGGAGGAGGAGGAGGACTAGGAGGAGGAGGACTGTGAAGTCCCTGGTGCTCTCTGAGCTTGGTTGTTTTCTTGCAGATGTTTCACTAAGAGGTTAGATGGCAACTTCAGTGGTAGAAGGGAGTGGGATTTGCAAAGAGGAGGAGGAGGAGGAAGAAGAGGAGGAGGAAGAGGAGGAGGAGGAGGACTGGGGGTCCTTGGTGCTCTCTGAACTTGGTTGTTTTCTTATAGACATTTCATTACCCAACTAGGGTACGTCTTCAGTGCTAGTTCCTCTGAATCTTTACTTCCCTCTGTTTTCTCACGATCCATCCAAACTTCTTCTTCATCATCTTCTCTCTCTCTTCCTTCCTCCCTCCCATCAGACTATGGAGGAGATGTGGGAACGTTGCGCCTGCCGCATCACAGAAGCCATCCAGTACGTGGTGGAGTTCGCCAAGCGAATGGGGGCCTTCATGGACCTCTGCCAGAACGACCAGATCGTGCTTCTCAAAGCAGGTGCGATGCCACGCTCCGTTCCCGAGAGTCCTTTGTGGGTCGGGTTTCTACCACTGCCTTCGCGGTGCAGTACAAACCATACTTCCTTTCATTGTGTGATTTTAAGGGCCGCCTTTATGTCGGGTGGCTGAGATTCACGCATCTTCTCTTCTTTCCTACGCCGTCGTGTTTGGCTTTGCTCTTAGTGTTTTCAATTATTTTTCGCCATCTTGTTGTTTAGTAACCCAACTAGAGCGCTTCCGATTGACTGAATTAGAAGCGTGAGAAAATTCCAAAAAAAATTGTTCCCGTCCCAAAGATGGGGAGAGACCAGAACGGCAGTCAAGGGATGCAGAATGTACCCATTTTGGTCTGAGCTGAGGACTTCAGCCAAAGTTTTCCCCCCAAAAAAGGAGGAATTGGCCAGGCTAACATCATCTTCTCCCCCTTCAGGTGCCATGGAGGTCGTTCTGGTGAGGATGTGCCGAGCCTTCAATTCTGAGAACAGGACAGTCTTCTTTGAGGGCAAATACGCTGGCCCAGAAGTCTTCAAATCTCTGGGTACGAGTGTCAGGGTTCCGACCGATGCCCTAACTAAACCATGAGCCTCAAGCCAAGCTTCAAAAGAAATCCAGTTATTTATTAGGAGCTTCATGTCGGTACGAAACGAGTGAAGCCAACTCTGACCTCACTTAATTCGCGCCTTGGCTCTGACCCTGTTTCCCCCTCCCCTCCCAAGGTGTGTCATTAGTCACATTCCCCAACGAAGCAATTTTGCGGGTTGTAGAAGTCACTCCCTCTGGTCACTATAGGTCACTCTGGAGGTGACCTTGATGTTGCCGGCTGGAATGTGCTTTGTTTTGACTGAAATGGAAGTTCCTCGATGCAGCTCCCTCCCTGCCTATGGCAACTCGAGAGCAGATCAGGAATGCTTCGCGAGTTGACAACGAGAGCGTCCTATTACCTGGATCAAGAAGAGTGAAATCCCCCGTAGATTTGGGGTTGGAGTCTAAAGTAGGGCGTAGAAGGGGTTCTTGCAAGGAGTTTTGGTGGCAGGGTGGAAGCCTGCTACTTGAGTGGGCTTGAGGAAGGTCAACTGGCAGCGAGAGGTGATTGCAACTCCAGGAGTTGGTTTCCAAGATACATCTACTTCCCCAAAAGGGAACATTAAATTGTTATATCCTTCCTCCTCTTCCTCTTCCTTGTCCTATCTGCTTCCTCCTTCTCTTCTCTTCCTCCTCTTCTTCCTCTTCTCTTTTTCCTTCTCTGTCTCCTCTTCTTCTTTCTCCTCGTCGTATCTTCCTCCTCCTCCTCGTCTTCTTCCTCTTCCTCTCCTCCTCTTTCCTCCTCTGCCGCCTCCTCTTCATTTTCCTCTCCTCCTTTTCTTCCTTCTCCTCTTCCTCTTCTCCTACTTCTCTTTCTTCGTATCCTCCAACACCACCTCCTCCTCCTCCTCTTTGGAGCGTGATTTGAACCATGAGTCTTGCTTTCTTCAGGTTGCAGCGAACTGATCAACTCCATCTTCGACTTTACACACAGCCTCTGTTCGCTCCATTTCTCCGAGAACGAAATTGCTCTTTTCACAGCCCTGGTGTTGATCAACTCAAGTAAGAACAAAGCTTTTCTGGTGGTGAAGTTAAACTTTTGCCATCTTGCTCTTTTGACTGCACTTCACTGCTGTGGGTTTGAGGAGGTTGTAGCTTTTTTAGTCAAAGAGAAAACAAAATTTAGTGGTGGGTTGTTGTTTTTTTTGCCTTTCCCCGCACAATTGCCTCTCCAAATGTCTTGTGTCTTCTTCACTCGACTCAAAAAAGCAAAAAGATTTTACACAAGAACTGGAAATGGATGGTTGGATTTACCAGCTGATCCAGGGGGGATATGCTACCGGTTCGCACGGGTTCAGGCAAACCGGAAGTAATAAAAGCTACCAGTTCGGGCAAACCAGTAGTAAAAAAAAATGCTACCAGTTCCTCCGAACCGGTATTTCCGATGATCAGCTGTGCCACGCGATTTGCGTTCTACCGAATCGAAATCGCATGGCACAGCTGTCCCCCCCCTCGCTGTTCTACTTAAGCCTCCTTTTTTCCGCGTAAAGCATACGTTTGGTGCATATTGTATATGCATGCGCGTGCAATGAACCGGTGGCAAAATGCGGAGGATTTCACCACTGAGCTGATCCTATAACATAATTACAAAGCTGCAAACCATTCATTTAAACCGTCTCTGAAGAACAGACGAATTAAAAGACTCGGTCGCTGCGCCATCTAATAATTAGCAGGCCTGAGAAAACTTTAAAAGAATAATTCAAAAGTCAGACGTCGTTTAAAGTCAACCAGCTGCTCCAGGAAAGCCGTGGCAGGATCAGGCCTCCCTGAAACTTCGATTCTGTGGCTCTGCGTGGTTTTAAGACTTTTATTTGCACAGCCTTAAAAATGTCAATCGCTTCCCTGTCTTTTTTATGATCTCTAAGCCACCCAGAGCAAAGGTGCAATTTTTTTACTACCGGTTCTGTGGGCCTGGCTTGGTGGGCGTGGCAGGAGAAGGATACTGCAAAATGCCCATTCCCACCCCACTCTGGGGCCAGCCAGAGGTAGTATTTGCCAGTTCTCCAAACTACTCAAAATTTCCCCTACTGGTTCTCCAAATTGTTCAAAATTTCCCCTACCGGTTCTCCGAATTGCTCAAAATTTCCACTACCGGTTCTCCAAATTGCTCAAAATTCCCGCTACCGGTTCTCTAAATTGCTCAAAATTTCCACTACCGGTTCTCCAAGTTGCTCAAAATTTCCGCTACCGGTTCTCCAAATTGCTCAAAATTTCCGCTACCGGTTCTCCGAATTGCTCAAAATTTCCGCTACCGGTTCTCCAAATTGCTCAAAATTTCCGCTACCGGTTCTCCGAATTGCTCAAAATTTCCGCTACCGGTTCTCCGAATTGCTCAAAATTTCCATTACCGGTTCTCCAAATTGCTCAAAATTTCCGCTACTGGTTCTCCAGAACCTGTCAGAACCTGCTGGATTTCATCCTGACCCAGAGTCACCTTATCCAGAACATGGGGAGCATATAAATTTAATAAATCGAAAGGGCTGCATCCCAGGTTGGCTGCAGATCCTAGGTGGGGGGGGGAGGGGAGGGGTGCCGATTTCCGTGACAGCTTTGCTTTTGCAAACGGAATGAGGTCCCAGCAGGTTTCTCCTTCTCCGTTTTGCAGATCGCCCGTGGCTGCAAGAGAGAAGCAAGGTGGCCTACTTGCAAAATAACCTTGAAGTGGCCTTCAAACAGATGCTGCAGAAAAATCACCGGGAAGGCATTTTGGCAAAAGTGAGTATCTGCCAGAGGAGGAAAGACTATAGAAGGAACAGAGTTGAAAGGGAACTTGGAGGTCATCTAGTCCAACCCCCTGCTCAAGCAGGAGACACTATATTAATTCAGACAAATGGCTTTCCAATATTTTCATAAAAACCACCAGTTATGAAGGCAAGCCGTTCCAGCGGTTAATTGTTCTAACTGTCAGGAAATTTCTCCTTAGTTCTAGCTTGCTTCTTTCCTTGATTAGTTTCCATCTGTTGTTTCTTGTCTTGCTTTCTGGTGCTTATCCAGTTTTCTGGCAGGAACAGCCAACACTCCGAAAGACAAGGGATTCAGGTAGTTCAAATGAGTATAAAGATTCACTGCAAGCTTTCTCCAAGAATCTGGCCAACTGACGGCTAAGGGGAAAAGAGCGGGAGATAAGAAAGGCATTCAAGATGATCTGGACTTAGATCTCTTGCAGGCATGCAGGGACTCATGACTGATGGTGTGTTTGACTCCTCCCTCAAGCTCAGCCTGGTCGTTTCCTAAATGGGGCACCTTCCAGGTGAGCCGGACAGGTGAGAGTGCCTCATTCTCTCCCACTTTTCTCTTTCCAGTTGCCACCCAAAGGGAAGTTGCGAAATCTCTGTTCCCAGCACGTGGAGAAGCTCCGTTCCTTTCGCCAGATGTACCCCATGGTCGTCCACGCGGTTTTCCCACCGCTGTACAAAGAGCTCTTCGGTTCGGACTCTGACCCACTGATCCAGGGGCCCACAGGGGAGTAAAACCCCCCCCCCGTCTCCCCACAAGCTGAGGACAGATCAGGCGTCGCCTCCCGGTCGCTGGAAGCCAGGTGCAAAAGGAAGAATCGGATCGAGGGAAGCCGTCAACAAGAGGGCGGGCAGGATGAGGAGTTGGTGATTGCTCGTCTTGTCCTCATTTGGGGGGCATCCCGCTTCTTCCTGGATGAAAAACAGGCCAGGGTCTCCTGTCCCCCCCCCCCTCAGAAGGATCCTTCAAAGTGCTCCCGTTTACGTTAAGGGTTTAGCTGCCACGGAGGCAAGAAGCAATAAGGGGGGGGAAATTATGCGACACAGACAAATCCACCATGATACGGTTTCGTGGGAAGGCAACGTCGGATGTCGCTGCCAGTTTTGGGCAAACCCTCCCCCCCCCTCCAAAAAAAATACCTCATTTGTGCTGTTTTAACGGCAAGAGACTCGGCCAAGTTCAAAAGAAATTTATATATTGTATGCATCGATAGAGAGAGAGAGAGATGGACAGATGCGGTTCTCTAAGATAAGATTTTATTTTTCTGCTAAGTTCTGTATTTGATAACCAAGGAATCCCTGTCTGTTGTTTTTCCCCCTTTCTTTCTCTTTGCGCTGTCACTTCGCCAGCTGGCCTCAACCTCTGCACTTGTGCAAAAGTGTGTTTGTCAGGATACATCTCAGCACCTTAGAACCTGCTTTGGAGTGACAATCCAGAAACCAAATTAGTTGGTTTGGCTTATTAGCAATTTCCCCAAAGCCAGCATAGTTTCCTTCGGCGATAGCAGCAGTAATAAAGTTTCCAGAACGCATAGAGCTTTCAGGAGCATCTGTATTGAATGTATTTCCTGGTTACAGGTAGTCCTCGACTTACAGTAGTTCACTTAGTGACCGTTCAAAGTTACAAGCGACTTACGACCTTTTTCATACTGAACAATCTTTGTAGCGTTCCCCAGGATCACGCGATTTATATTCGGAAGCTTGGCATCCGGTTCATATTTATGACGATCACAGCATCCCAGGGTCATGTGATCGTCATGTGACCTTCTGACAGGAAATATCAATGGGGGAAAGTCGGATTCACTCAACGACCGTGTTACTAATTTCACAACGGCAGCTAATTTCGCTTTAACAGCCGTGGTGAGAAAAAAAAAGTCATAAAATGGGGTTAAACTCGCTTAACAAATTTCTCCCTTAGCAGCATAAATTCTGGACTCGCTCCTGGTCCCGTAAGTCAAGGACAACCTGTATTAGAGAATCTCTTTTCGGATTGTTACGATCCACGCTTCCCTTTAGAAGCGTGGATCGTAACAATCCACGCATCTAAAGTTTTGGAAAAGCTAATTTTGCGCCTTCCCAGACATAAAATGACAACAAAATGTGCATTTTATCGGCAGGATCTGTTCGAATCTCAGGATGTCTATAGAATATCTGTATCTCTTTGGAAGATATATTTCGGAGGTCAATTTTAGGAAGCTAAAAGAGAGGAGGTGGGGGAAATGGATCTGTCATGGAGAAGTCGGGCATAAGCCACCAATCCTTGCCAGTTTAGCAGCCTAGCATTCAGACTAGCATTGGGTTGGTGTAGAAATGGAATTCATTTACCTTCCCTACCGGGTCGCAGCCTTCTGCGCATGTGCAGTAGTCGTGCATTACATCCAGGTGGGTGGACAGAGCCTCCTGAAGTCGCCGCTACAGGTTCGCGCGATCCGGACAGAACCGGCTGAATCCCACCACTGGGTTGATGGCTTTGGCCCGACTTTTCTGCTAAAAAAAACTGCACCATGTGGGAATTGACAGGACGACAATCCTGGACAAACCGCAAGACAATCCGTATCAGTCTGACATTTAAAAACCTTGCAGACGGTTCGGCTTGCAAAATTGAATTTAAGCTGCTCTTAGCTTTTCCGTCAAGAGCTTTTCCAGGTGATGCCACTCGCCATTTGCACAGAAAAATCCACTACGTTGCATCGGATGTACGTGGACGTAACTCGAGCCCTTTTTCTATTCTTCTAATCTTTTCCTTGGGTTTAAAAAAAAAAATGGTGAAATATTTAAAGAACGGGGATGGGGAAGGGAAGCTTTGTAAATACAGGTTGAAAAAGTTTTATTTTTTTTAAGCTAAGAGTAGAGAAGTTGGTCTTTAGAAAGCGTACGGTGGGAACTGTTTAGTATCCTTTTTAATTTAATTAAACCACGGTGCATATTGGTATGATGGTCGGATTTTATTTGCTTGCTGCTGGCTCTCTTTATTTTTTTTATTGCTATTATACTTGTTTTGGGTGGGGGTGGTTTCAGGTGGAAAGGTAACCGCTGAGCATTTGAAAGGCAACTGATCAAATCCGCATAAGGGCAGTTCCAATTTTCTGATCTATGGTTCTGGCAAACTGTCTTTTAATTATTCTGATGTCCGTTTGTGAGCTTTGGATTAAGTTGCTGAGATGGTCAAAATTCGGTGGCCACCTTGATATTACTAGAAATTAAATTTCAGAAATGGACACTTCTTGGCTGTAAGGGATATGCAAGATTAAATGTGCGATGAATAGAATAGAAATAGAATAGAATAGAATAGAATAGAATAGAATAGAATAGAATAGAATAGAATAGAATAGAATAAATTTTTTATTGGCCAAGTGTGATTGGACACACAAGGAATTTGTCTTGGTGCAGATGCTCTCAGTGTACATAAAAGAAAAGATACGTTCATCAAGGTACAACATTTACAACACAACTGATGGTCAATATTGGGAAAATAAAGTATCGCCCCTCCCCACACACACCTTGAAGCCCCCAGACCAATCTAGAAGACTGAATTAAGTGGGAAGATGGTACAAAACAGGTGTAGAAAGGGGAGTTAGACCGGGATTAGAACAAAACAGATCTAACGGATTTATTAGATATCATGGTGGTTACGTACAGGTGCCTAATATTTCCATAAATGATTTCCAAAGACTTCGGATCACCTAGCAAGCTGAGAATTTTGCAAGTACAGAATAGCAGGGCATTTAAGGGTTAAATGGAGCCTCCCTGTACAAGGGCAGAGTATCTGTTGAATGCCAGGAGGTGGAATCGAACACCGGATGTTGGATTTCCGTCCTAAAACACGACCCAAAAATGAAAACGTCTTTCTAAGCACTGATATATGTGTGCCATGGATAAATAGCACCATTTCTGCCTGATTCCCTATACAGGTAGTCCTTGTCTTATAACAATTCATTTAGTGACCATTTGAAGTTGCAAAAAAAGTGACTTAAAACTGTTTTTCACACTTATGTCCATGGTTAAGAATCTGAGATCGTTTGCTGATGATAGGCACGGGCCTAATAAAACAAAATTTACCCGTCTCTTAATGGCTTACAGCCTACAAAACCTTCGTCCCTCCATAAGGGAAACCGTGGCCATCACCAGCTCTTCTTTTCCAAAGGATTTTGTTAAAAATAATGGGGCACAAAGGTATTCAGCTGGTTCCGGCCGGTTCGCCTGAACCGGTAGAGGAAATCGGGGGTGAGCCCACATACTCGTCCCAGCTCTATGTCATCCTATTTTTTTTATTTATTTATTTTTGAGGCCAGGCACATGCACAGAAGTGTTGTGTCTTGCCCGCTCTCACCGCAGCCGGGGCCTTCTTATCTGCTTCCGAACGCTGAGGAATGTCTTAGTATGCCTCCTGGCCCCAGCCCTGGCTCCATGCCCAGATAGGCTGAGGAGGAGGAAGCACCTCCCGGCCCCAGCCCTGGCTCCATGCCCAGGCAAACGGAGCAACTAGACCCCTCCCCTCCCCCACAGCATGTGAGCCTGAGGGAGGTCAATTACCAACAGCTGCCGACTGGAGTGACCCTCGCTTCAGAAGACTGGATAGGCGGAGGCAACAGAAGGAAGGGAGGGGCAGGCCTTAATGAGTGCTGAATCATGGAGCCACACCCCATGGCCTATATAAAGGATCTGCTTTCTGGCATTCTCTGAGTCAGGCAAAGTCGAACATATCTTGCTGAAGTCACTTTCTGGTCTCCTGCCTGCCTTGAGGACTTTGGCAGAGCTGCAGAGGCACGCCTGATTCGGATTTCCCTGACCCGGCCGTCAGCGGAGGAGTGGGACACGACAGGAAGCCGTGCAGCCCAGAAAAGCACATGCGCAGAAAGCCAGGCGTGTATGTGGACGGCAAGCGCGCACTCACAATTGCAAACCAGTAGCTCCCCAGTGGTGGGATTCAAAAATTTTTACTACCTGTTCTGTGGGCATGGCTTGGTGGGCGTGGTATGGCTTGGTGGGCGTGGCAGGGGAAGGATACTGTAAAATCTCCATTCCCACCCCACTCCAGGGGAAGGTTACTGCAAAATCCCCATTCCCTCCTGATCCGCTGGGATTCGGGAAGCGGAGAATAGATGGGGCTGGGGAACAGTCAGAGACGGTATTTACCGGTTTCTCCGAACTACACAAAATTTCCGCTACAGGTTCTCCAGAACCGGTCAGAACCTGCTGAAACCCACCTCTGGCTGCTCCCCACCCAACCCTAAGTTGGAAACTGAAGGTTTGATCTTGGACTCTCAAGCCGATGGATACATTTCTTTTCGTTGGGTTGTTGGAATGAAAATCGGCGGCGGCTTCAGTTTGTGAGAATGTGTGTGTGGTTGTCCTGCTTTGCTGCTGTGTGTGCGCCGAGCAGCGGTTTAAAAAAACAACAACAAACACCCAGGAAGAAAAATTACAGAAAGTCGGGAAGGGAATGTTCTCCAAGGCAGAGATGACAGCCACAGAGGAGAGAGAGAGAGAGAGAGGACGGGAGACGGACTCTTAAAGCGATGTGAGCAGGTAAGCCGTTTGTTCCCTTTCTGAGCTATTTTTGAAGGCGTTTGCAGGTGAGGCACCTGCCTTGGGCAGCTTCTCTTCGGAAGTGAGAAAGTGGTGCAGCGTGGACGTTTTATTTCGTTCGTGGAAGGCGAGGGTGGGGTCATACTGAAAGTGTTGCAAAACCGCTCCTTTTGTCAAAAGAATAACGAGAGATGGAAGGGACCTCGGAGGTCTTCTAGCCCAACCCCCTGCTCAGAATAGAGGAAAACAGAGTTGGAAGGGACCTTGGAGGTCTTCTAGTCCAACCCCCCCTACCCCCCCATTAGGCAAGAAACCCTACACCACTTCAGACAAATGGTTATCCAACATCTTCTTTAAAACTGCCAGGGTTGGGGTTAGGACAGCTTGGCGTCTGAACATAACCCAGTTGGGGGTCTGGCATGCCGAAGCCCCAGGTTCCAATCCAGAAACTTGGGGGGGGGGAAGCTGCTGGGAAGTCAAAGGAAGGCTTCAAAGCTGGATGGCTCAAGGGAATAGAGGAAGGTAGGGTTTTGCACGGCTGGGATGTGTAGAATGGAGGTTGCCCATTGCAACTCTGCGTGATTGAGGCTTGGAAGGCTGAAAGATAAAGGAAGCTGTAGCCCCATTTTCCTTGTGCGGGTGCTAACGTAACACACAAACACCTACCTTATTTTTTTCCCCCACCTTCTTTTTAAAGAAACTATCCAGAGCAATGATTTTAGCCCACAGTTGTTCGCCACGTTCAGGGCGGCAACGGATGTTCTCTGCTCAATCAAAAATTAAAAAAATGAGTGGCTTTGGAAGAGTTAGAAGAGCAAATCTGGCAGGGCGAGACTCTCTCTCTCTCTCTTAAAATATAATTTTACTTTTTGGATTTTATTTTATTTTTTTAAATACAGGTTTATGGAGGAGTTTTGGGGAAGACGCAGCATTGAGCCTCGTTCCCATCTGGGGTTTCTTCTCCTCAAGAGATTTGTGGGTTATCAAACCCCCCATGCAGAGGGAAAACTCCTGTCAAGGCCACTCCTATAAGGGACCCAATATTTTATATATACCGGAGTTTATGAAGCTTTGAAATTTGAAGTTGTCCAGCAAGGTAGGTTCATCTATCTGCGTAAAATGTTACGGAGGGTTGGAGTTCAACCGGGTTCAAATCCAACAGGGATTTGTTCTAACAAGCAGATGCCCGTAGCGTTCGATACGGTGTCTTTGTGAGTTAAGCGGAGCGGCTATTTCACTCCAGGCTCCCCAATGAGGACTAGACGCTTGCGCTGACCCGGAGCGCAAAGGATTCTCCTTCCAGGATAAAACCAGGTCCTTCTTCGGAGGAAAAGTGAGGAAGGGAGTTGATTCTCAATTCATCGCAATTTTTTTTTTCATAAAGAGAAAGGGGGAAATTCTGATTTATTTATTTGTTTCCTCCTCTCTGTAAATCTGTGATTGCAAGGCTTTGGCGCCAAAGCCTTAAATCCCATTTAAGATTCATGGGGTGTGTTTATTATTATTATTATTATTATTATTATTATTATTATTATTATTATTATTATTATTATTATTATTATTATTTTCTTCTCTCGCTGCCTCTTCTTGGCCCACTTCGACTGCATTGGGTTAATTAAATGTTCCCATTAAGATGCAAATTCCCAGCCAGAGGCTTTGCGGGAGTGATCACACACACACACACCCCGCTGAAAATGTGCAAGGTGCCAATTTTGCATCACATTTTGTTCTCTGTAAAAGGGCGATGACCAAACAGGACTGTGAAGAAGAAGGAACAACTGCAAATTCTTCTCCAAAACCCTTCAGGTTATTTTCTTTCTCCCCCCACCCCATCTACGCTTCCCTTAAAATTGATTTTTTCCTCCCTCCCAAAAGCACCTTTCTTTCCTACTTCCTGAAAACCATATTTGCCACGTAGCACCTCCGGGATCTTCCCAGAGTGCCATTGGGCCTCCCAGAGGCCATCTGTCACACCCCAGACATCTCAAACCCAACGCTTGGCTCGAACAAACTTGGAGGGCTTTAGCAAGCGAGCCGTTTCACCTTCCTGCCCTTAAAACTTTGGCAATTAAAAAAAAATAAAATCCAGCTTCTTAAGCGGGCCTGTGAAAGCTTTCCCAAATCTTTTTATAGGTGCACTAAACACAATATAATAAAAGGGGGCTACGTTATTGTTAGGATTTGTGGTGGGGGAGAAGGGAGAGAATGAAAGTGGCTTACTTTTGCTGACTAAAATTAAGCCAGAAGTGTTCTTCACCTGAAGGCAGAAGTAATGGATGGAAACTTATCAAGGAGAGAAGCGACCTGGAATTAAGGAGAAACTTCCTGACAGTGAGAATAATTAACCAGTAGAATTTAAAATTTACATTTATATTCAGATGTTGTGGGTGCTCTATCATTGGAGGTTTTTAAGAGGAGATGGGACAATCCTTTGTCCGGAATGGTCTAGGGCAGGGGTCTGCAACCTGCAGCTCTGGAGCCACATGTGGCTCTGGAGCTGCATATGGCTCTTTCATCTCTCTGCTGCGGCTCCCTGTCACTCAAAATATGCGTCACAACCCCCAATGTGTGACACCTGCGGCAGGTGATTTATTGAGCTTTTTGACCGATCTTTTTTTTTTTTTTTTGGAGTGCAAAATGTTTTTATTGCACGCAGAAATAAAAATGTGTTTTCTCCGTAGCTGTTCATTGATTTCATAAATGCAACACGTTATAGTTGTTTTTTTTTATTCGTAGCATAAAGGTAAAAAAAAAACGATATATGCAGTGTTGTCTTCATTTTAGACGTGAAAAGGGTTTTTGTGGCTCCCGGTGTTTTCTTTTCTGTGGGAAACGGTTCCAAATGGCTCTTTTTGTGTGTTTAAGGTTGCCGACCCCTGGTCTAGGCTCTCCTGCTTGAGCAGAAGGCTGGACTAAATGACTTCCAAGGTCTCCTTCCAACTCTGTTATTCTGTATAATCTTAATTGTGGACAAGAAGTAACAGGTGGAAGATTATTAGAATTAAAGAGAAATGTATTGAATAATAAGGGCAATTAACCAGTGGAACATCTTGTCACCAGACGTTATGGGGGGCTACATCACTGGAGGTTTTCAAGAAGAGATTGGACCACCGTTTGTCTGAAATGGGATGGGGTCTCCTGCTCCAGCAGGGGGTTGGACTACAAGACCTCCAAGGTCCCTTCCAACTGTTTTTCTATTAAGCTTGTCTTAGCCTTTTTTTTTTCTATGGGATTAACATTTCAGTCCATGGGGGCATGGCCGCGCCAAAGATCCCCGAGCCCCCTAGATGTTGCCTTCTGGCATGAACCTCCAACCTCTCCTGACCTCTCCTGACCCCCCTCTTTCTCCATCTCCTGCCCCCCTCGGTTGCCCCGATAACATCTGTGTCCTTTGGCCTCTCTTGCTTTGCCACGGACGCCTCTTGTTTTAATGCAGCGGTGGGAATCTTGCCAAGGAGCTACTTAAAAGAAATTACTTCGCGCTGACTGGTTGGGATACGGGAGCTTTCTTTGCGAAGCCGTCTCAGCACGGACGGGCGATAGAAATCCAATGTTATCAGACGCATTCTTGCTTTTTATTCTGGGCTTTATGGTGGAGGGTATGTATCCAGGGGTGGGCTTAAAATTTTTTAGCATTTTTTAGCGAGGGGTTCTCCGCCTGGTTGCCCATGGTGGGCGTGGCCTCCTAGTTAGCCTCCTGCACCATTGCGGGGGGGGGGAGCGTTTTTGCCCTCCCCGGGCTCCCGAGGCTTTCCTTGAGCCTCCAGGAGCGCGAAAACGGCCTCCCCAGGTTTTGGAGGCCCTCTGGAGGCTGGAAATGGGACCATTTCCGGCCTTCCGGAACTTCCGGTAGGCCTGTTTTTAAACAGACACACATCGCCGAGCCTCCACACGAGCCCTGCACTTACCTGCATCCGAAATAGACTGCGTGGGGACTCCTGAGAGGGGCGGGGTGAGCAGGGTGGAGCCAGCCAGGAGGGGGATTTGGGGGCTCCCCGAACTGCACAGAATCTTAGGTTCTCCCGAACCCCTGCGGATCCCCAGCAGCCCACCTCTGTAGGTATGCAGTCCGTCATTCAGAATACAGCTGGAAAGGGCTTCCTTCGGAGGTCTTCTACTCCAACCCCCTGCTCAAGCAGGAGACCCCGAGACCATTCCAGACAAGTGGCTGTCTAGCCTTTCCTTTAAAAGCGTTGGAGCACCCGCAACTTCTGGTGGCAAGCAGTTCCACCGGTGAATTGTCCTCACCGTTAGGAAGTTTCTCTTTAATTCCAGCTGGATTAGGCTGCATCCGTTGTTTCTCGTCCTGCCTTCAGGTGCTTTGGAGAATAGGTGGAACCCCCCCCCTCTTCTTAAGACCCCAAAAGTTTCTCAGGTGTGGCCTACTTAAGTAAGAAAGCCCAAGATGGGGGGGAAAAATCCATCTTGAACTGCAAATGTTCCTTTCCAGATGTTCAAAATCCAGCTTCAATATGGTAGGTCTTCTTCTACCTGCCTGTTTGTTGATGCCTTCTAACTGTGGGTGCCTTTGTGTTGTTTAGCTGTTGTTTCAGGAAGTTCTCGAGATGTTGAGCAGGACCTCTTCACCGGATCTGCCGTCCTCTTGGTTGCAAGTCTTTCTGGGGATGATGATCTTGCTGGGATCTGGACAGAACTGCTCTTTCAGGTGTAAATGTTTGGTTCAGGAGAAAGTTGTCTTCTGCAACAGCCGGAATCTGACCACTGTGCCCATCAAGATCCCCCCGGATTCAGAATTCTTGGACTTAAGCCAAAACAGCCTTCGTACCCTATATCAGGGCATGTTCTCCCGTCTCCAAGCCCTAAAAGAGCTGGACCTCAGCTACAACATCATCTCCAACATTGAGCAGGGGGCCTTCAACGGCCTTCAGAAGATCATGACCCTCCGACTAGCGGGCAACAAGTTGAAGATGATTCCAGATGGGGTCTTCACAGGGCTGCCCAACCTCTCCGTTCTTGACCTGAGAGACAACAAGATCCTCGTCTTCTTGGACCACACGTTCAAAGACCTCTTCAGTCTTGGGAGCCTAGACATAAGGAACAATCCTCTGGTCTTGATTTCAGGTCAGGCTTTCCGAGGCCTCCAACATCTGAGGAGGTTCACTCTGCAAAAATGCAACTTCACCAGCCTGCCAACCGAGGCCTTGTTCCACCTTCACCATCTGGTGGAGCTTCATCTCAATGTTCTCGATCTCAGAGTCCTCCACAACTATTCCTTTCGGAAACTCCATAAGTTGAAAATTCTGGAGATCAACCAGTGGCCTTTCTTGAAAATTCTGGAGCCTCACAGTCTTTCTGGCTTAAACCTTACTTCTTTGTACATCGTCAGATGCAACCTCCATGATGTTCCTTATAGGGCCCTCAAGCACCTGGTCCATCTCCATCTCCTTGACCTCTCTTACAATCCCATCTCAAAGATCCGTGGAAGGAAGTTGCTAGATCTCTCCCGCCTCCGAGAGTTCCACCTTACGGGTGGACGACTGGCCACCATCCAGGCCAACGCGTTTGAAGGCCTCGTCCATTTCCGTCTCCTCAATGTCTCAGCCAACCATCTCCGGACCCTTGAAGAAAGGGTCTTCCACTCGGTGGGGAACCTAGAAGTCCTTCGGCTGGACCAAAACCCTTTGGCCTGTGACTGTCGCCTCCTTTGGATCTTGAAGAGACGACAGAGGTTGAACTTTGAGGCTCAGCTGCCCATCTGCGCCACCAGCTCAGAAGAAGGAGGAGAGAAGGTCTTCCATGACTTCTCCAGCGCTCTGGCGCACCACTTCACCTGTCGGAAGTCTACGATTGAGAACAAGACCTTCCAGAAAGTGGTCGTTCATGAAGGGGAGCAGGCCAACTTGACTTGTAGCAGTGATGGAGATCCACCACCCAGTATTTCTTGGGTGAACCCTCAAAACATCACCTTAGACTCAACCGGCAAAGGCCGTTCAACCGTCCTTCCTGATGGGACTCTTAAGATTCTATACGTCCTGCTTGAAGACAGTGGACTGTACCGTTGTGTTGCGAGCAACGCGGCCGGCAATGATTCTATGGTAGCTTCTCTCCAGGTTCTTGTCCCTCTGTTCAACCAGTCCCTGGTCTGGAAGGACTCCGGTCTGCGCAATAAAACGGCGATCTCCTCCCTCTTCTTCCTCCACACCAGCATCTGGCTGGGCATCTTGACCATTGGGATTGTCCCTTTTCTTTGCTCTGTCCTGCTCTGCTTCACCTTCATCTTCCTCTACAGCAGAGGCCGGGGGAACGTCACCCACCAGGTAATTCATGCCGAGACCCGTCCTTCCCGAGGTTATAAGGCCATCATGGGCCAACGAAGACCCTCACCCAAAAAGTCACAAAGAACCTCCCCCCGAAAACCGAGATGAACTCTTGAGGTCCTCCTGGTAGCAGCTCTTCAAGTTCCTTCTTATCCACCAAGAGGTCCAAGCAGATAAATTGAGGAGAGCTGTTTGAGAATTGCAACCATGTCTTTGGTTCGCCCCAATATACCCTCTTTCTCTCACCTGGAGTCACAGCTAGATTAAAAAAAAAAACTAGCAAAGGATTGAGTGACACCTCCCTTGCAATTTTTTTTAAAAAATAACTCAAATGCTCATCAAACTTTTTTTTCCCCAAGGAAATGACGAATAGGGAAATAATTCTGTAATTACAGGAAAAGAAGATATGGATTCAGATGTAGCCAAAATTCAGGGACTTTTGTCAACTCAGCCTGTTTATTAATAAATACATCCCATTTTTCTTGCACCTGAAACTTCTAGTGGTTTTTTAAAAAATTATTATTCCTAAACTACCCCTGTTGGGTTGCAGCCTGGAAACTTCCTTCTAATTGCATTAATCAGAGCAATTCTATTTATTTATTTTCCTCCAAGACTGTACAGAGCAGAATCCACTCTCTGTAAGGAAATCCAGCAGTTTTAGAGTAGTTGGAAGTTTGTAGATGTTTCTTTTTAATAAAAAAAAAAAGTCTAAAGGCGATACTGGCTGGGGGATTCTGGGAGTTGAAGTCCATACCTGCTAATTGGGGAAATCTAGGTGATGAAGTTCAAGCATCTAGCTATGGGAATTCTGGGCGTTGAAGTCCATGCATTTTGGGTGATCAAGTTCAAACATCTGGCTGGGGAATTCTGGGAGTTAAAGTCCACACCTGCTACTTGGGGGGTTCTGGGAGTTGGAAGTCCATGCATCTTGCTGGGGCATTTTGGGCGATGAAATTCATCTATTGACGGGTGGATTCACGGGGGAATTCTGGAAGTTAAAGTCCACACCTGCTAATTGGGGGATTCTGGGAGTTGAAGTCCCTGCATCTGGCTGGGAAACTTTGTGTGATGAAGTTCAAGTATCTGGCTGGGGAATTCTGGGCGTTGAAGTCCATGCGTGCGCTGACTGGGGAATTCTGGGTGATGAAGTTCCCCCATTGGCTGGGGAATTCCGGAAACTGAAATCTTAAATTAAACCGAGAAGCACCGAATTAGAGGATAGATCCCTGCTGCATGTGGAAAATTTAAAATTTTGCAAACAAGTCAAACAGCCCCTTGTGTGTATTTTGGCTTTCCAGAAAGTGTGCAAAGGTGGGTTTTGAGGAGGGGTTTCAAGGGGTCTCCTATAAGTATTCAAGGAAGGTAATTTATGGATAAAGGGAAGCTGAACAGACTATAGAAGAAAGGAACCTGTCAGAACCTGCTGGATTTCACTCCTGGTTTGAATTCTCCCAGGCCAAGGAGGGGAAATTTGAGGAAGAAAATTTGCCATTCTTGCAAATGTTAAAATTGCTGGCTGAGAAAAAAAACCACGAGTTGGCTTGGTTTCCATCCTTGGTGAACCCGAGGAAGGGGCTTAAAAAGCTGAGTGTCCCGGCGAGGTTCAACGTTCATCCCAGCCAGCAGCTGCTTAGAAAATTGGGTGGGTGGGCTACCATGACGACGTTCAGGAGGAGGAACAAGGGGTTCTCAAATCGGCTTTAGAAACCACTCCCTCTCCTGGAGAAAGGCAAGGCGCTTCCGCCTGAAAACAAGCATGACACAGCAAGAGGTAATTGATCCAAAACAAGCGGTTTATTTGGGCTGAAACACACACACACACACACAATTTCAGCCTGGGGTCTCCCATAAGCGCTCTGCAGGAGGAGAGGAAGACGGGAAAGGACTTGAAAAAACGAGAGAGGGAGGGAGGGAGGGAGGGAATTGAAAAAGAAAGGGAAGAAAGGATGAAGGATAGAGAAGGAAGAAAGCGGAGGAAGAAAAGAAGGAAAAGGAAAAAAGCAGAGGGAAGGGAAGAAATGAGGGAAGAAAAGCAGAGGGAGGAGGAGGGAATTGAAAAAGAAAGGGAAGAAAGGATGAAGGATAGAGAAGGAAGAAAGCGGAGGAAGAAAAGAAGGAAAAGGAAAAAAGCAGAGGGAAGGGAAGAAATGAGGGAAGAAAAGCAGAGGGAGGGAGGGAGGAAATTGAAAAGGGAAGGGAAGGTGGGAAGGAAAAAAGGGAAGAAAGGAAAGGATAGAGTAGGAAGAAAGAGGGAGAAAAGAAGGAAAAGGAAAAAAGCAGAGGGAAGGGAAGAAATGAGGGAAGAAAATCAGAAGGAGGAAGGAAGGAAATTGAAAAAGAAAGGGAAGGGAAGAAGGAGAGAAAGGAGGAAAAGGAAAGGCTAAAGGACAGTAGGAAGGAAGGAAGGAAAAAGGAAAGGAAAAATGAGGGAAGAAAAGCAATAGAAGGAACAAGGCAGGAAGGAAGGGAAGGAAGGAAGGAGCAGAAGGGAAGGGAAAACAGGAAAAGGGAAGGAAGGAAGGAAGGAAGGAAGGAAGGAAGGAAGGAAGGAAGGAAGGAAGGAAGGAAGGAAGGAAGGACGGTCCCTCCCTGAAAATCTGGCCAGATCTCAAATTCCCAACATGTTTCATTTGGTGTCCAACGCAGTCCCTGTTCCACTCACCCCCCACCACTGCCCAGAAATAATAATAATAATAACAATAATATACTAATTTAAAACCCTGCAATCTTTTCCAAAGCGGCCCTCTCTGCTTGCGATTCCCCCGCAGGGGCTGCGCGGCTAATGATTTCATATTTCATTTCTTCTTGCAAAGGGTTTTCGGTCCCGTTTTTTGATTGTCATCTTTTTCCCCTCCGCTGCCTGCATCTCTCTCTCTCTCTCTCAGCGACAGCATCCCTGTTTTTTCTCTGCTCTTCTCCGCCGGCCGCTTGAGGGAGCCGGTGCTTGATGGGTCCTCATTTCTTTCTTTTTCTTTTTCTTTCTTTCTTTCTTTCTTTTTTTTTTTTTCAATTTAATCGGACTATAAATTAGAAAACAGCGAAGGGAGGGAAGCGCAGAGCGGCGTTGGCTCCAGGCAGAATAAGGTCCTCCTGCCTTTGCGAAATCTCCTGCAAGGATTGAATTGAATTGAGTTTGCAGCCATTCTGAAATCCCCCCCCCCCGTTTTGCAGAGTCCCAGCCGGCCGCCCCGAAAATGGGGTCTCTCCCCCTTTTCTGCCTTTTTGCCTTTTTTTATCTGGGCGCCTCGCAAAATATTCCCCGGCTGAAGCTAATTCCCAAAGGTGAGCTTCGTTTCTTATGATGATGATGATTTTGACGCCAAAGGTTTTTTTCCTGTCATTTTAATGACTGTAATTTCTAAAGTATTATTATTATTATTATCTCTTTTATTCATTAAAGATGAAACTCAAGTCAACTGGACATTTAAAAATGTGTCAGAAATATTATTGACTGGCGCTGATGGTTGATAGGGGTTGCTGCCAGCATCCTAGGTGGCTATTATTATTATTATTATTATTATTATTATTATTATTATTATTATTATTATTATTATTATTATTATTATTATTAATGCCAAAGGCTTTTTTTTCCTATCATTCTAATCACTGTAATTCCTAAAGATGAGGCATTATTATTATTGTTGTTGTTGTTATTTTCCTATTACGATCATGTAGATTCCAATAGAGGAGTTTTTTCCTATAATTTCTATAATGCTGATTGGAAAAAGTGGGGGGGGTGGTTTCTTATTATTACGATTCTAATTGCTAAAATGAGCTTTTTCCTTCTTATTTCGAAAGGTAAGCTTTCTTTTTCTATTATTATTTTATTTACCCAAAATGACAGTATATACAGCAAACAAGATAAACGATGCTGGATTTTGTATAGTTATTATTATTCAAGGTTGACTCAGCCTTCCATCCTTTATAAGGTAGGTAAAATGAGGACCCAGATTGTTGGGGGCAATAAGTTGACTTTGTATATAATATACAGAAGGATGAAGACTATTGCTTGACATAATGTAAGCTGCCCTGAGTCTTCGGAGAGTGGCGGGATATAAATGCAAATAAAAAATATTATTATTATTAATAATAATAATATTTGGATTCCTATCGGTCACCTGTTTTCTTCTGAGGGTTGTTTGCAGAGTCAGCCAGAGATTCAGTCTGGATTTGGCCTTTCTATTTACCTCTCTGGTCCTTCCCAAGGAGCTGAGATCTGCAAATGTTTTATTTTATTATTATTATTTTGCATCCCCTTTCAGATTGCAGAGGGGTTGTGTGCGTATGGAGGCTGAATTTCTAAATGCCAAGCTTTTGAAAAAAGTCCAGCTGCTCTTCAGCAAATCCTTCCGTCTTCTTAAACCTTCTACTCCAAAGAACCGAAAAACAGCCTGTTTCCTCGTTTAATGAATATATTGAATTAAGGCAGGATCTTGAATTTAAGCAGGAAAAAGAGAGGAAAAGAAACACAACCAATCACAACCACTCTAATCCTGTTGCAAAATGGTTGTTGTTTTTCCCCCCCTCAAACCCTCTCCTCCTGCAAACCAACCTCAAAAAGCAAATTAAAAATTCTTAGCAAGGATGCGTCTAATTTAGGCCAATTCCTCTATGCTGAGTCACGAACGTATTAGAAAATAGATCAATGGCCACTTACTCTATATTCTCGGAACTCAAGTTAATGGATTTCATTGGGAAATTTGGGTCCCCCCTACATTCAGGCACAAAAGTGCCTTGAATTAATTTGGGCCTGACCCTACCTGGCAGGACTGTTGTGGCTACAAACCATGCAGGCGGTGCCTGGAGCTGCTGGGCACAAATGCTGCCCTTCCTTTCAACCAAATGGTCTTTGAGACCCACCATTCGCCAGCCAGGAGGGAAATTGGAAGAGAAGGAGTTTGCAAAAGCATTGGTAGCATTTTAGAGAAATCCTTGAGGACTTAGCAGCAGGGTGTGATTTGCAAAAAAAGCACCAACCAGGCTTCCAAGAAGATATTAAGATAGGAATGTTGTTCATTTACATAAAGCAATATGCTACGTTATAGAGGTTCCAGGTTAGAATTCTGATGTACAGACGAACTATGTGGGTTTATTCCTCTTTAAACAAATGTGGTGCTGCTCAACGACAATTTTTTAAAAAATTGTCCAAGGTGAGGGATATTCACGTTTTGTTTCTTCGAAAATTTAGACTGTAGGGAGAAAAGTTTCAAAGAAACAAGACACCTGAAATTGGGGGGGGGGAATTCTTTGGCACCTGCACAACCAGAAAACAGAATAACCGAGCTGGAAGGGACCTTGGAGGTCTTCTAGTCCAAGCCTGCTCAAGCAGGAGACCCTATGCCATTTCAGACAAGTGTCTGTCCAATCTCTTCTTAAACACCTCCATGTTGGAGCACCCACAACTTCTGGTGGCAAGCTGTTCCGCTGGTTAATTGTCCTCATTGTCTGTCCCCCCCCAAAAAAATTTCTCTTTGATTCCAGGTGGCTTCTCTCCTTGATTAGTTTCCATCATTCGTTGCTTCTTGTCCTGCCTTCAGGGGCTTTGGAAAATAAGTTGACCCCCCCCCCGCTCGTCTTTTCTCCCAGATTAGAAAGAAATAATTAGAGGTTAGAAAACAGGGACAAGGAAGGTGGGGGCCGGGGGGGGAGCCAATTCTGGGTTTTGCTGCAGAGAGCTGCAGCAAAATTTCCATTTTATGGCCTCTTAGGTGCATTTTTCTAAGGGAGGTTTTCCTGCAGGAGAGATTAAACAGCTGGCTCTTGTCGTTGCTTTTGCATAAGAGCATAAATATTTTGATTCCGGCGGATATTTTGTGATGCACAATGTGGCAACGTGCCCGAGCCCTCAAAATTGAGCACTTTTGAGGGAGGGGGGCATTCCGCCCCCCCACCTTTCCAGCCGCAGGATGGCTGCTAAACAATTGCCAGATCTGCCCTGTTTTCAAGCCTCCCCCAGCCGAAGCCCACATTGGCAAGAAATGCGGTATAAAATTCAAATTAAAGTTGGCCCAAGTCCCTCAATGTGTGAGCAAGTCCTCCAAAAAACCAGTGGGGAAGAAGAAAGGGGTTCAACGGCCTGGTTGCTCTCTCTGGAATTCTGGGGCCTATGTGCTCAGATAGACTGTGCTGATCTATGGAGGTTTAACGTCCTTTTTTTTTTTTAAATGAATGTTTTCAAGGCCAGTTCAAACAAAAATGGTTCGGAGTGGTTTACAGAAGCTGTACACAGCAAGCAACCCCTGTCGGACTCCCAACAATTCAATGAACCTCAAAAAAAAAGAGGAGGAAAGAAAATAAATATTTAATATTCCCTTCTGATATTCAGTTCTGTGACAATCCGCTCAGATCAGACTGCAGCCCAGCTCTAGTCTAGCCTCCCCGCAGAGATCAACTGGATCCTTCTCAGAAAGCCTCCCTTCCCAGACAAACAGGTAGACTGCCTCTCCAACTGGAGGTTCTATTCAGTCAGCGAAAGCCCCAAATTGGGCCAATTTCCTCCTGTGTAAAGGCTGGAGGGAGAGGGGTGGGGGGTAAATATATATATTTTTAACAGGAGAGCCAAGTGTCTAAGGTCCCAATCCACTTGTAAACCGTGCCCTGCACGTAAACATGAAACATTGAAAGTTGACAAAGTACCATCAGTTTTGGAGAGAGCAAAAAATAATAATAATAATTCCTCTTGACGGCGATTCCAAAGTTGCAAAATAAGAGGGAGGGTCTTTTTCTACCCGGGAGCAAAACTCAGCTCTTAAGGGGCATCAGATCTTGGTTTAAAAAGAAAAAAAAAACCTCCAAATTCATTTTGTCCTCTTCTTCCCCCCCCCCCCACTCCCCACCTCCTCCCGATGCAAGGACAGCCGAATGGCCTGGGGCGTGGGGGGGAAAGCAGAAGAGATTTGGCTCCAGCAGGTCAGAATCACTTGAACCCCTCTGCAATGCAGATAAAAACCAAGATACGGAGCACAGAAAAGGGTGGGGTGGGGCGAGCTTGGGGGGGGGGTGAAGAAAAAAACAGACAGTGCTCTCTGTGTGTGTATGGGGATAATTTTCCCTCCCTGTGACTCAACCCTGCAAACCCAGAGCGCCTTCCTCTTGCCCTCATCCTGCGTCAAGGACAGAGGAGGGTAAAAATGCTAAGGGCGTCAACAAGAACGAGGTGTGGTCCCTTGTTGTGACTGATTGGGGTGGGGGGGGTTGTGTTGTTGTCGTTTTTATTGCAATTTGCCAGGGGCCCAAGCCGGCAGCGTCTCCACGAGCCCATCTATTTCCATCATGGATTAAGGAAGGCTGCAGCTTCTTGGATGCTTTTAAGCATCCTTCCCATGGATGGATATGCAGTCGGCATCCAGGCCGGCTAAAATAAACCGAGATGGCATTTTTTATTTTTTTATTTTTGGCAGAGTGTCCTGATTGTCTTGCAGTTAGCAAAGGCGTGCAAACTTATCGTGCGAAGGGTGCGTTTCCTGGAGGCTGGGACCCCTTGCAAAGGGTCATCAACAATTCAACGCAATCATTGAAAATAATTCATATATATATATACATATATATTCATATATATATATTTGTTTTCTGAGGTTTTCGCAGGTGTTTGTATGTAGGTCTTTGGTTATTCGGGTTTTCTCCCGCGTAAAATTGGAAGTGTCTTGGCGATGTTTCGACGAAGTCTCATCCGTCATCTTCAGGCTTCAGCTTCGTGCTTCTCCCAGAAGCACGAAGCTGAAGCCTGAAGATGACGAATGAGACTTCGTCGAAACGTCGCCAAGACACTTCCAATTTTACGCGGGAGAAAACCCGAATAACCAAAGACACACACACACACATACACACACACACACACACACACATATATATATGTTTTTTTGTCGAAGCACCTGGTCTGCCCCAATATGGGAGGGAGCATATGGCTTCCCTTTCGCCTCTCAACTCCAATCCAGGAGCCCTCAGGCAGTCGCTTTCACGACAAACTATTTTGTACCAGATTTGTGTTTTGCTGATAAAGAAATAAAGGGAGACTAGTATAGATTTATTTCAAGCTATTTAGCTCTCATCAGGTAGCCATACCCTAGTTCGAATCCCAGAAGGCAAGTTGGCCCATTCATTAATTGCTCTCACTGTCAGGAAATTCCTCCTTAGTTCTAGGTTGCTTCTCTCCTTGATTAGTTTCCACCCATTGCTTCTTGTTCTACCCTCAGGTACTTTGGAGAATAGCTTGACTCCCTCTTCTTTGTGGCAGCCCCTGAGATATTGGAACACAGCTATCATGTCTCTCCTTGTCCTTTTTTTCATTAAACTAGACATACCCAGTTCCTGCAACCGTTCTTCATATGTTTTAGTCTCCACTTCCCTAATCCTCTCTTGTTGCTCTTCTCTGCACTCTTTCTAGAGTCTCAACATCTTTTTTACATTTAATGCTGGCTACAGTATTTCAAGCGTGGCCTTACCAAGGCATTATAAAGTGGTATTAATACTTCACGTGATCTTGATTCTCTCCCTCTGTTTATGCAGCCCAGAACTGTGTTGGCTTTTTTGGCAGCCGCTGCACACGGCTAACTCATATCTAAATGATTGTCCACTAGGACTCTTTAAGCACTAGGTTAAAGAGAAGCTTGGAGAGCCAGAGGTTGCGAGGAATCTCAGAGGAGGGTCTTTCCATCTGATGGTGGCTTGTTGGCAGCCGGGAGAGGCCAATCTGGGAAGCAGAACAGCTGAGTTGGAGCCTCCCTCTGCCAGGGCAGTCTATCCCGCAGGATCAGACTTTGAAAGACACGTCGGATCAAACTCCAACGGGTCTCCTCGGCGAACAGTGGGGACTGACCTGCAAAATTATACATTTCCCCCCACCACCTTTGTTATTATTGCATTAAATTCATTAAAAAATTGAAATATGAAGATTATTAAGAGGTTGAAGACAGGCAGAGATTGGAAAATAAAACGGCAGTTTGTGAGGAGTTGCTAGCAGGGGCTCTGAAGCGAAGCTCGAGTGGAATGTGGGAATGGATTTCAAGAACCACGGGTTGAGTTCCTGGAACCGGGTTCCAATCAGCGTGGTTGTTTTTAATAAGATTGTCAATTTTTTTTCACCCCAGATGCCGTGACCCGCTCTTTCAATCAGAAGGAAAGGCTGATGGCTATGTTCCATGAGGCTGGGTCCCCTCAGCTGATTGTCGGAGGGCGAGGAACTGTGTGGATTCTGACATTTGTGGGTTCTGAAATCACACCCACCGAGGTAAGCCATCCCCATCCCACCATCCAAATCTCCTATGGATAGTCCTCGACCTACGGCCGTTTGTTTTAACAACGAGTTGCAATGCTGTTGGGAAAAAGCGACTTAGGAACCGATGCAACCCTGTTGTGCGCGTGGGCTCATAATTTGGGTGTTGGCAACCGGTTCAGATTTTCGACGGTTGTGGGATCTCGCCAGCTGGCTTCCGATAAGCAAAGCTGGATTGGCTGAATGATCAAGTGATTTGCTTAATGACCATGCTAACAAATTCACAAGGCTCAAGGTGTGTGTGTCTCTCTCTCTCTCTGGTGCCCAGGTGTCAGTGCGTGTCGAAGAGAAGGCCGAGAGGGATTGTAAGAGAGCAGAGAAGGTGAGCCGGCAGTTCAGGTTGGAAAGGAATGGAAGTTGTCTCCAAAGGAAGGGAGATGTTTGAGAGGCTTTGCATCTGAACAGAGACAGTTTCCATCTCCTCAAGTCCAACATATGACCCGGTCTTAGCTAGTTGACGAGAACCAACTCCTTAAGCCAACTTAAGCTGATAGCTTGGCAGGACTTTTATCTCCTCTAGTTACTTCCATTTCCAGGCACAGAGCGACCCCCAGAGGTCTTCTACAAGACTTAGCTAAGGTTGGGTTGGATTAGGCTGAGTTCACTTGAGTTGGGTTGGGTTGGGTTGGGATGGGATGGGATGGGTTAGGATGGGTTGGATGGGTTGGGTTGGGTTGGGTTGAGCTGGTTTAGGATGGGTTGGATGGGTTGGGTTGGGTTGGGTTGAGCTGGGTTAGGATGGGTTGGGTTGGATGAAGTGGGATAGGATATGATGGGATGCATAAGGTTGGATTGGGTTTTCTTGGGTTGGGTTGGGTTGGATGGGTTGGATGAGGTGGGATAGGATGGGATGGGATGGGATGGGATGGGATGGGAGGCATAGGGTTGGATTTGGTTTTGTTGGGTTGGGTTGGATAGGTTTTATTTTCCCTGTTCTGCCATTCGTAGGGCAACTGTGACAACTTCATCCAGATGATTGAAAGGATAGAAGATAAAACCCTGGTCTGTGGCACGAATGCCGGCTCTCCCAAATGCTGGATTCTGGTAAGGGGCTAGGCAACCAATATAGAAGGGGCTTTGAGCAACCAGGGGGATCCATAAGAATCGATAGGGTATCGTTGAACTGCTTTTACGGGCAGGCTGATCTCTGGTTCTCTTTTTCTTTCAGGTCAACACAACACTTCAGAGAAGCAGCCAAGGTCAAATTTTCACCATGCTGGGGGAGAACGTTGTCTCATCCTCACCCTTGCAAAATGCCATCACCATCGCCATCGGTAAGGGGACTCTGGAGCAAGCCAGAATTCCTGTAACTAAGGAGAAATTTTTGACAGTTAGAACAATTAATCAGTGGAACAACTTACCTCCAGAAGTTGTCAAGGCTCCAACACTGGAAGTTCTTAAGAAAATGTTGGATAACCATTTGTCTGAAGTGGTGGAGGGTTTCCTGCCTAAGCAGGGGGTTGGACTAGAAGACCTCCAAGGTCCCTTCCAACTCTGTTATTCTATTCTATTTTCCCTCCTAATAGCAGGATCAGGGCTCGGAGGTTAGGCAAAAGAAATCAAATCAGCATTGCGCATGACGCATTCAACATTTCTACATTAAAAAAAAAACAGATTTCACCTCTGGCTTTTCTCCGTATTTTAGAAGACAGCCTCTACTCCGCCTTATCTGGGAATAAAAGTTCCTTCCAGAGGAGCTACGGACGGAAAAAAGGGGTGAAGACGAGGGACGGTTGGCTCAGCAGTAAGAAAAATCCCTTGTTCCTTGTGTTTTGTTTTGTTTTTTTCTTCTGTCTCTCATCCTGAATTTTCTGTCCTAGATGCCGAGTTCGAAGGAGCAGCCCTCTTCCCGCATAAAGACCGAAGGAAAGACGAAATTTTCTTCTTCTACAATGAAGTCAACCGGTCAGCCGGCTTGGATGAAGAGCTCTACAAAGTTTGGATTGGACGCGTGTGCAAGGTTGGGAAAAGTGGTGGTCGGGAGGTTCGGTCTACCCACGGCGCAGGGGGCAAGTGTAGAGGGAGTGATAAAGCAATGTATAGAATGACATTTTGATTGGTTGATCGATCAGTCGATCAAATTTCTCCACCGTCCATCTTATCTCAATGACTCTGGGCCAGGGGTGAAATCCAAGTAGGTTCTGACAGGTTCTGGAGAACCAGCAGTGGAAATGTTGAATAGTCCAGAGAACCGGCAAATGCCACCTCTGGCTGGCCCCAGGGCAGGGTGGGAATGGGGATTTTGCAGTATCCTTCCCCCAGAGTGGGGAGGGAATGGGGATTTTGCAGTAACCTTCCCCCAGGAGTAGGGAGGGAATGGGGATTTTGCAGTATCCTTCCCCTGCCATGCCCACCAATCCACGCCCACAAAACCGGTAATAAAAAAAATTGGACTTCACCACTGCTCTGGGCGGTTTCCCAATCAAAACCCAATCAATTTAAAAAAAAAAAAAACTTTTGTCCTGCTTGACTTTTAAACTCTGTTTGTATTCTATTTATTCATTTATTAAATGTATAGGATGCGCGGAGTTGCTTGATAATCAGGGAGAGAAGCAACTTAGAACTAAGGAGAAATTTCCTGACAGTTAGAACAATTAACCAGTGGAACAACTGGCTCCCAGAAGCTGTGAATGCTCCAACGCTGGAAGTTTTTAAGAAGAGATGGGACAACAGATTTGTCTGAAGTGGTGTAGGGGTTTCCTGCCTAAGCAGGGGGTTGGACTAGATGACCTCCAAGGTCCCTTCCAACTCTTGTTATCCTAGTCTATTCGATAGTCAGGCGGGCAGCATCTACATTCAACTAATGAATAAAACCATATTAAAAAGAGAGTTTACAAAGTTAAGAGCCATGAAGATTTAAGTGTTTAGAAAGGTGGAGGGAGAAGTGCCCTCAAGACGCTAACAGCCCCCAGGGTTGCATGATGATCTTAGACACACACACCCCTGTGCTACTTGGCAGTGCCAGGCCTTGATACGTTTCTGGAAGGCTAGGAAAGAGGGAGGAAGGGGTCCCACCTCACCTGTAGGGTCAAGATGGTCCATGATTGACTGGAGCATCTTTGGAAAATAGGGGCAGACGGAAGCATCTAAAGAAAACCCATCTGAGCTTAAAGAAGGTTGACTTCATTTCCAGATCGTGGGCAGGGATGTTTTCTTTTAGGGGATTGAAAGGAATGAAAACCCCAAGTGTGTCTTTATCTCTTGGGGGGGCATCCAGGTGGATCCAGGGGAGAAACCAGCCTCCGGGGACTTCTGGAGCACCTTCCTCAAAGCTCGGCTGGTGTGTGGAAACCCCCGTGAACCCCTGCTTTTCCATCACCTGGAGGACGCCTTCGTTTTCAGAGAGGAGGGCCAGGCCGAGGCAACATTGTATGGGGTCTTCTCCAGCCCATGGTGAGTGGTGAGGTACGGCCGACAGGTCAACGGGAAGTTGGATCTGGAATCCTGTCGCGGTTGAGGATGCATCAGATCAATGAGGTCTTCAACTTGGGATGGTGCTTATGCTGGAATTCGCTTTGGGGGGGAGGGGGGAGGGGAGGTATAATCTGGACCCTAAGGAGGAAATACTTCAAGTTCGACCAAAAGAAAGAATCTTTTCAGCGTACCCTTTAAATCCATTCCCTGTTGGAGCAACTTGGCTACTTGGATGCTGTCCGTGGTCCTGAAATTCCCAGGCTGTGGCCCTACTTTTGCGCTGTCCGCGGTCCTGAAATTCCCAGGCTGATACATGTAGTCCTTGACTTACGACCATTGAGCCACACATTGGCAAGTGAATTTTGCCCCATTTTACGACCTTCCTTGCCACAGCCGTCATTAAGTTAGTAACACGGTTGTTAAGTGAATCTGGCTTCCCCCTTGACTTGGCTCATCAGGAGGTTGCAGATGGTGATCACACAACACCACAACTGTCGTAAAATGTGAGTCAGTTGCTAATGAATTTTGATCACATGACAACGGGGGATGCTGAAACGGTCACACGCGTGAAAAATGGATCTAAATCACCTTTTTCTGTGCCGTTGTAACTTTGAGCTGTCACTAAACGAACTGTTGTAAGTCAAGGACTAACTACATTCTGCTTGGGATGCTGTCCGTGGTCCTGAAATTCCCAGGCTGTGTTCCTTATATGCACAATCCCAATTATGACTTGGGACCAGGATACACTGATGCAAAACTCAACCCCAATATTTTTAAAAAATATTATATTTGCTTTATTTCTTCCAAGGGGCTCTTCTGCGGTTTGTTCCTACTCGATGAATCGAATCAGCTCCTATTTTGAAACTTCCAAATTCAAGGATGCTCCGGGCTCCGTCCCACATCCTAGACCTGGCACGGTAAGGTTCATCGGTGACCTTTTGATTGTCGTTGTTTTATTTATTTATTTATTTATTTTTCAAATTTTTATACCGCCCTTCTCCGAAGACTCAGTACAACAAAATAAAACACCAACAATCAAAAATTTTTTAAAATACAATATCCAGTTAAAAATCTAATTCAATAGCTGTATGTTAAAAAAATTAAATTAAAAATTAAAAAATTACATTATAGATTAAGACCCCTATTAAAATCCCACTAAAAACCCACAGTGTTAAAATTAATCAATCAGTTAGGCCAGCCCTGCTTGGTGAAAAAAGAAGGTCTTGAGCTCGCGCTTAAAGGTCCGAAGATCAGGGAGAAGATGCAGTCCCATAGGCAGATCGTTCCACAGGGCCGGGCCCCCCACAGAGATTGCTCTTCCCCTGGGGGCCGCCAGCCGACATTGGTTGGCCAACGGTACCCTGAGGAGGCCCTCCCTGTGAGAGCTGACTGGACGCACCGGACGATGGGAGGTACCCCGGTCCCATGCCATGGAGCGCTTTAAAGGTAATAACCAACACCTTGAAGCGCACCCGGAAGACCACCGGCAACCAGTGCAGCCTGCGCAGGAGAGGTGTTACATGGGAGCTACGAGGTGCTCCCTCAATCCCCCGCGCGGCCGCATTCTGTACCAGTTGGAGCCTCCGGGTGCTCTTCAAGGGGAGCCCCATGTAGAGAGCATTGCAGTAATCCAGATGGGAAGTAACGAGGGCATGAGTGACCGTGCATAACGAGTCCCGATCCAGGAAAGGGTGCAATTGGCGAATCAGGCGAACCTGATAAAAAGCTCCCCTGGCGACGGCCATCAGATGGTCTTCTAAAGACAGCCGTGCATCCAGGAGAACGCCTAAATTGCGCACCGATTCCCTGGGGGGGTAACGAACAGGATTCTAGGTTTTCAAACAGGATTCTAGGTTCTGATTGCCACTTAATTTTATTTACTTCCCGCTGCCCTGAACGATTCTGCCATTGCTATATTCAACAATAGTGTAAAAATATTCAGGATTTGCAAGTTAAGATTGAGAGGTTATTTCTAAAATGCTTTTTGGAATTAATTGGCCGGGAAAATAATAGATAGAATAGAATTCTTTATTGGCCCAGTGTGATTGGACACACAAGGAATTTGTCTTAGGTGCATAGGCTCTTGGTGTACATAAAAGAAAAGATACATTCGTCAAGAACCATAAGGTACAACACTTAATGATAGTCATAGGGAACAAATAAGCAATCGAATAATATTAGGAAACAGTATAAATCTTAAGGATACCAGCAACAAGGTTACGGTGATACAGTCATACGTGGGAGGAGATGGGTGATAGGAATGCTGAGAAGATTAATAGTAGTGAAGACTTAGTAACTAGTTTGACAGTGTTGAGGGAATTATTTGTTTAGCAGAGTGATGGCGTTCGGGGAAAAACAGTTCTTGTCTCTAGTTGTTCTGGTGTGTATTGTTCTGTAGTGTCGTTTTGAGGGTAGGAGTTGAAACAGTTTATGTCCGGGATGTGAGGAGTCTGTAAATATTTTCACAGCCCTCTTTTTGACTCGTGCAGTATACAGGTCCTCAATGGAAGGCAGGTTGGTAGCCATGGTTTTTTCTGCAGTTCTAATTCTCCTCTGAAGGTTGTATCTGTCTTGTTGGGTTGCAGAACCAAACCAGACAGTTCCAGAGGTGCAGATGACAGACTCAACCGTTCCTCTGTAGAATAAGTGAAGGAAGTGACTTTTCTGCATGATCGGACAGAATTTGGGTCAAGATTTGGGATGTTTTTCTCCACGCGAGTGTCTCATGCCTCTTTCCTTCTCCAACCGCAGTGTGTTCCACCAGATTCCAGCTCTTCCTTGGCCAAAATGCTGGCCTTCATTAAGGACCATCCAGAGTTAGAAGCCGTGGTCTATCCAGATGAGGAGCAGCCTCTGTATGTCCTTCAGATGAACGATACCTACACTCAGGTGGTAGTGGACAAGGCCCGCGATGCCAACAATGTGTCGCGTGATGTCCTCTTTCTTGGAACTGGTGAGTTTGCTCTGTAAGGAAGTGGGTGACCCACAAACCCTTAACACAACAGAATAAGAGAAGAGAGTTGGGAGGGACTTTGGAGGTCTTCTAGTCCAACCCTCTGCTCAGGCAGGAAACCCTGTACCATTTCAGACAATGATTGTCCAATCCCTTCTTGAAAACCTCCAGTGTTGAAGCACCCACAATTTCTAGAGGCAAGCTGTTCCACGGGTTGATTGTTCTCACTGTCAGGAAATCTCTCCTTAACTGCAGGTTGCGTCTCTCCTTGATAAGTTTCCATCCATTGCTTCTTGTCCTGCCTTCAGGAGCTTTGGAGAATAGGTTGACACCCCCCCCCCCACCGCAGATATTGGAAAACTTCTGTCATGTCTCCCCTAGTTCTTCTTTTGATTAAACTAGACCTACCCAATTCCTGCAACCGTTCTTCGTATGTTTTAGCCTCTGGTCCCATAATCATCTTGGTTGCTCTTCTCTGCACTCTTCTTTCTAGAGTCTTCAACTCTAGTGACAGGAATGGAGCTATACTTTGAAGGAATCTATTGAGGTTCTTGATTCATTTGAGCATCCAGTCTCGAATTAAGCCCTGCTCCTTCCCTATCCTTAGACGCAAGCCATCCGCACCCCATGGATGGATGGACTCAAGGTTTTTCTAGCAAGACGTCCTGCATCTATCACTAAGACAACAAAACCCTTAGGTGTTGTCTCCTTCCACCTAACCAGAGTTCTGGTTTTGTTTTGTTTTTTTCGGTGACAGCCAAAGGGAAGATCCATAAAGTCCTCCGAAGCAAAGAACAGACGGTGATCATCGCTGAGTTAAGCCCCTTCAAGGTTGAAGCACCTGTCACCCAGATGATCCTGGATGCCACCACGGTAAGTCGAAGAATAGACCTGTTGGTAGTGTGCAACATTCGGGAACAAATGCTGGGAGCTGAGTAGGCACCATGGGAGGTAATATCTCCCAGCTTATATGGTTGTGTAACCAACAAAGACGAGAGTTGGCATTTGACTTCCACCTCCTGAAAGAAGGTGAAGTTACATAGCTAGGAATGTCAAGGGACCTATGGAGTCAACTCTACATTTTCCAGATCTGTTGGTGGTCCTAGATAGTGAGAACAATAGAGACTTCCTTCCTAATATGTTTTTTACTCCCACGGTTGAGGCATCATCTTTGCGATCTTCATCCCTTGCCAAAGGAACTCTATCCACCACAGAGAAGTCAACGTATGAAGGGAACTGGGTGACTCTTTTCCTAGGACCAGAGAAGATCTTCAACGAGTTCCTTCCTTCCCCCTTGCACTGGAAACAATTTTGTCTCTGGCAGGGCCATCTCTACGTGAGCACCGAGTTTGAAGTCACGCGCCTACCCTTGCAAGACTGCAGCCAATATAATGGAAATTGCTGGAACTGCATCTTGGCCCGGGACCCTTACTGTGGGTGGAATGCAGCTGGAAAAAGTTGCTCTGCCATCTCCCAGGAAAACCACACCAACAGGTGGGTCAAAAGTCAAGAGGAACAAAAGTGAGGTCTTGGGGGAGGGAGAACGTTGTGTGCATGAGCTTCTGACACACTTGTAAGACCGAAGGCTTTAGTTAACACTGAGTATGGGATCACTGACTAGTGTTGTAACCCAGGCCCAAGTAGGTAGTAGGAAACCCAGTCAATGTAAAAACAAACAAACTCTATTAGCACAGCTGAGAATTACTTCATTCTCAGCGTAGTCCAAACTAAATTAAAGCAAATTCCTCCCAACACAATTCCTCAGACTTATCACCAAACTTGGTCCAATTAGGCAAACTGCCAAAGGCCTTTCTTGGCAAAAGTTCAGAAGACGCCAATATGAAACCAATGCAACAAGACAAAGCTATCAACGTTGTTTTCCGGCAAAGAGCCCAAACGCCGTTGCTGGTCTTTTTTAAGCCTTATGGGAGGGGCCAATCATCTCTTGGCCTTACTCCTGAGTCGTCCTCTCTGCTTGAGCTGCTCTTGCCTTCAGGCAGCTCTTCTCATGCGTGCATTAGGATCAGGCTCCTCCTGCTCCTCTGCCTGACTACGGTCAGCCTCTGGAGGCTCTGGAGTCCGCACATCACTCCCCGATGGCCCTGGCCCCACCTCTGCCTCCAACGCAGAGCCCTCATCCGGGCCTTCCCCAGCCTCCAGGACTGGCCCATGTTCTTCCTCAGCCTCAGCGCTGTCCGATTCCGTTGCCACCTCCGCAGGCTTCTGGCGGACCACAACAACTAGGGAGAAACGAAGTACAGAACTAGGGGCTGCTTTGACTGGATGCAGCAAAGTTCTAGAGATGTTCCCACTTGTCCTTCAACAGGTTGATCCAGAGCCTGGATTCATCCAGCACCACTCAGGCGTGCAAAACAGTGGAAGGTAACTCTGTCCCCTTGCAGGAACTTGGAGCGTTGGTGGAAGGGTGGATGTGGCCTTAAGGAGGGACCCTCTCTCTTGTCACGACCGAATCGCAGGAGGTGGACCTCAAAGGGCAGGAAATGGAGAACGAGGGAAGACGTTGGCTTGATTAAATTTGTGTTTTGTATCCCTTTTCCTGACCCGGAAGGTACTCAAAGCCTTCCTAAGCCACGTAAGGTCATTGGGTCGTCCCTCCTGCACCCTGGCCCTTAAGATTTTGGGCAATGCAGCGGAGAAGGGCTGAGATGGGTCACGGCCTGTCCTCCAGCCTATCCTGGCAAGCGTTTCAACTCAACCACCTGGTCGGGAGCTGGAAAGCAGCTTACATTGCGTTGAGTCTCTCTCTCTCTCTCTCTCTCTCTCTCTCTCTCTCCTTAAACGCCGGACCCGGTAGAAAAATTAGCTGAGGACGCCATCAAGAAGGTCAGCGTTGATCGCACGGCTTACATCTACTTGCCCTGCCCGCTGAAGTCCCACCACGCCAGCTACAGCTGGGTCAAGGACAAGAAAGTTTACCCTTGTGCCATGGAAGACCAATCCTGCACGCTTCGCTTCGGGCAGCACACGCCGATCGACGAAGGCGTCTTCAAGTGCACGGCTAGAGAAAAAGGCTACAAGGAGGAAATTATGGGTTTTGAGGTCGCGCTGAGTAGCGGAGCAATTCCAGAGCTTGCTTCGATGCTTTCCGGCGCCGCGTTCCTCATCATTACGATCCTCTTGCTATAGACCAGATCCGTAGCTAGGAGCGGATCCCATCACACTGCCAGAAGAAATCTTTTTTCCATCGCTATCCCCCTTTTTTTTTTTTTAAACAAAAAAAGAAAGAAAGAAGAAGAATTGGCTTTGGAGACATCGAGCCGCTCCTACCGATGCTCTCGGCCGTTCCAAGGACCCCAAATTCCAGGAGAGACACACGGGTCTCCGTCTGGCAGCTTCGCATGTGCGTTTTTTGCTCCCCACCCCTGGGTCACCAGGCTGTCCAACTGTAGACACGAGGTTTGTCATTTCCAGACAACTGTAGACACGAGGTTTATCATTTCCAGAAGGGCAGAAGATTTGGTGGTGGTAGGAGAGCCCGTAAGTGCCAGGATGATAAATGTGGTGGGTTTTGTTTTTTGTTTTTGTTTTTGTCCTGGGGAGATAAAGCGACGGATGAGTTTATTCCGATCTGGAAATGAAATTTAAGGAAATCCCTTTTAAGTAACGAGAGTCTCATTTGGCTACCTGGTGACCTTCACAGACTCTATTTCCTTCCAGCTTTGAAGGGCAAAATATTTCCAGGTTTTTGCAAGAAATATATTCCGGGCATGAGGTCTTATCCTGTCTTTTTAACCCTTCCTGTTGCATGTGCGCTACGCAACTGCAATTTTATTTTATTTTTTAAATAATGGCCGCAAAGATCCGAGCCGGTAATGCTTTTCGGTTCAAGGGGAGAAAAGTGTAGAAAAATTGCATTCGCAACTTCGGCGTTTTTTAAAAAAATTTGCGGCAAGGGAATCGGCGGAAGGGTTCAACTCGCACCAAAAATGTAATTTTTGCATTGGCAGCCCTCAGATATCAAGAAAACGTCACCTTAAAAGACTTGGAGACGCATCCGTGGCGGGAAAGGGGGGAAAAAATGGAATCGTATTTAATTGTATTTCTCAGTGAGTTGGATCCGGCGGCTACGAGAGTCGCAAATGTCCATTTTGAGTTGTGCTACACAGGTTTTTATTCCAGTTAAGCACCAAACCATCGCATCCAGGAAGTATGTTTGCACCAAGCTGTGCTGCATCAAATGTGACAACTGCTAAACTGCTTTGTGTGTCTGCGTGTTCCAATTTTTTCCACCGTGGACTTTCCATGGATTAACTCTGGGGGCTTCCAAACTCCGATGGGTGACAATTTCTATTTTCTCAAAGGCTCTGGCTGAATCATATTATCGAGCCCGCGGTATCACACGCCTGCTAAAAGAAAAGCTACTGCCAAATTCAGCTCTGTATAGAAGCTTTGTGCACCGGGAAACAGGAAGCGGTTGTTCGGTTCCGTTCCGCTGGTGGCTCTCATCAGTATCTTCCCATTTTTATGAAAGATAAATCGTATATAGAAAGGTGGGTTTTTAAGAGGCTGGACAACTATTTGTCTGAAGTAACAGTAACCAGAGTTGGAAGGGACCTTGGAGGTCATCTAGTCCAACCCCCTGCTCGCGCAGGAGACCTGTACTTAGGGATTTGAACCGCTGAACTGCCGACCTTTCTGATCAACAAGCTCAGTGCCTTAGCCACTGAGCCACCTTATAGTCAGGCTATAAGTGGTATAGAGTCTCCTGCTTGAGCAAGGGATTGGACTAGAAGACCTCCAAGGTCCCTTCCAACTCTGTTATTCAGGTTAGCAGAAGGTGTCAGCCATCACTCAGGGAGTTTGATCTAGTAGTTCAAGGGTAAACGTATCGGAAGAGCAAAGATCTGGATTCGAATCCAGATACCACAGGTCCCTGGATTTGGCCCCGTTCCCCTTCTCTCGGCCTAAGCTACTCCACATTTGAGCTCCTGGACCAAGATATAAATGAAAGAAATTGCTCCAGCTGCATCTTAAGTAGCAGAACAGGGCTTGAGCTGTGGGCTGGAGTAGATGACCTCTAAGGTTCCTTACAAATTCTTAATCTCCCATTTCACGCTCAGGTTCTTTTATTAGACACTATAGGAATGACCTGTTTGTTTTCAGAATTATTTTTATGGATTTTTTTTAAAAGAGAGAAATAATAAGATATCTGCCCGCAGAAATGATATAAGCTGTCTTTGCTACAAGACATACATTCACATTAATGAAAATTAATTCCTTTTTGCGCAAAAGAGCAAACGCCTAGCACTTTTTTGGGTGATTTCTCTTGATCCCAGAGAAAAACCAGACAAGAGCACTTCAGTCCACCTGAATGCTGTTCAATTAAATTTAGCCCATCTCCCTTTAAATCTTCCACCATGGATTAAAATCCCTGAAGCCTGGACATTTTTCTGTGCCATCTTTTTGAAGGGCCCAATAATAGAAAACCATTTCCCCCCTAGCATAATAATAGAAGAGCAAAGACATATTCCAGGGAAAAAGGGGGAAGGAGAAGGAAATGGGTTTAACATCAAATAAAGAGAGAATTGTTGCTAATATCTGTCATTTGAAGACTTCATTATCATCCTCTCCAATACACAATTGTCCAGCAGAATTCTGTTGGATTTCTGCAATTATTATCACTTTGTGTACATGATTAAAACGGCAGCTTGCAATCGCAAATCCTAGCATCTGTTAAATACTAATCTATCTGCGGTCCTTGTTGTTTTTAAAATCTTATTTATGGATTGCTTTGCTCGTTTGTAATGTTATCTGTCCTTCTCAATACACACAGTTACATTCTCTATGCCTTCTCGTCTTTCTCATTTCTTCTTCTCTTTTGGCAGCCGTGTTTTAATTTTTTTAAAAAAGTTTTTTTATTTTTAAACAAACACACACACACATAAACATACAATGCATTTTTTCTGAACAGAGTATTGGCCAAGTTCCAAATTTATACAACATTTGGTTATCTTCCAACACACTTTATATGTTTCACTTTTTACCGTGTTTTAGTTCTTGAGGAAGATGGATCAGAAATTTTCGATGATCAATCGTCTTTGGGAGACCATCCTCGATTTACAAGAGTTCGCTTAGTGACCAAAGTTACAAATTCACTAAAAAAATTGGCTTATGATCATTTTTCACACTTTTAACCGTTGCGGCATCCTCATGGCTGCCCGATCCAAATTCAGATGAATAGAATAGAATAGAATAGAATAGAATAGAATAGAATAGAATAGAATAGAATAGAATAGAATTTTATTGGCCAAGTGAGATTGGACACACAAGGAATTTGTCTTTGGTGCATACGGTCTCTCAGTGTACATAAAAGAAAAGATACCTTCATCAAGAATCATAAGGTACAACACTTAATGATAGTCATAAGGTACAAATAAGCAATCAGGAAACGATATCGGTATAAATCGGCAACGGACTCATATTTATGATGGTCACGGTATCCCAGATGCAGTGACTCCCTTAACAACTGATGCAAGGAAGGTTGTAAAACAGGGCCTAACTTACTTCACGACTGTCTTGCCTAACCACAGGAATATTGGGGCTCCATTGTGGTGCCAGTATTAGACAAATTCTCTCTGGCTGATTGGAAGTCTGCAGGTTGTTTTCCTCCTCCAGAACTATTGGGATATTGCCGATTGAGCAATTCAAATGAAAATCGGGCTTTTCATTTGTTAAAGAATATCAGAGTTTTCTTTTAATGTTTTGCCCCGGTATTGAAAGTCAAAGCAGGTTTTAAAAATAACTACCCATCAAAATGCAATTTTGTGTATCTTCTGTAGTACCAGTTGAAGCATTTTGTACCTGAATAGATTTTTTTGGAGATCGGGTTGCACACAGATCAAATTTGAGAAGCTATGCAGATCATTTAATTTGAATTTTATACAAGAGCCACACAATGGAATGGGAGATTTAACGAAGCCGGATGACTTTGGGGCTCTGGCTGTTATTATGATAAATAAAGAAATACAAGAGATGAGTGGTAACGTTTTCAGCAACGATCTTTGGGAGATTTGTTTTAGGATTCCCTTATCCATTATCCACTTCTTTTCAGACTAATGAGATGGGGAAGATTTGGGACCATGCCCTCCCTCCAAAGTCCACCTTTTAGGATCGCTAGGGTTGGCCAGCCACGAACCTTCATAAAGGTTTCATGCAAGGCAACAATCCAAGATATATGATGGTTTGTTGTGCAAACTGCGGTTAGTGCTTTTTTCAATCCATACACACCGGATTATTTGGGTTTATGTTTTTGTTTTTGTTTTTTGCAAGGGCATTCAAGTTCGCAACTGAGCTGGACCGAGAAGTTTATATTTTGGCCCCCAAAACGGAAATTATTATTTTTTTATTAAATTGTCAATTTTAGGATAAAAGGATTATGAATAAATTCAGCAGAATCCGGTTTTTTTGGGTGCAAAGTGCTAAAACTTGGGATACTTTGAAGATAAGTTCAAAGCACCCCTTGGCAGCTGTCAATCATAGGTTTGCTCAGGGCATTATGGGTAATCAATGGCGTCTCAGCAGCGCCTTTGGAGCGCAAGGCATTCTGGGACACCTCGATGTTGTTAAAAACCACGTGCCGCTCGCGATGTGCGGGGGCGACAGTTAAAACTCCCTCTCCCGCCCACTCTCGCTGCTGATTGGCTCCCGTCTGCCCCCCCTCACTATCGCCTATTGGTTAAACTAGGGCCAATGCCACCCTTCTCACCCTTTCGCCCGCCCCTTCGTTTCTCCGATTGGCCGCTCCTTTCCGACTCCCCCCACCCGTCGGCAGGTAGCTCGCTCTCCGCCGATTGGCTGGAAGGCTGGCGCGCGGGGGGGAAAAGGGGGCGGAGCGAGAGGTTATAAATAGCGGGTCCCGCAGAGGCGGAGCGCGGAGACGGCGATAGGAGGCGGTTGGGGAAGGTCGGGCTCGCCTTGTGGGCGGGGCGTAGTGGGGGAGGACCGCGGGGAGGACTTGGCTACGGACCCCGCCCCCACCGGGGATGCGCCGTTTGCAAGCAAGCCTCTCGGAATAAGAGACGGCCGCAAGCCGGGTTTGAATGATTGGCATGCAAAAGAGAGGGGTGGGGTTAATTGGAGTCAAATTCCAATTAAGGGGGGAGACGACGCCCCCCCTCCCCAATATCTCTGCACCCTTAAAGGAGGAGGAAGTGGGGAGAGAGAAAGAGCGGCGAAGACCCCCCCCCTCAACCAGGCCAGGGGAAAAAAAAAGCTTTTAAAAAGCTTCCCTTTCTCATTTTTTGCAGGGTGGGTGGGTGGAAATGGAGCTTCCAGAGGCAGGGGCAGTCTACCGGGGTTGCGAGGGTGGGAGAGGGGAGGAGATAGCCAAACGGAGGGCTGCACGGGCCCAACCCCCACCCTCCTGCACCACCACCACCCCCAGCAAAAACTTCCTAATTGTGAAGGGTTTAAAATTTAGATGATCAGTGGGCAGAGGAGGGGGGGGATATTTCCTGTGGGGGGGGGGAAGGGCGCCCATGCCTGGCTTTGCATTAGAGCTCCACACCCCCCCATCCCTGCTGTTTTTTCCGGGCTTCTGGGGTTCGTCTTTTGGGCAGGATTTGCAAAAACAAAACAAAATTGCAATAAGAGATTTTTGGTTTTGTTCTGCAGTGGGGGTGGGGGAAGGGGGGGGATCCAGGCTTCCTTGGGTGGATTCCTTGGGAGATCTGCAGGAAGGGAGGAAGTCGGAGCTGCTTCTTTCCTTCCTTCCTTCCCTCCCCTTCCCGAACCCCCTTAAATGGCTGGGAAGCCAAACTCTTTGCAAGCAACCTAACTGGTTTTTTTTCTGCCTCTTCCCCCCCCCCAAGCTCTGAACCTCCCCCCCCCCCACAAATTCCACACACGCACCCCAGAGGTTTCAGAGCCATGGCTGACCAGCGCAGCTCTTGGAGTGGAGGCTTGACCGGTCTGCAGAAGGTTGCCCTGGGCCTTGGCATCCCAGCCAGCGCTGCCATCCTCTACATCTTATACTGCCGGTACCGGGAGGATCAAGGTGAGCGTGCCAGCCGCCCCCCCCCACCGCCCCCCCACCTTGCAATATTAAAAAAAAACCCAAGCCCAACTGAATCCCCAGGGCGGATGGTCGGCAGCCAAACCTTGACTTTCCTGCTGGGCGATGGATTCACCCGTGTCCCTCCCTCCCTTCCTTGGGGGGAGAGGAGGGGGTCTTGTTGAGGTGGGGGCTTTGAGAAGGAGGAGGGCGGGGTAGAGTAGAAAAAGAGGAGGGGGTCGTGTGCAGCCTGGACTGGAAGGAAGAACCCGTTTGGTCTAGGGATTAAGACAGCTGGCTAGAAACTGGGAGACAGTGAATTCTAGTCTTGCTTTAGCTATGAAAGCCGGCTGGGTGACTTGGAGTCGGTCCCTCTCTCGCCCAGCCCAGCCCACCTCGAAGGGTGGTTGTTGTGGGGGGGGGGAAATAGGAGGAAGACATGTTGACTATGTTCCCCCGCCAGGAGTTATGTATAAAAATAATGAGGGATATAAATACATAAATAAAATAGGCAGGCCCACCAGATTTAAATTTTGGAAAAGGCAGGCTGGTCTCTAGCAGGTTTGCACAGGCTTCATGGGCTGGGGGAGGGGGGAGCTTTTTGCTTTGTGGTGGGGGCAGAGGTGGGTTTCAGCAGGTTCTGACCAGTTCTGGAGAACCGGTAGCGGAAATTTTGAGTCGTTCGGAGAACCGGTAGTAAAAATTATATTCTCTGCCTCCCGAATCCCACCTGATCAGGAGGAAATGGGGATTTTGCAGTATCCTTCCCCTGGAGTGGGATGGGAATGGAGATTTTACAGTATCCTTCCCCTGCCATGCCCACCAAGCCACGCCCACCAAACCATGCCATGCCCACAAAGCCACACCCACAGAACCGGTAGTAAAAAAAATGTGAAACTCACCCCTGGAGGGGAGGGGCTTTTTTTACACCTTCATTCTTAGGAGGTTTAGGTACCTCTTAAAGTGGGGAGGGGGGCTATCTCAGGTCTTCAGCTTTCCTTTCTTCCTTGGTGGCCCCGCAGAAGAGCGGATGACTTTCGTGGGGGAGGAAGAAATTGAATTCATGCTGAAGGTGCCCCAGGAGGCGGTGAAGTTCCTCCTTGGGCGGCAGGGGGCCAAAGTGAACCAGGCAAGTGAAAAAAGGGGAGGGGGCTGGTGGGGGGGTGGAGAGACCCCCCCTTCCCTTCCTCCTTTTGCAAGGGAACCAGGGAAGCTGGATGAGCCCCCCCAATATTTCCCTCCTCTCCCCTCCCTCCCGCAGCTGCGGAAGGACACCCATGCCCGCATCAACGTCGATCTGGAGGAATCCGGCGAGGAGCGGACGATCCGGATCTCGGGATCCCCCGTCCAGGTGTGCAAGGCCAAAGCCGCCATCCACCAGATCCTGGAGGAGAGCCTGCCCGTAGTGGAGAAGATCTCCGTGCCCAACCGGGCCATCGGCCGCATCATCGGTACCGTTTTTCTCCCCAGAGCCCTTGGAAGCTTTCCTTGTAGGGATGGGGGGCCGCAAGGCTTGGTGGTCTTTAGTCGGCCCACCCTGGAGACCCTGAAGCTTTTCTTTGCGTGGTTTGGGGAAAGCCGGCAGCGGGAGAGCTGGGCTGATCCTTCTCCAAACCCCCACCTGCTTCTAGCACTGACGCCGTTCCCCAGTTCGGTCATGAAACGTCTGCAAGGAAGACCAACCCAGCTCAGAGAGCCTTGTAGATCCCACGGAGGGGGTTGTTCCTAGACGCTGGATTCCCCCTTCTTTGCCCCTCACGGCTGCTGTCGCTCTTCCTCTTCCTCCAGGGAAGGGTGGCGAGACGGTGAAGGCCATATGCCGGAGCACCGGGGCCAAGATTAACTGCAACCACGACGGGGAGGGGGCCCTGTCGCTCACCCGCGTCGTCACCCTGTCCGGGACTCGCAAGGAAGTCCAGGCTGCCAAGGTAAAGAGTTTTGCCCCTTAAGCCAGGGTGGGTTTCTCTCAGCCTCGCGGCCTCTTGAGTGTGTGAACCACCGGATCTCGAACCCGAGATGGGGTGGAAAAGTGTTGTAGCTTATGGTTCAGGTAGTCCTCGACCTACAGCCACAATCGAACCCGAATTTTCTATTGCTAAGCGAGACATTTGTTGCCTAATTTCTGACTTTTTTTTTCTTCTTTATTGTCGTCTTTTAACGATTCCATAACCCCTTGTGGGGTGGAGTCTGGGCAACTGAATGGAGCTAGCTGAGTGTTTACTGGCCGGATGCCCTTCCTGTCGCCGGTGCGGAGTTTTGTTCAGCAGATACATTAGTGTGCCCAAAGAGAGAAATAGCTGCCTCTACCTAGGATCGAACTCACAGCCTCCTGACTGTGAGGCGAGGGCTCCACCTCTGGGCCACCGCACCACTCAAATTTTCTGACTTTTCTTGCCACGGTTGTTAAGCGAATCACTCCAGTTAAGTTAGGAACACGGTTGTTAAAGCGAATCTGGCTTCCCCCAATGACTGCTGGTCAGAAGGTCACAAAAGGAGGGTCATATAATTCACGTCATTGAATTGTGTCGGAGAGTTTTAAATTTACGACTTTGGGCCCCTCGCGATGCTGCCTCTATAATGCCCTGGACCCCTTAGGGAGGGGGTTGCTGAGGTTGCCCCCTCCCTCGTTTGAGAGTGGCAAGGGGGGGCGACCTTCCTTCCTGAGCCTCTTCTGGGAAGCGATGTAGCCTACCTCGTAAGGGCGTTGTACAAAAAACTGCACACCGTTCCCTCCAAGCATTCAAGGCTACGGTTCCCATCATCTTCAGAGAGCCCGGCCGGAGGGAATCCAGGGCCAATGGAGAACAGAAATGAGGGGCCCCAGGGGGCTTGGGAGCAGATACTCCCCCTGACCCATTTTCTGCCGGCAGGAATTGATCCGCGAGAAACTGTCGGAGGACGAAGCTTTCCGCAGTAGGTTGCTGCAGTCGGTGTCGGCACGTTCGCAGCGCAAGCAGCCGCTGGGCACCCGGAGGGAGATGACAGCGGCCGGCGACTCGGGACAGCAGCCTTACTCGCACGCGGAACCTCGCAGTCGGACGCCGGAACTTGGGCACCTCTGCCAAGAGGCTGGCGACGGGCCGCCGGATTATCGCTCGGGGGATCGTCCAGAGTCGAGCGGAGCAGAGTCCCCGATTAACCCCTGGCCTGCACTGAGCTCCGTCTTTGAAGGTGAGCAACGAAATGGAGGGTAGACTGCTTCGGGACCTGGAGGATCGGGCGGGGTCTCCGCCACTTAAATGTGACAGTTCGCTTAGTGACTGTTGGAAGTTAACTACGGCCGTAAAAAAGCAACTAACCTGCGACCGTTTTGCCCACAACCGTTGCAGCCTTCCCATTGGTCGAAATTCAGACCGCTGGGCAACTGACTCGGGTTTCCGGCGGTTGCAGCGTCCCCCGGGGGGGGTCGTGCGATCCCCTTTTGCGACCTCCTGACGGCAGGGAAATCGGCGGGAGAAAGACGGGCTCACTTAACCGGGAGGGCTAACTTACCAGCCGCAGCGATTCGCTTAACGGCCGCGGCGAGAAAGGCTGTAAAATAGGGCAAAACTCACGGAACCCGTGTCTCCCTTAACAGCAAAAGGGCCGGGTTCAATTGCGGCTGTTAGACGAGGACCTAACCTGTATTTTGAAACACGATCCATTTGGAGACCTGACGGGCCACTCCTGGCTTGGAATGGGAGCCTCTATAACCCATCCAGCCTTCAACATATACAGGTAAGTCCACGACTCCCTAACCCATCTGCCTTGCCTCTCAGTCCCCAGCCCAGATTTCAGCATCCATGCCAAGGACCACCTGGAGGTCTACGTCTCGGCCTCGGAGAATCCCAGCCATTTCTGGATCCAGATTATCGGCGTAAAAGCGCTCCACCTGGACAAACTCATCCAGGAGATGACAAAATACTACGAGGACAACGATGACGGCGAGGTGAGGGCCCTTCCGGAAGCGGGGAGCTGGGGGGACGGGACCCCAATGTGGGAAGGCTGTGTAGCTTTCCATCCCTCCTCCCCCCCCGGGCATCACCCCTGTTCTCATCTCTTCCCTCCCCCCAGCTGGAAAGTGTGCAGGTGGGGGACATCGTAGCCACCTACTACCCCGAAGACCGTTCCTGGTATCGGGCCGAGGTCCTGGGGACCTTGGACAACGGCAACCTGGATATTTATTACGTGGATTTTGGGGACAACGGAGAGGTGTCCCTGGAGAAGCTGCGGCTGTTGCGGTAAGGGATGGATCTGGGGTATCGTAGTCCCTCCAATGAGGGATCTGGAAATTCAGGTCTTGGGGGTCCTCGGTGGTCGTGGCCGAGAGCGAGAAGTTGGAGACGTCGGAGTTTGAAGCTCTTGAAGGACGTCAGCTGGGCTCGTCCTGCCTGAGCAAACCAAAGTTTGGCAGGGCCACCAGCCCCTCCATCAGCCCAATCTGCAGGAAGAGGAGGAGGAGGCAGCGTGGGATAAGGGTCAGCATCAAGGCAACCTGAGAGCTCCGAGGGGGAAGAGGGAATGGAGCTGGCAGAGGCAGAGGCAGAGGCAGAGCCCGGGCCGTCAGTCATCCCTTAGATGGAGAGTCAACAGCCCCCAGCTCTGGAGGTGGCTGATGAGGAAGAGGAGGAACAGCTGGGTTCAGTGCCTGACAGGCAGATGCACAGAGGAGAGGAGAGCAGTGGAAATCTATGGGCCGGTCCTTGGGACGGAAGAGCCATCGCTGCTAGCGAAGTCCCACCCCTAGCTCGGGGGATAAAAGGCAGGGGTGTGGCAGACAACTATTCATCTCCCTGCCGGACAGACTTGATAGCCTGCAGTGAGAAACGTTAACTAACTTAATAACCGCCGTGATTCGCTTAGCGACCGTGGCGAGAAAGTTCATCCTTTGGGGCAAAGAACAACCGAGCGACAGAATATTGGGGTGAGAACTGGGATGGGGTGGCCAGAATTTGTGGGTCTTCTACTCCTCCTCTTAACTTTTTTTTCTTCCCTTTTTTTTTTGTTGGGGGTGTGTGTGAAGGAGTGATTTCCTAGGCCTCCCCTTCCAGGCCATTGAGTGCAGCTTGGCCGGTGTGGCCCCTACTAGTGGTGAGTCTCCATCTTATTCCTTTCTGGGGAATTCTGGGAGTTGAAGTCCACTCATCTTAAAAGCTTATTTGCTGGCTGGGGAATTCTGGGACAGCCAGCCGCTCCCAAGGGTGGCGGGGACCTCGACAGAAGTTTAATTCATCTTCTTTGACCTTTGATGGCTTCCCTTCTAGGGCCGCGTTGGGAAGAGGCCGCCCTGGATGAGTTTGACCGCCTGACCCACTGCGCCCAGTGGAAACCGGTGTTTTGCAAGATCTGCACCTACGTGCCCGTGGGCAGCAGCGTGCGGCCGTACGTCCGTTTGTTCAAGCCCGCCGACGGGCAGGTAAGGGGCCAGTCCCGGCTTGGATCTTCAAAGGGAAAAACCAAAACGGCTTTCAGGGGTCAGTTTTGGCAGCTTTTCAACCCGGCTTCTCTTCCCCAGTTTATCGACGTGGGAGAGGAACTGATCCGGTTGGGCTACGCGGTACGGAAGCTCTCGGACGAAGATGAGGACACCTCGCAGGAGCCGCTCGGAAACCTGGTTAGTAATCAGGATGTGGCTCCCGCCTCTTTTTGGGGGGGTTGGCTGGTTTGGCCGGCAGTGGCTATGCGGCTAGTCCACATGAGGTCTATATAGGATAGGGATGGATTAGGATAGTATAAAGAATAGGAAAGAAGGACAGGGAGGGAGGGAAAGGAAGAGGAAATAAAAGAAAGGAAGAGAAGAGGAAAAGGAAAGGAAGTGAAAAGAGGAAAGGGGGCTGGAAGGGACCTTAGAGATCTTCTAGTCCAACCCCCCCTGCCCGATAGGAATTTTTTTAATAACAAAAATCAACATTTGCAAAAATTGACCTGCAAACTTAAGGACGAAGGGGGCTCCCAATGCAGCAAAAAAAAAAAGCCAGATATGATAAGATTTAAAATCTTCCCCTAGTTGCTATTGAGCTTGGAGGAGGCACCATCGGTGATTCTGGTGGTCCCTTCCCGTTTGTGCAGACCGGAGCTGCATCATGAGTAAAAGGAGAAGAGTTTGGGGCGGGGGTGTGTGTGTGGAGGTTTGCCTATAGCTTTCCTTTTTTTCTTTTTCAAGATTTTTATTTTATTCAGTAGTTAAGTTAAAACACAAAATTTCGAAAAGTCGCCAAAACAAAACAAAACCTCCGAACAAAAACACAAAATATTTTTTAAAAGGTGCTTTAAAAAAAAAGACACCAATACATATATACATGCTACCCCCCCCCCCAATTGAATATTGATTAATATATTATTACAATATTAATTCCCGCCCCTTATCTCCTTAGGGAACCTCTGCAGGGATGTCATCGGAGAATCTGTCAGGTACGCAATGAGAGTACTGAGGAAATGCCACTCAGCCGGCGTGCGGACTTTCGACCACCGGATCCTAAGGACCCACAACTGCAGAGGGCCACGGCCTGCCCCTGGTTGGATCAGACAAAGGGGCTCAAAATTCCCCCTCCCCCCCAATGATTGCTGAGTTTCTTATTCTCTCTCTCAAAAGCAACTTGTATTTTTCTTCCAACCCATTTTATGTTTTCCCTGCTGGCTATAAACAAACTCCTGGCCTCCTGCGGGATCCTTCTCTCTCCCAGCGCCCCCCCACCCCCTTTTTCCTACCCTCCCCTCCACCCCCCAAAAATGCCAGTCTTGTCTCTTGATCCCGCAGAGATGGCCTCTGTGTCGGAAGGGGAGGAGAACTCGGTGATGCTATGAGAGCCTCCGAAGGAAGGCAGGTGAGGAGTAAAACGTTGGGTGATTGTGCACCAAGAATAAATTGGGGGACAGCTTGGATTGCTTGGTCCCAATCTGGGATCGTGGAATTTTGCAGAGATCCCAGTCCAGATTTAATAGCCTTCTCGAAAGTCCTCGGCAATGGGGGAGGTTTTCAGAGCCATTTGGGGCATTCTAGATCCTTCCACCTTCTCAATGTGGCCGTGTCCATCTAGCATTTAGAAAAATTTAATCCATGATGGCTTGGTCTAAACCAGGTTCCTCAGCCCCGGGATTTGGGGGCTGGCTTAATTGCAATTTGCATCCCAGATCCAACCTGGGAAGGGAGCGGATGTTTTTTTTTTTGTTTTTTCCCAGTGAGTGGATCTTAAACTTCTCCCCATATTTTTTCCTTTCCTTTGCTGCAGATTGAAGGAGTTGTTTCTTGGAAGGGACCGCAGAAAGATCCCACCCGCCGGAGGGACCGTTTGGAATCTTGTGGGGGACATGCCAGCACTCCGCCCCCCCCAAAAAAGGGACTTCCACTACAGCACTGTTTGGCTGCACTGGGTAGATTTTGAATGGCAAGCTGAGATTTTAAACAAATTTCAGCCATTCTGTATCGCCATTTCTCTGGGAAGTTGCGCAAGAGATGGGAGGAGGCTGGCTGTGTTTCTGCCCCCCAAAACCTGAGTTTATGTTCACGTTGGGCTGTTAAGACCCTGAGTCCATCCCTCGTTTTTCTTAAAAAACCCCCCCCTTTTTTTTTGGTCTCCACCGGTCTGGAAGGGTTGGGGTGGCCTTGCGTTTCTTTGGCCTTAAGCCGCAAATGCCTGACAGCCCTGTATTGCGAGTCCAAAACGGGGTGGGTGGGTGGAAGGCAGGGGGGGGAAACGGGGGTCTAAAAGGACAGGGATAATATCTAGGGGGTGAAGGAAGAGTTTGTTTTGCAAGAGGTCACTTTGGAAAGCAACTCAAAAGCGTTTAAAACGCAAAGGGCAGCGATGAGACGGCTGCAGCGACCAAGATGTCTCAGTTTATATATATATATATATATTTTGTCTGAAATAAAAAGCTGGTGTTTAGCAGTTCCTTTCCCCGAGTCAAAAATGCAGCCAGGGGTGTGTGTGGATGTGTGTGGAGATGATTTCAGCCCCAGAATTGTGGGTTGTCGGGAGAAAAGTCAAGGATGCTGCAGGCCTTGTAGCCACAAACCGATCTGTCTTGGGATGGGACGGAAGATTTGGAGGGCAGGAGGGGTGAGGTTCTCCCCTATTATAACTTCATACCCCTCCCTCCCTCTCTCCCTCCCTCGTCTCATAAGCTGCTAAGCTTTCATGCCACTTTAATGCCTTTTTTGGGGGAGGGCTCTGAAATCACGCTGCTTCGAACCGGGGCAGGGGGTGGGTTTCCCCCATCAGCACCGGCCCTTCCTGCCTCCGGCCCCCACGAGTGTCATTCCTGCTTTGGTTGGGGATTTCAGCTGAGATCGCGTTCCAGGGGGTAAGCCATGAAGATGGTGTCTTCCCAGGGGGGCAGGCCAGGGTGGTCTGGGGCCACGAGTTCGAAACCCAGGAAGCCGAAAGCTCGTAGCAAGTCGCCTTAAAAGGGAGAAGGGGAAAGAAAGCAGGATTAGCGAGCGGGTGCAGGGATGGCCTGAGCTGTTTTGCGGGGTATAGATTTGCAGCTCGGATTCAATCCCACCCCCGGCTTGGAAATTCGCTCCCAGGCTCAAACCACCAGAATTTAAAAAAATTTAAAAGCTCTTACTTTACCTCTGTCTCGCCGAGCCTTATGGAAGTTCACCAGCACTTGGTCAGCCTCTGTTTTTTCTTCAATGTATTCCAGCGTAGCGGTCAAGCTATAGGATCAGACAGACGGTCAGCCGTTCAAGTTTTATAATAACCCAACCTTGCAAAGGAAAGATTCCTGACTGTCTTGATCGAATCAGATTAACAGAGTTGGAAGGGACCTTGTAGGTCATCTAGTCCAACCCCCGCCCAAGCAGGAGACCCTACACCATTTCTGAACAATGGCAGTCCAGTCTCTCTTTGAAAGCTTCCAGGGATGAAGCTCCCACAACTTCCGAAGGCAACTTCTGTTCCATGGGTGGATTGTTCTCACGGTCAGGAAATTTCTCCTTATTTCTAAGTTGAATCTCTCCTTGATCAGTTTCCATCCATTTTATTCCTTGTCTGGCCTTTGGGTGCTTTGGAGAATAGCTTGACCCCCTTCCTCCTCTCTGGCAGCCCCTCAAATATTGGAAGATGCTCTCCTGTCTCCCCTGGTCCTTCTCTTCACTAGACTTTCCTTCCTTCCCCTGAATGCCAAACCTTGGTACAAAATGCCACCTTTTTTTTTCCCCCCTGCATTTTAAACACGGATTTTGCCGCCTCACCTTTCCCGGCTGTTGAAATCCAGCGCCAGCCGAGGGGTATCCAGGAAAAGAGTATGTCCCTGCAGAAGACCATGCCAGTGACTGGGACCCTGGCTGCCACGGGCGAAATGAAAATCCAGCCATACTGGACAGCCGGGGCGTTGACGGTCACTAGCAAAAACAGTGAGGTTGGCAGCCTATTAAGGAAGGCATGGAAAAATAGCATGAAACGATTAGGCGATTTCAGACATTATATTGAAAAGTTGCATGCTTCTACATTAAATATTTCCTTTTTCTTTAAAGCAGTTGTCTGCTTCTAAGGGAGAATCATAATCGTCTGGCAGTATAAATAGTGTGGTTTTTTTTTCAAATTGGCAACTTTTAAGATGGCTGGACTTCGAATTCTGGGAGTCAAAAGTCCAGTCATTTTAAAGTTGGCACATTTGAAAAAGCAGGTTCTTCCCAATAGGACTGCTGTCCCAACTAGCCACGCCGGCTAGGGAATTCTGGGAGTTGAAGACCACTCATAAAGTTCCAAGTTTGAAAAAGCAGAATTAAAAGTCCAGTCATCTTGAAAGTTAACCAAGTTTGAAAAAGCTGAGTCTTCCCAGCAGGTCTGCATTACAGTGCCCATCATCCTCTTCCACTAACGCTTGGTTTGAAACTTGAGTTTTTGTAGATTTATTTATTGGAATTTGTCAAACAAAAACGAAAACAAGAATAAAAGAATAAAAATAACAATGATAGGGACAATAGGCACGTTAGTGCACTTAAGCACGACACCCCCCCTCCTCTACTGACCACTTACCGTAAGTATGAAGTAAGGTCCACGGAAGTCAATCTGTAGTACTAATACTGAATCATGTATTCCAGGCTGACAACTCTTATTACGAAAACCATTTTTTAACAGTCAAGTTTAGAACGATTTACATTGAGTTTAAAACGGTTGTTAGCAAGCGTATTATTGCAATTAAAACAAAAAACAGGTAAAACATTACTACATATAATTTTGTATGCAATACCTAAGTCTGACTGCAAGCGACACAGTTCTAAGTTATCCAAACCGAGAATTTCGAGCCTAGTAGTATAAGGAATTCTATTGTGTCCAGAAGAGTGCAAGACTTTTCTTGAGAAATACTTCTGAACCCGCTCAATTGTACTGATGTCAGATAATATGGTGGGGATTCCTTACCTTGTAGATCTCGGTCGGGCTCAGCCAGTCTGCTGGGTCGCTGGGGCCGGGCCGGTTGGGGCTGGCACCCTCGAACTCAGGAGCACTGCGGGCAGTAGCGAGGACGGGTACTCAAAGTTTCGGGGTGGGCAAGGGTTGCCCTGGCAAGAGGAGAAGAGAAAAACTAGCATGTTTCCATCCTTCACATTTTGTAAAAGAAAAAAAATTTTTTTATTTAACACACCACCACCACCCCCAAGCTGCAAACGTGAACAGTTTGCAAACTGACCAAAACAAGGTTTGCAAAGCGTGTGTGAAATGCAAGAGCCAAAGCTGAAATGGTTTCCCATTTCTCTCGCCTTCTGGGCGATCTTGGGTTATCCAAGAACAAGCCATTGGTTTGCGTCGCGGGCCGTCGGACTGGCAAAACAACCGGAGTGTAAAATTTTAATTTTCCTCTTGCCAGCGAGCATCCCAGCAATCCAAATGAGTCGGCCGGGGCTGAACGGGGAAAGGATCTAGGTCTGCCAGGTTTTGGCCACCAGGGGTCAGCAAGCCACGATTGTTGGCTTAGCCTCGAGTGAGCCAGTTGTGACGGTCAGCGGTGCCCAGATGGCGCTGTGGAGGCTCACTCGCTGTTTGAGGGGGTCATTTTTCCTCGAGGGCGCGAAGTTCGGATGAAGCTCTAAGGGGGGGTCCAAGCAGGCTTAGCGTCGCCCCAAAGCAGGCAGCGAGGTCCCTGGACGATCTCTGGCTGTTGGGTGGCATCTGCCCAGGGATGAGTTGGCCCCTGAGGGCAAGGGCCCCAAGTCAAGGGCCCCATTGTGACCCGCAACCGGAGGCACAACAGACCCCTCTCCATTGTGACCATGATGCTAAGCTCCTCCCACTTCTGGCCCCTCCCATAGTGGCTTGTCTACATGACACCCCCCCCTTGGAAACTGGTTTATGGGGAGGGGTGGGATGGCTTGATGGGTCACCCCATTTATAACCCCATTTATAGCCACTTGGGTGTCTTGTTTTCAAAGATTAAAAGGCACGGGGTTGTGGGGGGAAAAACACTCTGTACGTGCTCAGAGGCTTTGGGGAATTCTGTACTGGAAGGAAAGAAGCTTTTTATACCTCCTCCCCCCCCCAATTAGAGGATCTTTGGGGCGTTTCTCGTGTTCAGGAGGAAAAAGCTCTCTGTGCATGCTCAGAGGCACTGTTCCCTTCTGTTGGGCAGACAGCCCTCTGTGCGTGCTCAGACTGCTGTTCGACTATTTTATATATTTTATTTATTTACTTTAATTGTCATAACAGCATACATAAGCATAAGCATGAAGCAACTATATAACATATAAGCATATACATGAGTATAAGCATGTAATAACTGTATAAATTGGATATAATGAAAGGAGACAGTAGGACTATCACGTTGTTACACTTTGCATCCACGGCTGGGAGGCAGGAGGCCTTTGCTGGTGACACAGCCCTCTTCACATGCTCAGAGACCCCCTTCACTCCCACCCCATTAAAGCTTTGCATTCGTGGCGGCGCGGGCGGGGGGAGGAGGAAGCGCTCTGGCCACGCTCAGGGGCAACTAGAGCCCTGCATTGAGAGGCAAGCCCTCTCACTCGGTATCCCTCCGGCCCGGCCGAGCCAAAAGCCGGGGGCTGCCGTGGTGCCGCCACCCGCGGGGAGAGGGCCATGCCCGGCAGGCGGCGCTACGCGAGGCCGGGGCTTAGTCGCGGCCTGGCGGGCCTTCGGCGCCTGCGCAGTCGTCGGGGGAGGAGGGGCCTGCAGCAGGGCGGCGGGAGCCATGATGGCGGCTGGGCTGTGGCGGGCGGCGATGGGGGCGCCGGCGGGGTCTCTTCCCCTCTTCCTCCTCCGGCCCAGGGGGCTGCTGCACCTCTCGGCCCCGCGGGTGAGCGCGGCAGGGCCGGGCCGGGCTTGGAAGCACCTTCGGGGGTCCGTTCTGGCTGGGAAGGGCGGGGAGGTGGGAAGGGATGGGGGACCACCAGGAGAGAACGGTGCGGACGGGGAGGGCTGGGCAGGATGGGAACTGCGATGCTGCCCAAGGCCAAAGAGTGCTGGTGGGGGGGTGGCTGGGAGAGGCTGGGTCGCCTGAATGGGCTGCCTGGAGACGGATAAGATGGGAAGGAAGGAAGGAAGGAAAAGAAAAGGGGGAAGAAGAGAAAAGGAAAAAGAGGGAGGGGGCAGGAAAGAAGAGAAAAGGAGAGAGATTGTTGGAAGGAAGGGAGGGAGGAGATGGGTTGATAAACAGGGAAGGGAGGGGAAAAGGAAGGAAGGAAGAGAAGAAAAAGGGAGGGAAGGAGGAAGGAAGGAGATGGATGGATGAATGGGGAAGAGGAAGGGAGGGAGGAGGGAAGGAAGGGAGAGAGGGAAGGAGATGGATGGATAGATAAGAAGGAAGGACACGGAGGAGGAGGAAGACGAGGAAGGAAGAGAAGAAAAAGAGGGAAAAAGGAAGGAGATGGATGGATGGATAGGGAAGAGGAAGGGAGGGAGGAGGGAAGGAAGGGAGAGAGGGAAGAAGGAAGGAGATGGATGGATAGATAAGAAGGAAGGACACGGAGGGAGGAGGGAAGACGAGGAAGGAAGAGAAGAAAAAGAGAGGGAAAAAGGAAGGAGATGGATGGATGGATGGGGAAGAGGAAGGGGAGGGAGGGAGGGAGGAAAGAAGGAAGGAAGATGGATTGATAAATAGGGAAGAGAAGAAAAAGGGAGGGAGAGAGGAAAGGAGGAAGGAAGGAGATGGATGGATAGATAAGAAGGAAGGAAACAGGGAGGGAGGGAGGAGGACAAGGAAGGAAAAAAGAAAAAGGAAGGAGATGGATGGATAGATAGGGAAGGGGAGGGAGGAAGGAAGGGAGAGGGGGAAGAAGGAAGGCGATGGATAGGGAAGGAAGGAAAAGGGAAGCGGGAAGAAAAAGGAAGAGAAGAAAAAGAAAGGATGGAAGAAGGAAGGAAGGAGATGGATGGATAGATAAGGAGGAAGATAAGAAAAATGGAGGGAAAGGTGAAAGAAGAAGAAGAAGGGAAAGAAAAAAGGAGAGGAGGAGGGATGAAAGAAGCGAAAAGGAGAGATAGTTGCATTGAAAAAAGTAGAGAAAGAGGAGGGAAAGGAGGGAGGAGAAAAGGAAAAATAGGGAGGGAGGGAAGACGGAAGGAAAACAAAAAGAAAGATGGAGAGAGAGAGAGGAGGAGGGAAGGAAAAGAAAAAGGAAATGATTCACCTGGAGGTTGGGGGTCCCAGTCAGCCCCACTCGGCCTCTTCCAGCCCCGCCATCCCTGGGATTCTTTGGCCCGGTTGCTTCACCTCCACATGGCAAGTCCTGCCTTTTCCCCAAAGTAGCTAAAAATCTCGGTTAAATGAATCCCCTTTTTTGTTTGGGAAATGGGATGGAGCCAGACGGCCGAGAGGCTCTGGGGGAGCCCCGTATCCGAACCCTTCCCCGGCTTCTCTGCCTCGCAGGAGACGGTCATCGTGGAGCGCTGGTGGAAGGTCCCGCTAGGCAAGAAAGGCCGGGAGCCTCGCATCAAACACACCCGTTACCGCGTCTTCCGCCTGGTGGAGGACCTCAAGCACAGCCCCAAAGAGCCCCTCGAACTCATCCTCACCGAACCAGTGGAAGGTACGAGACCCCTCCGGCCGCTGCACTCCGCACAGGGGTAGTCCTCGACCTACGTGGTTTAAGGCAGACGTTTCCTAAGTTGAGTTTCACAGCCTTTCCTGCCCCTGTTGTGAAGTGAAATCCCTGCGGCCGTTCGGATAGTAATACGGTCGTTAAACGAATCTGACGTTACTTGTCCAGAAGATTGCAAAAGTGGATCATACGACCCCCCCCAGGACGCTGCAACCGTCGTAAATATGAGCCGGCTGCCAATTCTGTCTCGTGACACACTTACATGGTCGTGTGAAAAACGGTCGTAAGTCGCTTTTTTTCGGTGCCGTGGTAAAGTCTTTTAGCGCAGGGGTCTCCAACCTTGGCAACTTTAAGCCTGGTGGACTTCAACTCCCAGATTTGGGAGTTGAAGTCCTCCAGGCTTAAAGTTGCCAAGGTTGGAGACCCCTGGTTCAGTGACGTAAGTCGAGGACTACCTGTTCATAGGCAGGAGCCAAGGGCAAGATACACACATACACACACACGAAGGCCTGGCTCCAAATTTTTCTCCCTATCTCGATTTTCAGACGTTGGAAACCGCGGCGAAACCATCTTCGTCCACCGATCTTTCGGGCGTAACCATCTCCTGTTCCACAACCGGGCCGTTTACGCCTCTCCCGAAAACAAGAAGTTTTTCGAAGAGGAAAACCGAGTAAGTTTGCTCCGCCATATGGGATCTAGGCTCCTTGTATGCAGCCGGAAAAATGAGAGGAAAAAAAATCTAATATTCCCCCCCCCCCTTCATCTCCTCTTCTGTTTTAGTTACGTGAAGAGGGAAAGCTGCCGAGATTACAAACCCACAGCGGAATGAAGGTGAGGCTGGGAAGAATTAGTGGGCAAATAGTCCTGTTTCAGAAGGATAATTGACGTTGTCTGAATATTATTGATGAGTGAGCTTTATTTGAAAGCTGAATTGTGGAGAAGCTGCTGCAATCCATAACATCCACCCATCCATCTATCTGTCTATCTATCTATCTATCTTATTATCTATATCCTATTTATCATCATTGTACCCTATGACTATCGTTAAGTGTTGTACCTTATGATTCTTGATGAACGTATTTTTTCTTTTATGTACACTGAGAGCCTATGCACCAAGACAAATTCCTTGTGTGTCCAATCACACTTGGTCAATTAAAAAAGTCTAGTCTAGTCTAGTTTACAGTATATCTATCTGTCTATCCATCCTATCATCCTCTTTTAACAACCCCATAATCCCATGCATCGGTGTGGAGTCTGGGCAACTGAATGGAGCTGAGCGTTTACTGGCCGGATGCCCTTCCTGTCGCCAATGCTGAGCTTTGTTCAGCAGATATATTCTCAGTGTGCCCAGAGAGAGAAATTCCTGCCTCTACCTAGGATCGAACTCACAGCCTCCTGATTGTGATGTGTGAGAGCTCCACCTCTAGGTCACTGCACCATTCATCCATCCATCCGTCTATCATCCATCCATCCATCTAGCTATCTATCAATCTGTCTATCTCTGGTATCTCTCTTTATCTTATCTATCTATCATCTTATCTATCTATTATCTATCTCTGACTCTCCCAGCAAGAATTGCCACTAGAGCAGGGTGTATAATTTTACTCCTATTCCCTCCTTTCTCCCAAAACCTAAGCTGTTGTTAGCAAATTCAGAGTTGTTAAATATATATACTTGTTGGGTTTTTTTTTCTCATTTCTGGTCATGTTTTGGAAGAACTTTAGCTAAAACGGCTGGGACTGGGTTCTCTTTCCCTTAGTTGTCCAACTGTTAAGATTTACTGTTTTCTTTAGACTGTCCGGTTCCTGAAGAATTGCACCCTGGAGATCGGCGTGAACGAGTGTGACCAGTGGGAGCTGACGAAAGAAATTGTCTGCCGGCATTTCCTCCGAAACGTGAGTTTTATACATTTGTGGGGGGTCCTTGAGCCTCTCTGAGCTGGATGGTTTTCTTGCTGACGTTTCATAACCCAGCTAGGGAACACCATCAGGGCTAGAAGGGAGTGGGGTTTGCAGAGAGGAGGAGGCGGCGGATGTGAAGGGAAGAGGAGAACCCCAAATCTTGACGCTCTCTGAGCTTGGTGGTTTTCTTGCTGACGTCTCATTACCCAGCTACGTAACATCATCAGTCTCAGAAGGGTGTGGGGTTTGCTCTTATATTATTAAGTGATGGTTTGTTGTTAGTCTGTTTGCAATGGTAATTCTTTGAATGGGGTATTGTCAAGAGTGCTAGTTCTAGTGTTGATTGTGGTGTTAATCTCTGCTCTTTGGTCTGGTGGTTGCTGGTGAGGGGGTGTTTTATCTGTTTGTGTTTATTTCACGTGGGACTAATGGAGACGTCAGCCTTAATACAGGTAAGTCCTTGACTTACAACAGTTCGTTTAGTGACTGTTCAAAGTTACAACAGCACTGACTTATGACCGTTTTTCAGTTACAACATCCCCTCGGTTATACGTGATCAAAATTCCCACCCCGTTTTAGAGGGAAATGCAATTTTGAAACGCATTTGCAACCCTATTTTTAAGGAGCTGTATGTCCCCCTCTTCTGTGTTTTTTTTTCTTCTTCTCCAGTTGGGAGTTGTAGTGCCCCCGCAGGCGCTGACTCTCCCGGAAGAACCCATCACCAAACTGGGCAGCTACTGGTGCGAAGTTACGGTAAGCTCCCTCTCGGACTTTCTGCGAGGTTTTGTGGCTCGGAAACCTGGCAATCTGCAGGGCCCCAAACGGGAGGGATTTGACAGTATCATAGAAAGGGGGGAAAAAATGAAAAAATAAAACAAAATGGGTCCATTAGCAAAGGAGCCTCTTTGTGCAGGAATAGTCTACCTCTGGACAGCAGTTGTGGAGGGCAGATAAGCAGGGAGAGGTTGCCTCTTTGTCTTCCCTCTGTGGCAACCCTCCAAGCAGGGTGGTTTTCTGGCAAACGTTTCATGACCCAACTAGGTAACATCATCAGTGCTAGAAGGGAGAGAGGTTTGTGTAGAGAAGGAGGACTGTGAGATCCTTGTTGCTCTCCAAACTGGGTGGTTTTCTTGCAGGCGCTACCCAAGTTAGATTAGCACTGATAGTGTTACCTAGTTCGGTAATAAAATGTCTGCAAGAAAAGCAACGGAAACTCTGGTTTTTCCCTCCCCTCCCTGGCTTCCAGACCTGCCCAAGTAGCCAGAATGGAGCATCGGGGAGTGGGGGGCACCCTGAGGCTAAAAGCCTGCCCCACTTTCTCCAAAGAGAACGTTGAAAGCCTAAAAAGCGCCTGCCGCAGGTCCAACAGAGAAGTTGAGTTTTCGTACTCGGAACTTCCAATTTATTCACTTCGGTCTTCCGGGACGCTCTCCATCCCTTCTCTTCCCTTCCTCCTGCGTTGCAGGTGAACGGCCTCGACACCGTCCGCGTCCCTCTCTCAGTACAGCCGTTCGCCGAACCGAAATCCAACAGCCAGCGGCTTTGGCTCGCCCAGAAGGAACCGGAACTCGTCGACCGAGAAGCGGGAAAACCTTGAGGCCTTCGCGGAAGAGAGGCTGGGAAGGGACTTTTCTCTGCGGCTTAGGATCTTTTTTTTTTTTCTAGCCAAAAACTCCTTTTGTGGGTGGAGTGGGAATTTCCTTGAGCTGAGCACGGTGGGTGAAGCCCGCAGCTCTTCGTGTCTCTTAAAACCTCGCAGGGGGACGGACGGACGGACGAGGGGGATCCTGTTCGGGGTGCTCCGGCCAGCAGCCCTGCTCAGAAGCGGGGAAGGGTCCGCGGGAACCGGTGAATAAAACATCCACCTATTGATATTTGCTTTTTCGTGGCGATGACCAGCTTGCAAGGCCCCTTTAGAAAGAAGAGCTGCGCCTTTTAAAGGCTTCTGAACTTTTAATGGTAGGCAAAATCTATAGTCCTGCCTTGCTGCTTGAAAGGGGTTGTGGTTGATAAAAGCAAAGCTTGATGGCTCGAATTGAGTGGCTTCTTGCTCAAGGGAGGGGGGGGTCATTTATTTATTTTTTCCGGGACTCGCCCAGCAACGTAACGGGGAAATTTGACTTAGCCTGAGACCGAATACCAGGATCGGTGGTTAGAAGCAGAAACGCCCGGCGGTGACTTTGCAAGCCTCGAGCAAACTCAAATGAGAATTATCCACTGAAATTCGAAAGAGTTACCCGTTAAAACTCAAAAAAGAACGACCCGTTAAAAATATCTGCAGCCTGGAAGCTCCCGAGTTTAAAATCGGCAGGACGGGGCGGTCGGGTTGATAGCTAAATCAAACCAGCTTCTGCTCGGTTTTTTTTAAAGTCCCCTCGTGCTTGAAGCGCCGCTAATTATTCGGCTAAACTTAGTTGCAAAAAAACAACAACAAACCAGGAAGAGTTTTCCCACAAATACGTCTGAATCTGAACTCGGGACCTTGCAACAGTTAGTGAAAATGGCTGTTTCCTTTCTTTTTGGGGTGGGGTGGGGGTAAAGCCATCTTTGCCTCTTTCTTAACCTCGCTGCGCCCCCCTGGTGTGCCAGGCTCCTTGCGGGAAACAACGGGGTGGGGGGGCACGTCCTGGAATGGCCTGTTTGCAACAATCTCCAGACGTCGCAAAGCTGCTGTTGCACAATCGTCCCTCGTTGCATTAACAGTCCCGTCTCGGCACCGACGGGAACAAGATGCCCCGGTCTGTGTCCTGTCCCTTGGCAGGGTCTACTGCTGGTTAATTTATGCCCACCCATGCTCCTCTCCTCCTTCTCCTCCTGTCTCCCCACCCCCACCCCAAGGGAACACAAAAGCTGCCAGGCCAACCCACCCACACACCCACCCCTCCCCATGTTGACCCTCCTCCGTCAGGAAGATAACGGGAAAAGTTTGCCTGCCAGCCCCCCCCCCCCACCTCTTAAAAGCAGAGAAGGGACGGCTGCCAACAATCTCATTAGGGCCCTACATGAGGATGCTGGATGAAGGGGGGGGGTCCGTCCGGGATGCTCCGGCGGAGCAGGGCATGAATATTCACGCGGAGCTGCGCCTGCTGCAGAAAAGCCATCCATTACGGCGGGTTTGACGTCCCACCTTATCAAGGTGACTGCTGAGATAATGTCGGCAGAGCTTGCCAGGCCTGGGAAGGCGGGCGGGGGGGGGGGGGAGAGAGAGACTGCGGGCGAGGCAGCCCTGGACGTTCACAAGGGAGGGGGGGTGTCTTTGGGAGGGTCTCCCAAGAGTCGTCTGATGGGGTCTGCAAGGAAGGAGAGGTGGAAAGGCACCCCTCGAAAAGGGGGTTCGGTTGCGGGGTGCCCTTTGCAGGTTCTGTGCGGTGCAGACCTGGGTAAAGGGGGCTCCGCAGGGGAGGGTGAGACGGGTCTTCATAACCCGGACATATTCAGGGTTGCAAAAGTTGCTAAAATCCATCTCTTGTTTATCGTGGCTGCCCTGTTGGCTCTGCCACGAATGCCACCTTTGCACGTGGCGTGGGCCAAAGGGGCATTTTCCATCATGGTGGAGCAGCCGTGGGTGGTCCTGGGCGTGGGGCGTGGGTATTCCTGCCCCCCCGCCCCGGACTTTTGACTTGCAACTGAGCACAGCCAGTTAGTAAGGCACAGTCCTCGGCTGAACGACGGCAATGGAGCACCACATTCCCCTTGCTAAGGGAGACGTCCGTTAAGTGCGTTACGACTCTGCCGCTAAGTGAATCACTGCAGACGTGAACGTTGGTGACACAGTTGTTAAGCGGGTTTGATTTCCCCATCGGTCAGAAGGTCGCAAAAAAGGGGTCATGAGACACACACCCCTCCCCAGCAATCGTCATAAATGCGAGTCGGTTGCCCAACCGGCTGAATTTTGATCACCCGGCCACAGGGATGCGACAACTGGTCGTAAGTGTGGAAAAACAGCCCCAAGTCACTTCTTTCAGTGACGCTGTAGCTTTGAGCCGTCACTAAGTGAGCCGTTGTAAGTCCGAGGACCGCCTGTAGAGGATGGAACCGATGTTTCATCCCCCACCGAGTTGGGGGGGGGGCAAAAAAGCAATTTTCATGCATTTTGTGGGTTTATTAAAAACCAGTGAAAAGGAAAGAGATTCAAAGAAAATTTGGGGGGTATTTAAAATTTCAACGCAGGAAGCCCTTAAGTGGCCTGGTTCAGCTTCTCCATCATCTGTTGCTGGATCTTTCTCGGTAGCTCCGGGTTGGTGAAATAGTCTGGAAGGTGAAATGGGGAGGGAAACGGCGTTTATACCAGCCCTGCTGTGTAGGCGGCCGCAGGGAATGGCGATCCAGAGGAGCAAAGCAAGAGAAAGGCCTCTGGCACCGCGATTCGAACTCGGCCCCTGTGGACGTGACGGTGTTATTATCCCTGGATGAGCTTTTTCTCGCTGGAGGTTTTCAAAGAAAAGATTGGACGGCTCTTTGTCCAGGATGGAACTTTCGGCCGGGAGGGGGGGCGGGGTTGGACTAGATGACCTCCAAGGTCCCTTCCGGCCCTAGGATTCTACGTGTCCCCTTGATTGCAAATCTCGGACTTGTTTAGCCAATTTGGTTTCTCTGCTTTGCGCCTTTACTCCTGGGGAGTGGGTCTCTGGTGTGCCAGATCCCAGGTGTGCAAACCGCAGAGGGAAGCACTCTGCGCATGGCCAGGGGAAGGTGTCGCACGCCTCTGGGGCTCTCTTTGCCTGACGCTCTTCTCCCTCGGGGCTCTGTCTATCCTTCTTGGAAACTAAACATTTCTCTTGCAAGGTGGTGCTGATTTAGAAACATCCTTGCAAGGAAAATGTTATTTATTGCTCCGTTTGGGAGAAGGAAAGGGAAAGAGAAGGGAAGAAAGAAAGAAGGGAAGGAAGGAAAAAAAGAAAGAAAAACGGGAAGAAAGAAAGGAAAAGAGGAAAGGGAGAAAAAAGGGAAGGAAGGAAGAGAATAAAAGGGAAGAAAAGAAGAAAAAGGGAAGGGAAGGAAGGAAGGGAAAAAAACAGGAAGGAAGGAAGGAAAAGAAAAGGGAGAAAAAAGGGAAGGAAGGAAGAAAAAGGAAGGAAGAGAATAAAAGGGAAGAAAGGAAGGAAAAGAGGAAGAAAGGAAAAGAAAAAGGGAAGAGAAAACGGAAGAAAGGAAGGAAAAGAAAAGGGAGAAAAAAGGGAAGGAAGGAAGAAAAAAGGAAGGAAGAGAATAAAAGGGAAGAAAGGAAGGAAAAGAGGAAGAAAGGAAAGAAAAAAGGGAAGAGAAAAACGGGAAGAAAGGAAGGAAAAGAAAAAAGGAAAGGAAGAAAAAAGGGAAGGAAGGAAGTGAAAGAAAAAGGGAAGAAAGGAAGGAAAAGAGGAAAGGAAGAAAAAAGGGGAAAAAACAAGGGAAGGAAGGAAGTTTAAAACAGCCGAATCAACTTTCAAGATCCTCTTCAATGCAGAATCTTCAGAAGTTGAATTTAAGCGGCCATTGATTTTAGTCTGAACAATCAGCAAGTTAATTATTAATTAATCGCAACAGAGTTAGGCCCCTTTCTTGAAACCTTAGTGAGCTTGGGAGTGGGTTCTGCTTTGCTTTTTATTTTATTTAATCCCTGCTTGCTCGGCCTTCTCTCCAGGGACCCCCTCCCGACGGGAGGATTAATCAGGGGTCCAAAATAATCCACATTAAAGCAGGCATCCTTGAAACCTAAGCACCAGGGCTGGGCATCTGATCCGGGCAGAAGAGACGTCCTTGCGGTGAAGGGAGAACATTGGAGGGGGCCATAAAGCCGTCTGGCCAAAAAAAATAAAATCAGAATTTCTCCACGGTGCCCATCTGATCCCAGCCAATCGGCAGCCCGGGCTGGTGTGTTTTGCAGGCGCGTCGATTGGACACCGACACTCCAGATCTCCCCAATGGGGTGCTGTTGAAATAAATTTTAATTCTCACCTGCCGCAAATTCTCGGATATTCTCGGGCCGTTTCATCAAGACGTCTCTGGAAATCACCAAAGGGCGAGGAAGAGGAGGAGGAGGGTGGGGGAAAACGGGGCAGAAAAACAGATTTTCAAAAGAGATTTTTTTTTTCCTGAAGACCCCCCACCACCACCATCTCCCACCCTGGCCGGTCGGCCTCCGTCCCTTGTCAAATTGGTAAATGACCCCCACCCACCCCGCTTCCCTTATCGACAATCGATAAGGCAATTAGAGACCCAGGAAAAACGTTTAATTTATATCTGCCCTCCTTCTGCGTTGCCAGGAAAATAAAAATAGGGTGAGGGGGCACCGAACGGCGCTTTCGATGTGAAAATTAAAACCCTCGGAAAAGGCCTACGAGAGTCAGCCGGCCGAGGAAATATTTATATCAATTAAAAATACCTTCTTTTTTTTCCTGAACGGTGCAACATTCAGGAATCGATAAAGCAATTAGCAAAGTGCTGCAGAAACCCCGAGGTTTGTTTGTTGTTGTTTTTTAAAAGTTGGTTCAATGAAATTTACCGTTATGTAAAACCCTAGTAAGGCCAATACCTGGAATCCTGCGGCCAATTTTGGTCACCACTCTACAAATTTTGAGAAATTTGGAAAAAGTGCAGAGAAGAGCAACTAAGATGATCAAAGGCCTGGAGAACGGCTACGGGATTTGGGTTTGGCCAGTCTAGAGAAAAGAAGAATTGGTGAGGGGGCATGAGAGCAGTGTTCTAGTATTTGAGGAGCTGCCCCAAAGACCCCCAAAGAAGAGGGGGTCAAATTGTCCTGAAGGCAGGACAAGAAGCAATGGTTGGAAACTAATTGAGGAGAGAATTAAGGAGAAACTTCCTAACAGGGAGGACAATTAACCAGTGGAACCGCTTGCCACTAGAAGTTGTGGGTGCTCCATCACTGGAGGTTTTTAAGAAGAGACTGGACAGTCACTTGTCTGGAATGGCATGGGGTCTCCTGCTTTAGCAGGGGGCTAGACTAGAAGACCTTCAAGGTCCCTCCCAGCTCAGTTCTTTTCTAAACTGAACCGAGGAAGGAAAGGGGGGAAAGTCACGTGACTTTTTCCCCGCCGATCGGAAAGTCGGTTGAGTTCTAGAATAGTGGCGAATTGGCCACTAAGTGGGAGAAGCCGCCCATCCGTTATACAGGAGGTCCTCGACTTAACAACCGCAATTGAGCCCGGGTTTTCTGTCACTAAGTGAGACGGCTGTTAAGTGAGTGTTGGCCCATTTTACGACCTCTCTTGCCACGTGAATCGCCACCGTTCTTAAGTTAGTCGTAGGGTTGTTAAGTGAATTTGGCTTTCCCGATGGTCAGAAGGTCGCAAAAGGGGATCACGAGACCCCCTGGGACGCTGTGACCGTCATAAATACGAGTCAGTGGCCATTGTTGGTCACGTGACCAGGGAGATGCTGCAGCGTTCGTGTGAAACGTTCATAAAACACTTTTTTGTCTGTGGAGAAGGGGTTGGACTAGAAGACCTCCAAGGTCCCTTCCAACTTTGTTACTCTGTTGACTTCAGACGGTCACTAAACGGTTGTAAGTCAAGGATTGCCTGTAATCAGTTGAGCTGTCTTGAGGAAAAATATGTGATTTTTTCCAATCCTGAAAACTAACCTGAGAAATCCGGATAGCAGAACTTCAATCTCAGTGTGAGTCCGGAGATATTTTTCATTGTTAATTTTGGTGTTGATCTAAGGGGGGGAAAGATAGAAAAGGAAGACACAAAAAAGACCCAGTGAAATTCGAAAGATCTTTCAGACCTGGCTTGGTTCGAAGTATTATATTCCTAAAATGACACTTCCCTTACAAAGCCAGCCTACCCTGCAGGGTTGTATGGAGGATAGTAATGGTAAAACCGCATCGGAGGCTTCAGATCTCCTAAGGAGGTTATATTCTGCAGTCTAAAGCCGGCACTACCTGGGCGTGTTTTCCCAACGGATTTTTCCAAGCCTGTTGTGTTATGTGTCGGTGTGTTTGTGGCTGTGGGTGGCGAGAGAAACACTCCTTCATAATGGTCCCCGGTTGTATAACAAGCCTCAGAATAGCCCTGGAGCCGTTCCAAAAGGCCCTAAAATCCCTTAAGCAGCCAATAATAATAATAATAATAATAATAATAATAATAATAATAATAATAATAATAATAATAATAATAATAATAATAATAATAATAATAATAATAATAATATAAGGAGAACTGGGAAGGAGAAGAGGAGGAGGAAGAGTAAAAGGAGAAGGAGGAGGAGAAGAGGGAAAGAGAAGAGGAGGAGGAAGGGAAGTAAAAGAAAGGAGAAGATGGAAGGAGGAGCAGAGGAGGAGGAAGAAGAGTAAAAGAAAGAGGAGTAAAAGGAAGAGAAGAGAAAGAAAGAAAAATGGCACGGATGTAGCAGGAAAAATGAAGGTATGGAAAAGGGGGAAACGGATTAAAATCCGCACACACACAAAAAAAAAAAGTTAGAACTTTCTTCTTTCAAATCCAGACACCAAATCCTAAACTGCAAACAAACAAACATGGATTTTGTGACTCTTGTTCTGCTTGCTTGTTCAGAATAATCCTTCCGAGGCGGCCTGTCCACCTTCCCACATTTTTTTATCCTTTGTGGGGGGGGGGGAAATAAACTAACATTTAGAGTCTTCGTCCCTGTTGAATGTTTCAGGAACAATTCCAAATTCCTTGGATTTTTCTCCTCGGTTTTCCTGGCTTCATGGTATTCTTGGCAGTTGGGCAAGGGGCCATTTCTTCCCAATTTCAGCCCCCCACACACCCTCCCTCAGCCCCCTCCGTCTTTTTTCCCCAAGCTGACCTACATTTGAACCCCAAAACTCAACCCAATTTGGCACCACTCAAAATTTTGCCATCTCGGTTTTGCACATGTGTGTGTGTGTGTCTCTTTGTGATCTCGGCCACTTTTAGGAAGCTGGCTAGTTTTAGGGAAAAGCCCCCTTGAGGAAGCCAAGAAGTTTCTCTTGTTTTGTTTATGGTGGGGAGGGAGGGGGTGTCTTAAGATTAAAGTTTTCGGGGAGGGGGCTGGAATTTCCCTGCCAAGAGAAATTGGCCGCTGGGTCCTTTGCAAACCTGCAGTGACCCGTCCTTTGGTTCAGTTTTGGAAAGCAAAACGGGAGGGGGGGTCCTTAAAAATTCAGGGAGGGGAGGGGGTCCCTTTGCCCACTCCAGGCCTGCCCCTCCCCCCCCATGCCCTACCTTGTAGGTCATGAGCTGCATCTGTTGAGGGGGGTAGAGGGCCCCCACATCCAGGTTTTCCAGACCTGTCCTGACATCAGCCATTTCGCTGGGTGGCAGCAGCTTCCGTCCCTCCCTGGCACAGGAGCGGCTGTTGGCGCTGTTGCCATGGGGACAGTTGCTAGCGGTTGCAAGGCCCTTGCCCGCAGAGCCAGGCCTGTTTCCTGCCCACCCCCCCTCCCCAATTTCTGTTTTGCTTGATTTTATTTATTTTTTCCTAATCTCCTCTTTGCCCCCACCCCCTCCCTTTCCTGCTTTTCAATTTCCACACCTGAGTTTGCAAGGATTCCAAAGGCAAAAAAAGTCTGGGTTTGGGGAGAAGCCGGGGGGCCGGCGGTGGGTGGACCGGGGTGGTGAAGTGGTTTGGGGGGTGGGGTGGGGGGTTGCATTAATTTTGCAGGGGCCCCCAGCGCACCCCCAAGGCTGCAACCGATCTTGAGGGGCTGCTTGGTTCCATCTGGGCTGACTGGAGCTTTTCCTCTTTGTAGAAAATTGTGCATTGTTTTTACTTCCCCCCCCCAAAAAAGAAACCTCCCATTCCCTTGAATTCTTTTTTCATAATCCACCCCCTGCGGTTGTGACTTGCACCAAGGCTTGCACAAAGGAGAGGGGGCCGATTTGATGCTTTGCAGGCAGGGTTCGAAGCCCACCGGGCTGGCTAAGCGAGGCCCGCGCTCAGGCCTTATCTTCTGCCAGGAGAAGCCAGGGTTAAAGAGAAACCAGGATGCACAAAAACAGGTCGCCGCGAACCTGGTTTCTCTAGGTTTTCCAATAATGGATTTGATTTTGATTGTTGTTGTTTTTTGGCAAGCACGGGCCTCCTATTTCCTTGATGGGCAAGAGCACTTTGTAAGAATCCAGCCTTTCTCACTCCCCAAATAAATGCATGAGGAATAGCCTGGAGGGGCGGGGCGAGGGGGGGGGAGTGGGGGTGCCCAGGTTGATTGCCAATAAACAGGCAGAGGGCCTCATTCACAGAAGGCTCCCAAACTCTGGCCTCCCTCCCTCCCTCCCTCCTTCTTTCCTTCTTTCCTCTCCTTTTTATTTTCTTTTAGTATTATTTATTTTATTTCCTTCTGCTTTTCTTCCTGTTCTTTCCTCCCACCCTCCTTCCCTTCCTCTTTCTCTCTTCCCTTCCTCCCTCCCTCCCTTCCTTCCTGTTTTTCCTTTCCTCTGCTTGTCTTCCCTCTTTCCTTCCTTTTCCTTCCTGTTTTTCTTCCTTCTCTTTTAATTTCCTTCTCTTTTCCTTTTTTCTCTTTTCCTTTCCTCAGCTTGTCTTCCTTCCTTCCTTCCTCTCTCCCTCCTTCCCTTCCTTCCTTCTTTCATTCCTCTTTCTCTTCCTTCTCTCTTTTAATTTCCTTCTCTTTTCCCTTTTTTATCTTATCCTTTCCTCTGCTTGTCTTCCTTCCTTCCTTTCTTCCTTCCATCCATCCTTCCTTCACCTATTTTACAATAACCCACACCCCTCATCTCCCGGATGTCCAGTTCCTTTAAAAAATGCCCTGGCTCCACAAAACAAAGGGAGAATGCAGAACCAGGCCCTGGGTGTGCCTCTGCTGTCTCTGTGTGCACATTTTCACCACCTGTGTGTGTGTGTGTGTGCACGGTTTGCACAAAGGCGGGAAGGAGCCGGTGTCCCCCTTCCAATCTCCTCCAGGGATGAGGTCATTGTGGAAACGGAGCAGATTCTTAAATCATCCTGCCAGCTCTGCATAACCACAAACGGGGCCCGCATTCTCGACAGATGTCAATAGATATTAACATCGGCCAGCATCTCGGTCTTCCAAGGAAGAGGCACTGAGGGCCGCCAGCTGGTTGGAACATGAATCTTTTAACATTTGGGACAGGCCAACTTTCACGCCCTGGAGTTCAGGTGCCCCCACCACCACCGTGCCCATCGAGGGAGGGGAGGATCTCGGCAGGCCTTGCCGCCTCCTGAGGGCCTTGGGCTCTGCTCGGTGGCCAGTGAGAGTGACAGGACTACAGCTCCCAGCATCCTTTGCCATTGGACCTGCTGGCCAGGTGTCATGGGAACCCGAGTCCTGGAAGGAAGATCCCCAATTTCTCAGCTCTGGGCAAAATGAGCTTGGGGCTGCCTGTGGGAAAGGAGGCCAAAGCCCCCTCGGCTGGGTCATCCTGGGGGCAGCAAAGGCCTCTAACCACTCAGCTAAACTCCTGAGTTGCATGGAATGCAGAAATAGAATAGAATAGAATAGAATAGAATAGAATAGAATTTTTTATTGGCCAAGTGTGATTGGACACACAAGGAATTTGAAAAGCAAAAGGCTATTTATATTTACGATTTCTATATCAAACAATATCAAACAACATTGATATTGTTTCCTGATTGCTTATTTGTAGCTTATGACTATCATTTAGTCATAAGCTAAAAACCTTATGATTCTTGATGAAGGTATCTTTTCTTTTATGGACACTGAGAGCGTATGCGTATGTATGGACACAAATTCCTTGTGTGTCCCATCACACTTGGCCAATAAAGAATTCTATTCTATTCTATTCTATTCTATTCTATTCTATTCTATCCAATCCATTTGGATGATAGATAGATAGATAGATAGATAGATAGATAGATAGATAGATAGATAGATAGATAGATAGATAGATAGGGATAGAGAGAAAGAATAGAGAGGGAGATGTGCGAGAGAGAATGGATGGGTGGGTGGATAGATAGATAGACAGACAGACAGACAGACAGAGAGACAGGGACAGAGGGAAAGAAAATACACAAAAAGATGAGAGCGATAGAACAAATGGATGGAGAGGACGGATGGATGAACGGATGGATGGATGGATAGGCAGGCAGGCAGGCAGGCGAGAGAGATGGGTAGAGAAAGTTGGCTGGCTAGCTAGAGAAATGAGAGGGTGGGGGGGGATAGATAGAGATAGAGCGGGTTGAGATTTCTCTTCCTCGCTTGCAGAGTTGGGGTCCTGTCTTGAGGGGGAGGGGAAGAGAAGAAAGGGGCTGGGTTTGTGGACTGCCTTCCCCTACCCCCACCCCCAGGCCAGAGAGACCTCTGTGCATGCTCAGAGATACACACACACACACACACAAGCGTCTTTGCCACGCTGTCTGTCTGTCTGGAGGCACTGGGGTTCAAGGGAAGGCCTGGAGGAAAACCTGGATATGGGTTGTCAGGCTCTTTAGGCCTCCTTTAAGGCCATAGCTGGCAAGCGGCTGTGCCACCCCTTCCCTTCCCCTTCCTCCTCCTCCCCCCCCCCCTTCCTCCTCCCTCCGCTCGGCTTTCTTCTAATTGTGATCTGGCCAGCTGTGTTTCAGCACCGCGGACAGCTCCTGAACAATGGGAACCGCGCTGGCACTTAGGGGCTCTCTGCAAATTCCGACCTGGGAGAAGGAAGGAAAGAAGGAGGGAGGGAGGGAGGGAGGGAGGAGGAAAGAAGGGGGCGAGGGCGAGGCAACTCCCCCCTCCATTCCATTTCCCCCCCCTCCATCTCTTGATCTTCACCCCCTTCCATCCCCTCCCTGTCCTTGTGTCCTTTAGGGGAGGGGTCACCCCGAAGGCTTTTGAGTTTAAATCGCCCTCTCTCCAGTTTCCTGGTTGTTTTTTCCACTTAGAATAAATTCTGGGTCCCAGGGCCAAATTTACAAAATTTTGACCCCTTTTCCAGTCCCACATTGGGGGGGGGCTTAGAGGCCGGGTTTTTAGCTCAAGGAACGGGGAGGGAGGGCGTTGAGAAGGGAAGTTACAGGATGGGGTGGTGGTGGCGGGTTGATATTTATTTCAGGCTGTCTTGCATTTTGTGGCAATGCAGTCTGTGGTGGTGGTGGTTGTTGTTGTTGTTGTCGGGTTTTAACCCTCCCGGAGTGTGATGAGAAAATGCAACTTGGAACAGCCTGAGATGCAGAAATAGGGAATGATGGGTTTCGGAGGGTTTTTTTAATTATTATTTTTGGCACCCCCACCCCCCTAAACTGGACCTCAACATTTCGTCTCTGAAATTGGTAGTTGGAGAGCCAGGAAAAATAAGACAGTTCTGCGAAATTTAAAAAAAAAACAAAAAAAGATTTAGAAAAGATGTTTATTCGAATTGCCTGCTCAATTCCAAGATTTGAAGGTGGGAATTAGCAGCTTAGAAATTTCCTCGAATTTATAAGTCATAAATATATAACCGAAAAAGCAAACTTTTTCGGTTATATATTCTGGGGAAGAATAGTGAAATTTCTCGACCATTGATGTGACTCAACGGAGAAACTGTGTTTTGTTTTGTTTTTTCTAAAAAAAAAAAAAATTTGAAACATCCAGGGAGATTTGTTGACAGCCCTGTGCTGCCCAGAATGGTGCAATGGAGCTTCTCTATTCAGAGATAGTCTACCCTTTGGGATAAATAGAAAATGAAAACCCCAGCTGTTTCTCCAAAGCATCTTCATGGCCCCTGGATGGGTGAAACAAAGCTGGCATTATTATTATTTTTTTGTTTGCTGCAACAGAGTTTTTTAAGGCCGTTTGGGTGGGTTTCCTTCCACCATTTGAGATGGTATTATTATTATTATTATTATTATTATTATTATTATTATTATTATTATTATTATTATTATTATTATTTCCTTCCAATCTTAGATGTACATTACTGCCAAAGGCTGAAAAAATAATATTCTTTTTTGACTGGTATCACCGCTTTAAAAAAAAACCCTTTTCAGTTCAGATTCTGGGTTGTCTAAATCCACAACCCATGTTTAATTCTTGCTAGCCAGGATGCGATTTCCAGGCCAGGATCTGGAGTTTTTTTTAAAAATGCAGTAAAACCACTTCGGGGCCTGAAAAATCCCTCTAGCAATTGCCTTTGGTCTCCCGAGTCCTTCGGGAGAAGGGCGGTATAAAAATTGAATAAAATAAAATAAAATAAGATTGCCTAGCCCTGTGATGGAAGCCACGTAAAATCTTATTTATTTATTGTTCACTTTTCAAAATTTCATTTTCTCCCCATCTGATCATAGGGTAACTCTGGGCAGCTTACAATGTTTAAAATATTATATAAAATATTATATTTATATATAATATAAAATATACACAATATTACAGTCTGTTTAATATCCATTCAAAGCATTGAAAAAATGACCAGTTTTCACACGACTGTTGCAGCCTCCCCTTGGTCAAAATTCAGACGCTCGGCCACTGACTCATACTTATGACTGTCGCAGTGTCCCGGGGTGTCACCATTCCCCATTTGCGACCATCGTAAATATGACCCACTGGCCAAGTGTCCGAATTTTGATCACGGGAGCCCCGGGAGTCTCTGCGACCGTCATAAATATGAACCACTGGCCGAGCGTCTGAATTTTGATCCCCGTCATCATGTGGATGCTTCAAGTCACTCCCAAATCTCTTTTTTCCAGTGCTGTTGTAACTTTGAACGGTCACTAAATGAACTGCGGTAAATCGAGGATTAGCTGTCATCCCCTTCCCCTCCCCGATCTTGCGGGGAAGAGAAGAAAACAGCCGCCCTTGTGCGTTTTTCTCACGAGTTGGCACTTTGTGGCCCGTCCCTAACTGTGACACGGTTATTAGCCAAGGGAAAAAGCTGGCCGGGTTGAAGGCTTCGTTGGGTGGGAAGGAAAAAGGGCTGGAGAAGCGGAGGAGGCGACTCTGACCTGCCCCACACTGCCGGACCTGAGCTTCAGGAGGGTTGGGGGGGAAGGAAGAAGCCCAGAGAAGAAGGGGGCCCGAGAAGGCGGTGGGGGGGATCCCGGAGAAAAACCCAACCCCAAGAAGAAGAAGAAGAAGAAGAAGAAGAAAGAAGAAGAAAGAAGGAAAGAAAAGAAAAGAAAAGAAGAGAGACAGACAGACCGACGGAGGTGAGGATTAAAAACCGCCAAGCCTCCAAGACAACAAAAAGTTGATCCATTAAAACTTCATTAAGGGCACTATTTACCACCCCCCTCCCCCTCTTCCTCTTCCTCCTCCTCCTCTTCCTCCCGGCTTGGCAATCGCAGCCCCCCACCCGCCGAAGCGTCAGGATGAGGAGTCGGGGCGAAAACTCGTGAGGAGGAAGACGGGCCGGCTTTTTCCTTGCAACTCCGGGTTGCGAGCGGCCGTCGGGAAAGGCGAGGAGGACCAAAACCACCCAGCGAAAGAGAGACACGGTCGCGTTCCGTATAGTTTTATTTTTATTTTATTTTTTGAAAAAACCCGAACCGAATATTTATTTATTTTTTCCCCCTGGCGAAGAAAGCTCGGCGGGAAGGAGGAAGAAAAAAAGCGGACATGCCATTCAATTAAATCCGGACCGGAGGGGCTCTTCCCCCCCCCCACCTCCTGTTTCTCCCCCCCCCCCTCCCCAACCCCCCCCCCTCCGAAAGTGCCCGTCGCCTTTCATCTTCTTTTGTCTCCCGCTGCAAAAGCGGGGCGATTTCCTCTTTTCTTTATTTGGCAAATCTCCTTTTTTTGCGCTTAAATTCTCCTGATTATTCTGGGTTGTGTTTTTTGGGGGGGATTTTTTTAAAAATCGCTGTTATTGAGCGGGGGGGAGGGGAGGGGGCGCCGCGTTTCCGAATTTGAGGCTCGCTCCGGGTTCTGCGCCTTTTGGACCAATGAAGGAGCCGGATGCTATCAAACTTTTCATCGGACAAATCCCTCGGAATTTAGACGAGAAGGACCTGAGGCCGATTTTCGAACAATTTGGGAAAATCTACGAATTGACAGTCATCAAAGATAAATACACCGGCATGCACAAAGGTAAGGAGACGGTGGGGTGGGGGGTCGGTATGGGGGGTTCGGGTCGAGGTTGGCTGGCTGGTTGGTTGGTTGGAGGGCGGGCGGGCGGGCACCGACAACCCCTTCCTCCAAAGACCTTTAAAGAGGGGTCCCCATAAATCTATGCAGCTCCCTTTCCAGGTAGGGGAAGCCGTCGAAACTCAGCACGGGCGGGGGAGCAGAAACGGCTTTCCGAGCGATGGGGAGGCATGGGTGGGTGTTGGGTTGCGGGCGACGGGGTGGGGGCACAGCAGATGGCAGGAGACTGAGCTGGGAGATTTGCATGAATTAGAAAGTGAAGCCCCTCCTCTCCTCCCTCCTTCCTTCGCAGGGCATGGCAGAAGCCGAAAGGGCCCCGTTAAAAGGGGGCTTGCGAAGAGTTGGGAAGGTTCAAACACGAGGGGGGGCGATGCGATCAGGGATGGGGTGGGGGGGTTGGAGGGGGTGGGTTAGAAAGGTGCCTAGATTAAGCAGGCTGGCGGGACCCCCGGGCAACGGTGTGAGTGGGGGGGGGAGTTCGACGGAGCTGGGTTTTGCCAGGCGCAAGGCTGGTCCGTGGTTTGTTGGAGATCAAAACAAGCTGGGATTAGACCGAGGCTTGTCTCGCCCGGGAGAGAGTCTGGGGCACGGATGCCTCGGGAGGAGGAGCAGGAGCTGGCCATGAGAAGCTGTTGGGGGGACTGGCAAGGCTGCCGGCGCTCTTGAGGGAACAAAGAGGAAATATCTATGTATTTTTAGCCCAGCCTGGCCTTGGCGCTGGCTGGGGGAACCTGCCGGGCGAGGCTTTCCAGAGCGAAATAAGCCAAGCTTGACTCAGCTCCGGCCGCTTTTTGGCTCCCGAAAGGGAAGGCTGCTGCCGCCGCCGCCAGCCCGCCCGCCCGCCTTTGGCTGGCATGCCCGATGCTCCCCCGGAGCTGCCCGAGAGCGGCTTGGCCTTCCCGGCGGAACTCCAGGAGGGGACGTGAGTTTGGCTCGGCTCTCTGGAGGGGGGGGGGAGGAATTGGGGAGACCGGGGTGGGTGGGTGGGCGGCCTCTCAGTGGGTATTGAAAAGCATCTCAAACTTTGATATTTGCACGAGGAGAGGGAGGGAGGGAAGGAAGGAAAGAATAGAGAAGGGAAGGAAGGAAGGAAGGAAGGAAGGAAGGAAGGAAGGAAGGGAGGGAGGGAGGGAGGGAGGGAGGGAGGGCGGAAGGAAGGGAGGAAGAATAGAGAAGGAAAGAAAGGAAGAAGAATAGGGAGGGAGGGAGGGAGGGAGGGAAAGAAAAGGATAAGGGAGGGACGAAGGAAGGAATAGAGAAGGGAAGGAAGGAAGGGAGGAAGAAGGATAGGAAGGGAGGGAGGGATAGAGAAGGATAGGAAGGAAGGAGAAGGATAGGAAGAGAGGGAGGGAGGGAGGGAGAAGGGCAGGAGAGAGAGAGGAATAGAGAAGGATAGGAAGGAAGGAAGGAAGGAAGGAAGGAAGGAAGGAAGGAGAAGAGAGGGAGGGAGGGATAGAAAGGAAGGAAGGAAGGAAGGAAGGAAGAAGGGAGAAGAGAGGGAGGGATAGAGAAGGATAGGAAGGAAGGAAGGAAGGAAGGAAGGACGGAAGGAAAATAAGAAAGGGAGGGAGGGGGGGAAGAAACAGAGGAGGGAGAGAGGAAGGAATAGGGAAGGAAGGTAGGAAGGAAGAATAGATTTTCTCCCCTTCAACACCAGGATAATCTGCATTGGTTTGTAAACATCCCCCTGATTTTCAAAGGAGCCAAAAACAAGACTTGCAATTCCCCAGAGCCAAGTCAGCTAAGAATAAAATCTAATTAACACCACTGTACTAAAGGAAAGTTAAAAGAGGCTGAAAGAAAGGAAGGAAGAAAAAACACACACATCGGGATTAATCTCCAACTCGGGGTTTCCTTTAATCTGGGTTAAATCCACAACCCTGCCTTCTCCCATTCCCTCCCCTCACCCACCCACCCACCCCCAATTTTTGGGGATCAAGCCAAGGAAAGGCAGGGAGGGAGAGAGAGAGAAAGAGAGAGAGAGAGACGGCCGTTTTGATCTAGGTTGGCTGGTCCCAACCGTGATAGATGGAGCAGTCTGGCAGGTGTGCTCTGTGTCGTGTTGTGAACAATTTTTGGCTGTGGAAAAGGAACTGAGAAGGGACCAGGAAGAAGGGAGGGGGGAAGCAGTCATGCAGCCTTTGCTGAGTCAATTCTCACTTTAAAATCCAGGAAAACAAAATTGTTCTTAGGCACCTCGTGTGTTGTCCAAACTGAGCTGGAGGGGGGGAAAAAATAAAGATATTTCTGCAGAAGCAGAATCGAGCAATGGACCTTGGATGTAGGTTCAAGTTTCAATCAGTCCCCTTGTGTGTGTGTGTTTTACAAGAAACACTGAGGACTAGAATCTTAGTTTGTTTTGCAGGGAATCGAATACCCATTTGACTGCTTTGAAGGGGCTGATGTGACCTTGATCGCTTTCATCAGACACCTGGATAGGGTCTGATAAACTTCGTATGTTCTTAGCTTCTGTATTCTGGGGTGGTTTTTTTTTCCTTCCTTTTTTTTTAAAAAAAAAAAAATGCAAATTGTTCATCCATTTTCGGACGCCTTTTTGATCGGTTTTGATTTGGAAGAGCGGCTTCTAATCGGCGAAAGGTTATTATTTTCAAACTGCAGAGACGGGGCCCCCCTGGATTAAAACTTGATGGGGTGAAAATAAATCTCGAACCGTTTTTTAGGATGGCGTTGGGGGGGGGGGTGAGGCTGCGTTGGCACGCAAACTCTTGGAAAACAAAATTTTTTGCAAGAGGCAATAAAGCAAGCAAAGATTTGAAAATTTCACACCCAACACTGTTAAGTTACTACTGGTGTAAAATGCTAATGGGGAGGGGGGGGGCGGAAAGACCACTTATTTAATTTGTATTCCTCAAATAAATATCTGATAAACATTTGCAGCCCGAGAGAATCTCTTCCAAATCTGAGAATGTTTTGATCTGAAACAACAACCAAACAACATGGCAAACCATCAGTGACTCAGGATTAAGAGCTGAGAATAGGAAGGATCTAGTTTCCCTGCAGAAGAGGGCAAATTCAGCGTGGCAGGTTACTAGTCCTCAAGAAAATGGGCTCCTCACCTCTGCTCCTAAGTTAGCAACTTATATCTTTATATAAGTTGCTAATTTAGGAGCAGAGGTGAGGAGTTAGGGGTGATAAAATGACATTGGGGGTTGGGGGGGAAGGAAGGTTGCCATGTTTCTCAAATAGTATAGATATTTAATTAATAATAATAATAACAGAGTTGGAAGGGACCTTGGAGGTCTCCTAGTCCGACCCCCTGCCCAGGCAGGAAACCCTACACAACTTCAGACAAATGGTTCTTAAAAATTTCCAGTGTTGGAGCATTCACATAATTAAAAACATCAATAGAATTCATGCAAAGTGGCAGAAAAAATCTGTTTCTTTGCAAATATTCTGTCTGCTTCTATCCACTTCCAAACCTCTCTGTACTTTTGGGGCAACCGGGTTTTCAAACCAGCATATAACTAGGGTTTGTTTTGAGCGTCGCGGCCTTCCACTTTCAAACGCCCTGCGTGCCTTGTCACCCTCTCTCTCTCTGGCTGCCAATTTGGAGCACGTGCCAGTCCTTAGGCATGGCACGAGTGGCTGCCAATGCGGTTTGACTCTCATCGTTTGCGGTCTCACCGGAGGGTGAAAAAAATCTACCCTCGACCCTCACTTGGGTTGGTTCGGATCGCCAAAAATATGCCAGCTTTAAGGAATCCGCAGGAAAAAGTGACTTTTGCAAAAATGCCAGGTTGTATGTAGCAAAAGCTTCAGTTAAAATTGTGGCCAGTTCGCACATCACGCTGTGCTGATACAGACCAGAGGGGGGGGGGGGAAAGCATTTTTAATTCAGGCAGAAGGGCAGAAAAAAAAATCCTTGCTTTAAGGTTTTTAGATTTTGGGGTGCCGTCTTTCGAGAATTATTTGGAATTTGCCTGAGCCCTGGTGCCAAATAAATTGGTTTTTTGGAAGGATTTGTAAACAGCTCTTGGCTTGGAAGAGTTGGGAAGTTTGGGGAGGGGGGTTGCCTTTATCTCCCCAGAGTTGGGCTTGATTTTATTTTATTTATTAAATTTGTCTGCTTTCTGTTATTCTCCACCCTCGCCCTGCCCAATGGCCTCCCTGACTAATGCTAAGGCCAGGCCCCTTATTCTGCGGCTGCAACCTGGCGCCCCTTGAAGTCCCTGGTTGAGGACGATGGACATATTTTGGAGGAGTTTTTTTAAAAAATAAGAAGTTTAAAAGGAAGAGAGCAGGTTGCAAGGGAAGGCAGAGTAGATGTTACCTGCAGGTTTAGCAAACGGGTGTAGTTGGCAGATCAAAAATCTTTCAAACTTGCACTTTTTTTCCCTTAAGGAAAAGAAGGAAGCAAAGAGAAAAGAATTCAAGATACAACTGCAGAACACGAGAATTTTAAATAAATTAAACAAGGAAGAACTGGGCTTATTTTTGCCTCCAAGAAAATTTGGAAAAAGGATCGGGGCACCCGACGCAGAGCAAAAATCGGGGCGAAGGGAAAACAGCTCGTTCAGATGCAACGGAGGGCTGAGAATATGGATTTTTAAATATATATATATATATATATATATATATATATATATATATATATATATATATATATATATATATATATATATATATATATATATATTATTAAAATACATTTTAGAGGTCTGCCCATGTCGTGGACAGTGACTTTGGGCCGTGTGCAACAATCCAGTAAAAAAAAACAACAACACACCACCAGGATTCGGCTTTGGGGTGGATTAAAGATTTTCTTTTGGCTCTCTAAATAGATTTTGACAATATGGGGCTTTTAGAAAACATGTTGGAGAAAGATGCAGAAAATCCACCAGAGGCCCTTTCCTCACTCCTTTCCTCTTCTAATGTGTGGGGTTTAACTGAGATGGGGGATAATTTTGACTTTGGGGGCTGAGATGGAACCCAAGCAGCACCAAAAGAGAGTCACCCCAAATTTAGGAATGGACAGGAAGCCCATAAGAAGCCTCCAAATTCATTCATTCATTCATTCATTTTCTTTCTTTCTTTCTTTCTTTCTTTCTTTCTTTCTTTCTTTCTTTTCTTCTTCCTCCTTCCTTCCTCCTTTTTTTCTTCCTTTTTCCTGTCTTCTTCCTCCTTCCTCCTTCCATCTTCCTTCTTCCATCTCCCATTTTCTTTCTTCCTTTCTTCCTTCTTCCCATCTTATTTCTTCTTCCTTCCTTCTTCCTTCTTCCATCTCCCTTACTTTCTTCTTCTTGAGTTCTTCCTTCCTCCTCCTTCCTTCCTTCTTCCTCCTTCCTCCTTCTTTCCTTCCTCTTTCTTTCTTCCTTTTTCCTGTCTTCTTACTTTTTCCTCCTTCCATCTTCCTTCTTCCCATCTTATTTCTTCTTCCTTCCTTCTTCCTCCTTCCATCTCCCTTCCTTCCTTCTTCCTGTCTTCTTCCTTTCTTCTATCTTCCTTCCTCCTTCCCTCTTCCATCTCCCATCTTCCTTCCTTCCTTCTTCCTGTCTTCTTCCTTCTTCTTTCCTTCTTCCATCTCCCTTCCTTTCTTCCTCCTTCCTTCTGCATTGATTTGGAGAAAGGAAGTCAGCTGGGTGGGCAGAGGGGAAGGGATCTCTTCTTGCCCTGTGCCATCTTTTCCTACTTTCAGCTCCACCACCACCAACCCCCCCTCCTCCTCCAGAAAGCCCCCGCTGGCAGCTCGCAGGGCTGGGCTGACGTGGCAACCATCCGGCTGAACTGCTGGAGCGTGAATGGCTTAGCTTTTCCACTTCGTTGCCTGTTGTGACAGGCAGAGGCTAAATATAGGCCCTGCGCTGAAGCTGGAGAAGAAATGGAGCATATTTTGCTGATGAAATTTTTTTAAAAAAAATAAAATAAAAATTAATGATTGGCAGAGAAAGGCAGGCTGGGTTGCGGGGTGGGGGAGGGGCGGGCATCACTTCGAAGAAACTTCTCTCTTTTTTAAAAAAAAACTGGGCCCTCGGCCAGAGGGAGCTGGGGCAGATGGGCTTTGTAGTCCTGAGATGGCACAAATGTGCCCGCTTCGCTCCCCATGGCTTAAGTTCCACGAAGTTTCTGGAAAGACAAACAAAAAAAAAATGTCTGGTCTACAAACATTTAACTCGTAAATTAACAAGCTGGCTTTCTAAACCTGGTTTGTTCCCGGCGTAAAATATCTTCTTCTTTTTTTACCCCCCCCCCCCACATTTGGTGATCTCTGGATCCCCCGCAAATGCGTGGCGCGTGTTTAAAGTTTTGACCTGCGACGAATAACATCTAGAGGAAGATGGTTATAATCTAACTACCATTTAAAGTTAGCAGCTCCTCCGTTTGTGTCTGCCAGCCTGCCCAAGCTGGCCAGATGTTAGCCTGGAGCACAGCTGGAGAGGCAGTCACCCACGGCGGTCGGTGCCTATCCCAGAGGTGACCCGTTAAGGTAGACTGCCTCTGAACACCGAGCTCTTTGGAGTTTGAGTTTTGAATATTTGTTTTCCGCCAATTTAGGGGGCGTCTTTCCTGCAGGAATTTAGTTAGTTAGTTAGTTTAGTTAGTTTACTTTATTGTCATTGCACATGGTACAACGAAATTAAATGCCATCTTCAGTGTACATTATAAAAATAAAAACACAAAACATGCATCCTTTACATTCTATATACTGTAATTGAAATTGAAAACCCGAATTCAATATGGTTATTGCCCTAGGATAGAAGCTGTTTTTCAGCCTATTCCTCCTTGTTTTTATTATCCTGTACCGTCTGCCAGATGGTAATAGTTCAAAAAAGAAAGAAAGAAAGAAAGAAAAGGGTGCCAGGATGAGATGGATCTTTTAGAACTGGGAAACCAGTTTCAGATGGCTTTCAAGGACCGGTTTGGGGAATGGGCCTACAGATTTGGAAGCAAAGTGGCCGCGGAAGCGGGATATCTTTGGCGAGCCGTGTTTGAACCCGTGTTTTTTCTCCTCCAGGATGCGCCTTCCTGACTTACTGTGCCCGGGAATCAGCCCTCAAGGCCCAAAGCGCGCTGCATGAGCAGAAGACACTGCCAGGGGTAAGTCCAAAGACGGTGCCCGCCTGCTGTGCCAGGGGCCTGATCGCCCGTCGCAACCCGGAGCAGATGGCGTCCGCGCAAACACCGTCTGTGTGTAGGCGTTGTAGTGCACCCGTGATTTGATGCCGCTTCGGTGCTCCTTGTTTGCCGATCTCTTTCCGTTGTTTGCAGAAGCCGGGTTTGATTTCAACTCTGAAAGATCTCCACTGGTTTATTTTAAGTGTTAAAAGAGAGGTTGGATGTGCTTCAGGACAGGTCCTCTCGAATTCACCGGCATTCCGGTTCACGCGGAGCATTTTCCGGATCTTCTAGTAGACAGGGGGTATTTAGTCAATGGTATATATGACTTTCTCGAGAAGTCTGTGGCCTTGCGAAGCCATCTTGGGGAGGGGGGCAGATTCCAAGGGTCGTAGCCAACTGCTAGGATTCGAAGTTGGCGCCTCTCGGCTCAGCATTTGGGGCGGGGTCTCGACGTAGAACTGGACAAGGGATCCTCCGCCCACCACGCTTGGTGACAGCGGTGGGATCGTCCCTCCTGAGTCCATAGGGAGAAACTGAATCTGGGAATGTGTGTTCAAGTCTGGGAATTAAAAGGGCTTGTTTATTTTATGGGGGGGGAGGAGGTTCCCTGCCTCTCCTGGTGGTGCGTTTTCTTTTTTTACAAGAGAACAGTTGTTGTTTTTTACAAGTTTTTACATAAGTAGAAAGTTATTATTAGCATTATTAGCAGTTCGTCTACACCAAATACGGCACCCCAAGTGCAGAATCTGGAGAAAAATGAAATGGTTTTTAAAGGAGTAGACAGGTTTCTAGTCCTCACCGCTTCAAGTAAAGCCTGCAAGGAGAATTGGGGTGGGGGGTGGGGGGAGGGGGAGGGGAATTGTTCTCAGGCCTAAGCGGATTTGCTTCTTGTCCAAGGCATTAACTCTTGACTTAACCTCGTTTGCTACGGCTGCAGTGGGGGATAAAATAGCCGGGGAGAGAGGCGGTCAGCCCTGCCCGCTGAGGAGAAAGGGCTGGTAGTAAATAGGATTACGGAATCGGATCAGCCTTGGCCAGGCTCAGTGAAACCGGAGAGGTCAGGAGACCCCGAAGGGAGGGAGGGAGGGAGGCTGGCATCCGCCCTGGCAAAGGGGGAGGGGGGGAAGAGAGGGAGGGAGGGATGGGCAGCAGCAGGAAGAGGCTAGGAGGCCTCCACCTGGGTATAGGAAGGAGCCAAACCAGGTTTAATCCTGGCAAGAGTTTTTGGGGAAACGGCCCACCTTGTCCCAGGGAGGGGCTTGGTCCTGCAGATGGAGGAGTAGTGGGGGTGGTATTATTTTTTATTATTTGGGGGATGGGAAGGTTGCTAGGAAGTGCTTTGGCCAAAGACAGAGCTCTTCTTTCCTTCCTTCCTTCCTTCCTTCCTCTATTTGCCCCCCTTCCTTCTTTCTTGCTTCCTTTCCTTCCTTCCTCATCATTTGTTCCTCCTTTTTCCTTCCTTCCTTCTTTCCCTCCCTCTATTGTCCCTCCCTCCCTCCCTTCCTTTATTCTTTCTTTCCTTCTCTTCCTCACCATTTGTTCCTCCTCCTTTCCTCCCTTCCTTCCTTCTTTCCCTCCTTCCCTCCATTGTCCCTCCTTCCCTTCCATTTGTCCTTCCTTCCTTCCTTCCTTCCTTCCTTCCTTCCTTCCTTCCTTCCTTCCTTCCTTCCTTCCTTCTTTCCTCCCACCTTCTCTTTCTCTCTCTGCCTTTCCTTCCTTCCTTCTTTCTCTCTCTTTCTTTCCCTTCCTTTCTCTTTTCTTTTCTTTCCTTTCTTCTTTCCGGTGTTCAGGAAGGCACATCTCTATTCCTCTCCCCCCCCCCCAGCCCACCTGCCCTGCTGGGCAAGGCCTCCCTTCTGCTCACTCGGCTTTCCTGCCAGCTATTTGTCCAAGGAGGGGCTGTGGAAAGGAGCAGGTGTTTTGCCAGCTGTCGCAGAGCTGCAAGCCCTTACCTTGCTCCCTGGCACCGCCTCCTGCCAATGCCTGGGGGGTGCGGAGCAGCAGGATTGAAATTCACCTTCGGCTGCCTGCGGGGGTGGGAGGGTGGAGGGGGCAGGAAGGCTGCCTGCAAAAGGAAAACTGGAAAATTAGAAAAATCAGAAAAAAAGCCACATGCCCATAGACGGCCCACCACAGACAGCCGTTCTTCCCAAAGTGGGGGAAAAAATTGGAGCGCACAAATCCAGAATCTGGTCTTATTTCTCTCCCCAGCATCTGGAGGTAGACTGCTCCTACGCACGGGGCTCCACTAAAATTGACATTGATTGCATTCTTTACAAAGGCTGCAAAGGAGCCCCGAGTCACCCCCTGCGGCTTGTTAAATGCCTCAGAGGGAAGGTTGCAATTCTTACATTCTCAGGTAGACTGCCTTGGCAGCGGGAAGCTCTACTATGCGTTGCCCCTTTCTGGCCTCCTCTCCCTTCTTCCCTTGCCTTCTCTCCTTCCCTTCAAAAAAACCTGAGTTGAGATTCCACTGCAGGCATAATAATAAGATTTCCTAATCTTTTTATAATTATCGGTGAACCGAAACAGCCCCTTAATTGGGAAGGCAAAAGGATGCTGGGTGGAAACGGCCCAACTTTTGGGCTGAGTTCGAGGAAAGGAAAATATTCCAAGCAAGAACCCCGATGCCGTCGTGTGGATGAGAGCTGGAATTTTAGCACAAGGCAGACTAGTAACTTTACAACGCTGGTTTATCCATCTTGGTCTCCTTCTCCTCCTCCTCTCCATCTTCCTTCCCTCCCATTTTTCCCCTTCGTTTTTCCTGTTATATCCGTGCGATCTGAATTCTTCTTCTCCTCCTCCTCCTCCTCCTTCTTCTTCTTCTCCTCCTCCTCCTCCTCCTTCTTCTTCTTCTCCTTCTTTTTCTTCTTCTTCTTCCTCCTCCTCCTCCTCCTCCTCCTCCTGTTTCCATTTTCTTTCCTTCCTTCGTTCCTTCCTTCCTTCCTTCCTTCCTTCCTCCCTCTCCCTCTCCCTCTCCCTCTCCCTCTCCCTCTCCCTCTCCTTCTCCTTCTCCTTCTCCTTCTTCTGTTCCTCCTCCTGCTGATAGTTAGAACAATTAACCAGTGGAACTGCTTGCCTCCAGAAGTTGTGAGTCTCCATCAGGCGAGGCTTTTCAGAAAGAAATTGGATAACTATTTGTCTGAACTGCTGTGGGGTCTCCTTCTTGAGCAGAGGGTTGGACTAGAAGACCTCCAAGGTCCCTTTCCAGCTCTGTTATTCCATTATTCCTCTCCTCATTGTAGCCCCTAACCCTGAAGGCTATGTGTCATCGTTCCCCCCACCCACTCCTGGACCCAGATCCCCCACAAACCATGGGTGCGAATCTGCAGCCGCTCCCCCTTCCGCAGGCGTAGCAGGAGATCTGGAATTTGGTGGATTATCTCCAGATTTAGTCTTGGGCAGGCCGAGCCACAGGGCTGGAAGGGGGAGGAGGGGGCAGGCAAAGCTGGATTAGGGGAGGGGGCATCCATACCTCCTGATCTTCAGCCCCTTCCCCCTTCCTCCCCACCCCCAGGCAGGGGACAAGGAGGGGAAGATGCCACTGGGGGGGGCAAGGAGACCCACATAAAAAAAAACCCAGCAGTTTGGTATTGCAGAAGTTTGTGGGGAGGGGGTTTCTCTGAGAAATTGATGCCAACGGGGTTTAGTTCTTGCTTCTTTTTGTGGGCTGGGTGGGAGATGTCTGCAGTAGAGCCCCACTATTCAGGAGAAATCTACCACACTCAGTCTCCGAGATCTAAGGAGGTAGAACAGTTTCTCTCTCTAGGCTCAGGGTCAGGGTTCAGGTTCTGAAAGGTATTTTTGTGGGATGAACTCCACCCCACCCCCGCAAGGAACTGTCCTTGGTACTGGGAGGGTGGGGGTGAAAGCAGAAAGGGTGGGGAGGGTGGGGGGGTCGGAGGCAGAGTTGGAAAAGATTCATTTTTCAAGTTGTCTGTGACTGGCTCTTTGGCAGGTTTATTTATCACAAATAAATCCCAAAACAAGGCCCCCAAAGCCATTTTCCCCTTTGTTTTTTTTTTTTAAATTGATTTATATATCTATATATATCAAGATTTCTTTCCATTTGGGGAGGAGGGGACAAAATAAAAGGCCTTTCTGTCATGAGAAAGGAGAAGAGAAGAGAAGAGAAGAGAAGAGAAGAGAAGAGAAGAGAAGAGAAGAGAAGAGAAGAGAAGAGAAGAGAAGAGAGAATAAGGAATAGAGTTGGAAGGGACCTTGGAGGTCTTCTAGTCCACCCCCACCCCCACCCCGCTTTCAAGCAGGAGAATCTATACTATTTCAGATAGAAAATCCAGACACCCTGATGGGCTGGGATTCATTCACACCTAAAAGCAGGAGTAAGTACACAAACACACACAAATACCGCTTTCCTTCTTTCTGCCCCCCCCCCCTTAAAAAATCAGTGGGGGGGTTGTAAACCAACGCCTCCCTCTCCCCCCCCCCCTCCGGGAGCACACGAGGTTTCCCTGCTCCAGATGGCAGAGATGTTCCTGAGGTGGCTAATCCCTGCCTAATCCCTCTCTAACCACCGTTTTCCATTTTCCTTAGTGGTTCGGAGACCATTCAAGGTTGTTATTGTTGTTGTTGTTTTTCCCCCAAGACGTCCAGATGCAAACACACACCTGGCCAGGCCTGAGAGCCTCCCAGGGCAGAATCGGACCTGGGCCTTGCGCTGTCTTTCGCACCCCTGCCACCCTTCTCCTCGCTGCCCACCTGGAGGAGGCAACTGGGGAAGGGGCCGGCGGGCATCTCTCAACCCAGCCCGGCCTAGCAGGCGGTCTTGTTTTTCACCCGCTGCTTGGGCAGAGAGAGTGGCAGGGCCCATATTGGGGAGGGGGGGAGGTTTATGGGACGTGGAGGCTGGAGGCCTCGTTGCAGGCTTTCCTCCAAGCCAGGGGATGAAGCTTAGGGACTAGGAACTTGATAGTTTTGCTTTGCAAAAAAAAAAAAGGATGGAAGGAAGGAAATGAAAAGAAAGGAAAGAAGGGAGAAAGAGAGGAAGGGAGGGAGGGAGGGAGGGAGGGAGGAAGAAGAGAAAATGCGAAGAAATGAAGGAAAGAAGGGAGAGAGGGGAAGGGAGGGATCAGGAAGGAAGGAAGGAAAAATGGAAAAAGGGAGGAAAAAGGGAGGGAGGGAGGAAGAAAAAAGAAAGAAAAATAAAGAGAGGGAGAGGAAGGAAGGAACGAAAGAAGGAAGGAAGGAAGGAAGGAAAATGAGAAGAAATGAAGGAAAGAAAGGAGAGAGGGGAAGGGAGGGATCAGGAAGGAAGGAAGGAAAAAATGGAAAAAGGGAGGAAAAAGGGAGGGAGGGAGGAAGAAAAAAGAAAGAAAAATAAAGAGAGGGAGAGGAAGGAAGGAAGGAAGGAAGGAAGGAAGGAAGGAAGGAAGGAAGGAAGGAAGGAAAAATGAGAAGAAATGAAGGAAAGAAAGGAGAGAGGGGAAGGGAGGGATTGGGTAGGAAGGAAGGGAAAAATGAAAAAAGGGAGGAAAAGGAGGAAGGAAGGAAGAAAAAGAAAGAGGGAGAGGAAGGAAGGAACGAAAGAAGGAAGGAAGGAAGGAAGGAAAATGAGAAGAAATGAAGGAAAGAAAGGAGAGAGGAAGGAGGGAGGAGGAGGAAGAAAAAGAAAGAAAAATAAAGAGAGGAGAGGAAGGAAGGAAAGAAGGAAGGAAGGAAGGAAGGAAGGAAGGAAGGAAGGAAGGAAGGACGGAAGGAAAAATGAGAAGAAATGAAGGAAAGAAAGGAGAGAGGGGAAGGGAGGGATTGGGTAGGAAGGAAGGGAAAAATGAAAAAAGGGAGGAAAAAGGGAGGAAGGAAGGAAGAAAAAAGAAAGAGGGAGAGGAAGGAAGGAAGGAAGGAGTGAGTGATTTATGGATGTGCTGATTAAAATGGGTTAAACATGGGCAGAAGGTTACGTCTGTCATTTTAAAGAAGAAAGAGAGAGAAATTCTGTAAGAAAAAACCCCCGTCAAAAGTCCATTCTTTCTTATTTTTCCTTTTTTTCCTCTCTTTCCTCACTCCTCCTCTTCTTCTTCTTCCTCTCTAATCTTCCTCTGTGATTATTATTATTTCCTATGTTTATTTTTGTGACACCCCCCCTCCACTTTGACGGAAACCTTTAAGGGACGACCTCATGGGTTCAAGTCTCCAAGGCCTGCCCCGATTTAAAAATAAATATATTCCGTGGGGGGGGGGAAAAAGGCCTTGGAGAGAGAAAACGGGAGGAGGGGGAGCTGGGGAGGGGGGGGCAGTTCTTTTTTAATTTTTTTTCTAAAATCTGCTTCGGGTTGCTTTGCCAACAACGCCGTCCCCCCCCTCCCCCTCTTCCCCAGCCCACAAAGGGCCCACCGTTTCATTTCTCTCCCACCCCCTCACCCCAAATCTCCCCCCCCCCTTCGCTAAACGCTCCTGGTCATTGTTTATAGAGATAAGTGATGATGTCAGCACGGTTCCCATGGCAACCGGAAGGGATAAAGGGAGAGATGAGTGGGTAGTTGCCATGGAGTATTTTCTCCAGTTGCTATAGAGACCGGGACATTTTGCTTCCTGGCTGCTCTTCCCCCCCCCACCTCCTTCTCCAAAAAAATTTTTTTTTTAAAAAATTAACACAGTATTTTTTTTCCCCCCTCAAACGATGGGAAGGAAACAGCTTGTCCGAAGTTAAGACTTTATATAATTTTTCTGCTTTTGAATATATATCTATATATCTATATATATATTCCCCCCTAACTACTGAATATAAAGAGTACAAAAGGATGTGAGGATTGGAGTGGAGGCTGACATTGAGTTGTAATTTAATAGATTAGGGAGGAATGTAGTTTTTGCCAAGGTTGGTCCCTGCTGTTTCCCTTTCTTTTATTTTTCAGTTTTGCATCAATTCTTTTATTTTTCAGTTTTGCATCAATGCCACTAGCAAGATTGCAAAAGCTCTTTTTTAAAACGTGGTCGTTGTTTTTTTTTTGTTTTTTTAAAAAACTGCACGTTTAACTGCCTGGGCTGGATTGAGTGAGCCTTTACTCTTAATGAAGTTTTGGGGAAATAAAAGGAAGTAAATTCATAATTTTTTCTTCTTCTAGGTTCTCAGTGGCTCTTTCTATTTGCAAATTCAGATCAGTTTTTTTGTTGCAAATAAGGATAAGTCAACTTAAGCAGAATAAATCAACTCAAACATAACTTTGTATTTTAAAAAAAACACACACACAAGGCAAGCTTTCCTTAAGGTTTTTTTTTCCTCCCTTGGCCTTGCCGTTGTGTTTATCATATTATCATACATGAATTATATTCAAGCAGATATTAAATTAAAGCAGATTAAAGCAAAGGATATCAAAGTGGGTGAGGACATCTCTCTCTCTTTCCTCTCGTTTGCATCGTTTTTTACAGCCACCCTCAAATCTGCAAGTGGAAATAAAGAGCAAGGTTGTTGTTGTTTTTAAAAAAAAACACAATTAAATAAGCTGGCTATTTCTCTGGAAGAATAATTATCGTGATGCTAATGCTATCCAGAGAGGCATAAAAGAGAAAAAAGGAAGGGAAGAAGGAGAAGGCACACTGGTCCTCTTAGCTGTGCTCCGGTTACTGTGGCAACAGGACATAACTTGGCAACTGGAGGCGGAGAAAGATACAGGCCTCCGGCGCCATGGCAACCCCATCGCCATCCCTGCCTCTTGGGCTGTGATAGGCAGGATGGCAGTTTTGGGCATCCTCTCCTGGACGAAAGAGGAGGCGGCTAGGAAGATTTTGTACATCTGGCAACAGAGTTGAATGTTTCCTTCGGAGTTTGGATGAAGTGTTGGTTTTTTTTTTGTTTTTTGTTTGCAAATCCCCCCCCCTCAAAAGCTCAAGGGGGACCCAGACTTTTTCAGGATTGGTAGGGATAAAGTAAACTAACACAAAACTAAACTAAAGAGGGCCTTTATATCTGTGTTTTATTAAAATGACTATACTCTGTGTGTGTGTGTGTGTATATGTGTGTGTGTGTGTGTGTGTGTGTGTATGCCTGGGCAGGGGGTTGGACTAGAAGGCCTCCAAGGTCCCTTCCAACTCTGATGTTATGTTATGTTATGTTATGTTATGTTATGTTATGTTATGTTATGTTATGTTATGTTATGTTATGTTATGTTATGTTATGTTATATATATATATATATATATATATATATATATATATGTAGGTCTTTGGTTGTTCGGGTTTTCTCCCGTGTAAAATTGGAAATGTCTTGGCAACGTTTCGACGAACTCTCATTCGTCATCTTCAGGCTTCAGCTTCGTGCTTCTGGGAGCAAAAGAAGCACGAAGCTGAAGCCTGAAGATGACGAATGAGACTTCATCGAAACGTTGCCAAGACATTTCCAATTTTACACGGGAGAAAACCCGAACAACCAAAGACCTACATACAAACACCCGTGAAAACCTCAGAAAACAAATATATATATATATATATATATATATATATATATATATATATATATATATATATATATATATATATATGTAAAATTAAATGACTACGTTACTATTCCATTTACCAATTTAAATTTAAAATGACTCTGCAGTAATTCTTATAAGTTATAACCATTTATTCAGGGGCCGTTTGAAGTGACCACAGCAGTGGGGAAAAAAACCAACTTGCGATCGTTTTTCACACTTATGACCCATTGCAGCGTCCCCCACAGTGGTGTTATCGAAATTCAGGCACTTGGTTCATATTTATGACGGTCGCAGAGTGTCCCTAGATCACATGATCCCCACCTGAGAAGGAAAGTCAGTGGAAAAGCCAGATTCACTCAATAACCTGGTTACTCGCTTAACAACGGCAGTGATTCACAGTTGTGGCAAGAGAGGTCGTAAAATGGGACAAAGCTCACTTAACAAATGTCTTTGGCTTTGCAAACAGACATTTTGGGCTCCGTTGTGGTTGTAAGTTGAGGAGTAGCTGTTATATAATAATGACAACAGACCCTGCGTTGCAATATAATGTTAAGACATTTGCAAAATCCGGCTGGGGTCTTTGGTTCCCAAGAACGGTGACACACAAACCCCCCCCCCCCCCTTCTCACCTGCTCTCCAAAATCCACCCTTTCTCCTGTCTTCTACAGCGGAACACAAAGATCTCCAGGTCAAAGCCTTGCTACCTTCAAATTTTTATGTAATTAATTATTATGTGGGAGATTCATCCCTTTCAAGAAGAGACTGGACTGCCATTGGTCAGAAATGGTGTAAGGGTCTCCTGCTTGGGTGGTGGGGTTGGGCTAGATGACCTCCAAGGTCCCTTCCAATTCTATTCTATTCTATTCTATTTCTATTCTATTTCTATTTCTATTCTATATTATTCTCTGTTCTCTGTTCTATTATATTCTATTTCTATTCTATTATTTTATTCCCTGTTCTCTCTTCTCTTCTCTTCTCTTCTCTTCTCTTCTCTTCTCTTCTCTTCTCTTCTCTTCTCTTCTCTTCTCTTCCCTTCCCTTCCCTTCCCTTCCCTTCCCTTCCCTTCTCTTATTCTATTCTATTCTATTCTATTCTATTCTATTCTATTCTATTCTATTCTATTCTATTATTCTATTCTATTCTATTCTATTATTCTATTCTATTTTTCTCGTCTTCTCTTCTCTTCCATTCCATTCCATTCTTGTTTATCAAATTGATTCACTGCCATTTCACTGTCTAACAACTCTGGGCAGCTTATCGTATAATAAAAGCCAAAATATTAGGGGGAAAAAATTAGTAGAATGAACCACAGTTTTGGGTGACAAAGATGCCCAGAGCTACCAACCCAGCTGGTGTTGGAAATTTTGAAGGTGTTGTTCAAAGCCTGCAGAGAGGAACGCCTTGAGATGGTCCTTGTTGCTTCTGCAAAGTCTTTTCAGTCTATTTTAGCGTCTCAGAATGAAACAAGGGGGAAAACAGCTACAACGAAGGCAAGGGGGGAAAAAAGGACGTGACCCAATTGTTCAGGTCGCCTCTCTTAATGGTGGCTTCGAGGCTCATTCCCAATGGATCGTTTGCAACCAAAAAGACCCCTGACATTTCCTTCTCTTCCAGATGAACCGACCGATTCAGGTGAAACCTGCAGACAGTGAAAGTAGGGGAGGTATGCTTTCCTTCTCTGTATATTATTTTGGGGGGGGAGGGTGTAGGGAGAGGGGTATAGACAGGCCCAACGCTTTGATCGATTGGGGGTTTGCAGATTCTGCATTTATCCACAGATTTTAATCTTTGATTTCTGCAACTCTTCAAACAATTAAGCATTGGGCGTACCAAGTTTCCTGCAGATTCTGCCAAGTCTGGATTATTTTAATATATATATTTTTTTAGCATTACACACCCCGAAATTCCCATCTGAAATTTTGGTCTGCGGCTCTGCTAAAGGACCAGAATTTTGCAAGGGGGTGGGTGGGTTTTGTCCTTTTTTCTTTTTTTTTTTCTTTTGAGCCACTTCCTGCCTCCTTGTGTCTTCCAGAAGACCGGAAACTCTTTGTAGGAATGCTGGGGAAACAGCAGACGGACGAAGACGTTCGGAAAATGTTTGAGCCTTTCGGGACCATTGATGAATGCACGGTACTCCGAGGTCCAGACGGCACCAGCAAAGGTGAGGTGGCATCAGGGCAGTGCCCGCTGCTCAGCCTTCCCTGCTCCAGTTTCCAGGTGGGAACAACAGGGATGTAAAGGGGTGTTAGTTGACCTCGGCAACTTGAAGATGGGTGGACTTCAGCTCCCAGAATTCCATGCATGCTGGCTGGGGTGGTTCTGGAAGCGGAAGTCCACTCCTCTTCCGGCCGCCGAGGTTGAGAAACGCGGGTGGGAAAGGCTGAGTAGAGAGCATTTATTTATTTATTTACTTATTGCAAAACAAACGATCTCTCTCCTTTTGGGATTCGTTTCCCTTCCCCTGTTCTCCTCCGTCAGGCTGCGCCTTTGTGAAATTCCAGATGCACGCAGAAGCCCAGGCAGCCATCAGCACGTTGCATGGGAGCCGCACGTTGCCGGTAAGTCCCGTTACCGACTGCCTGGGGTTTGTTTTGAGAGACGCTTTGGCCGGTTTGAAGTTGGAAAACACTGCAGGTCTGGAGAAAGGCAGGGAGGTGTTTTTTTCCCCCTGACTCTACTGCCCTCCTGTGGCCACAGCACTCCATTGCAGCTTCTCCACACCTTGTGGAGAAGGAAGGAAGGAAGGAAGGAAGGAAGGAAGGAAGGAAGGAAGGAAGGAAGGAAGGAAGGAAGGAAGGAAGGAAATGGAAATGGAAATGAGAAGGAAGGAAGGCAAGGAGAAGGGAGGGGAGGGGAGGGGGAAGGAAGGAAAGAAGGAAGGAAGGAAAGAGGGAGGGAGGGAGGGAAGGAAGAAAGGAAGGCAAGGAGAAGGAGGGAGGAGGAAGGAAGAAAGGAAGGCAAGGAGAAGGGATGGGGAAAGGGGAGGGAGGAAGGAAGGAGAGGGAGGAGGAAATGAAGAATGGGAGGAGAGGAAGGAGGAAGGGAAAAGGAAGCAAGGGAATGGGAATGGGAAGGAAGGAAGACAAGGAGAAGGGAGGAGAGAGGAGGGGGGAAAGGGGGAGGGAGAAAGGAAGGAGAGGGAAGGAGGGGAGGGGAAATGAAGCACGGGAGGAAGGAAGGAAATGGGAATGAGAGGAAGGAAGGAAGGGGAAGGAAGGGGGGAAGGAGGCTCCCCACCTTCCAGAGCCCAGCCTGGGGTCTCTCCATTGCCCGCCACTTCCCAACCTCTCCCCCTCCGCTTCCCACCCCCCCACCCCCCAGGGCGCCTCTTCCAGCCTGGTGGTGAAATTTGCAGACACGGAGAAGGAGAGGGGTCTCAGGCGGATGCAGCAGGTGGCCAACCAACTGGGCATGTTCAGCCCCATCGCGCTGCAGTTCGGAGCGTACAGTGCCTACACTCAGGCAGTAAGCAAAGCTGGGCCCTCCCGCTCCCCGCAACCCCCAGCCTCCCGGGTGTGGGGCAGGGCAGAAAGACAAGTGGGGGCCAGCCCGGCTCTGGGGGTCCAGGAAGGGCAGTGGGGAGGGGAGTGTGGAAATGGGGGTCTCTGAGGCTTCAGGGCTTCCTTTGCCCTCCGCAGCTCATGCACCAGCAAGCCGCCTTGGTCGCCGCTCACTCGGCCTACCTCAACCCCATGGCGGCCGTGCAGATGCAGCAGATGGCCACCCTGGCCCCCAACGGGCTCATCGCCACCCCCATCACCCCTCCTCAGGTAAGGAAGGAGGCAGAGACTCCGCCCGGGCGGCTCTTCCTTCCTAGGGCAGGGGGACGGGCTCCATCCCGCAGGCTCCACAGACCACCTCTCTTCTGGACAAATCCCCAGCCCCGCCCGGCTTCTAAATTTGGTCCTCGCTCCCCATGGGGCTCAACGGACACCCCCAAACCTCCTGGGGAAATGGGTGGGGTCTGGAACTGGGTGCATTGAGTGGAGCAAAGGGAGCCGAGTGCAGGCGCACGTCTGAATATGTTGCAGACCTGGGTTAGGATTGAGGAATGGGAATGGGAATGAGAAGGAAGGAAGGAGGAGGGAGGAAGGAAGGAGAGGAAGGAAGGAAATGAAGAACGGAGGAAGGAAGAAAGGGAATGGGAAGGAAGGAGGAAGGAAGGAATAAGGGAGAGAGGGAGGGAGAAAGGAAGGAAGGAAGGCAAGAAGGAAGGAGTGGGGTGGGGAAAGGGGAGGGAGGGAGAAAGGAAGGAGAAGGGAGGAGAGGAAGGAAGGAAGGAAGGAAGGAAGGAAGGAAGGAAGGAAGGAAGGAAGGAAGGAAGGAAGGAAATGGAAATGGAAATGAGAAGGAAGGAAGGCAAGGAGAAGGGAGGGGAGGGGAGGGGGAAGGAAGGAAAGAAGGAAGGAAGGAAAGAGGGAGGGAGGGAGGGAAGGAAGAAAGGAAGGCAAGGAGAAGGGATGGGGAAAGGGGAGGGAGGAAGGAAGGAGAGGGAGGAGGAAATGAAGAATGGGGAGGAGAGGAAGGAGGAAGGAAGGAAAGAAGGAAGGAAGGAAATGGGAATGAGAAGGAAGGAAGACAAGGAGAAGGGAGGAGAGAGGAGGGGGGAAAGGGGGAGGGAGAAAGGAAGGAGAGGGAAGGAGGGGAGGGGAAATGAAGCACGGGAGGAAGGAAGGAAATGGGAATGAGAGGAAGGAAGGAAGGGGAAGGAAGGGGAAGGAGGCTCCCACCTTCCAGAGCCCAGCCTGGGGTCTCTCCATTGCCCGCCACTTCCCAACCTCTCCCCTCCGCTTCCCACCCCCACCCCCAGGCGCCTCTTCCAGCCTGGTGGTGAAATTTGCAGACACGGAGAAGGAGAGGGGTCTCAGGCGGATGCAGCAGGTGGCCAACCAACTGGGCATGTTCAGCCCCATCGCGCTGCAGTTCGGAGCGTACAGTGCCTACACTCAGGCAGTAAGCAAAGCTGGGCCCTCCCGCTCCCCGCAACCCCCAGCCTCCCGGGTGTGGGGCAGGGCAGAAAGACAAGTGGGGGCCAGCCCGGCTCTGGGGGTCCAGGAAGGGCAGTGGGGAGGGGAGTGTGGAAATGGGGGTCTCTGAGGCTTCAGGGCTTCCTTTGCCCTCCGCAGCTCATGCACCAGCAAGCCGCCTTGGTCGCCGCTCACTCGGCCTACCTCAACCCCATGGCGGCCGTGCAGATGCAGCAGATGGCCACCCTGGCCCCCAACGGGCTCATCGCCACCCCCATCACCCCCTCCTCAGGTAAGGAAGGAGGGCAGAGACTCCGCCCGGGCCGGCTCTTCCTTCCTAGGGCAGGGGGGGGACGGGCTCCATCCCGCAGGCTCCACAGACCACCTCTCTTCTGGACAAATCCCCCAGCCCCGCCCCGGGCTTCTAAATTTGGTCCCTCGCTCCCCCATGGGGGCTCAACGGACACCCCCCCAAACCTCCTGGGGAAATGGGTGGGGGTCTGGAACTTGGGTGCATTGAGTGGAGCAAAGGGGAGCCGAGTGCAGGGCGCACGTCTGAATATGTTGCAGACCTGGGTTAGGATTGAGGAATGGGAATGGGAATGAGAAGGAAGGAAGGAGGGAGGGAGGGAAGGAAGGAGAGGGAAGGGAAGGGAAATGAAGAACGGGAGGAAGGAAGAAAGGGAATGGGGAGGAGAGGAAGGAAGGAATAAGGGAGAGAGGGAGGGAGGGAGAAAGGAAGGAAGGAAGGCAAGAAGGAAGGAGTGGGGTGGGGGAAAAGGGGGAGGGAGGGAGAAAGGAAGGAGAAGGGAAGGGAGGGGAGGGGAGGGGAAATGAAGAACGGGAGGAGAGGAAGGAAGGGAGGGAGAGAGCAAACCCCCTGCAACTCCCGGGTGGGGGTTTCTTTCTCTCTCTCCCCCACAGGAAGCAGCACGCCGCCCACCCTCACGGCCACCCCGGTCTCTGCCATCCCAGCCACCCTCAGCGTCAACGGCTACAGCCCCGTCCCCACGCAGAGCACGGGGCAGCCGGCCTCCGAGGGGCTCTACACCAACGGCATCCACCCCTTCCCAGGTACCCCTCCCACCCCCCCATCCCCCGGGTGTTCCCACATTTCGCTTCCGCTTCCCGGCGTCTCCGATTTTAGCCCGAATAGTTAGATTTACGCCCGAGGGTTGGATGGGGGCGTGAGGCATAGAACTTGAACCCAGAGCCTGGTTGGAGTCTTTCCCGAGGGCACCAAGAGAAAAAAATAAGAGCGTTTGCTTGTCCTGCTATGATTTGGGGTTGGGTGGGAAGAGTGTGTCACCATGGCCCAGAGCTTGAAGATGGGTGGACTTCAATTCCCAGAATTCCCCAGCCAGGGAGTTTCAAGATGCATGGACTACAAGTCCCAGAAGTCCCTGGTGCTAAGCATGCTTTATGTTGTATGGACTACAAGTCCCAGAAACCCCTAGCCAGCGTGCTTTATGATGCATGGACTTCAAATCCCAGAATTCCCCAGGGAGCATGCTTTGAAACGGTTGGACTTCAACGCCCAGAATTCCGTGCCTGAATTGCATGCACGCTAGGGAATTCTGGGAGTTGAAGTCCAAGCGGCTGACGTTCAGAAACGCCGGATTAAACCCATTTTAAATCCTTTGAACCCCAGCTTAAAGGAAGGCTCCGAGTTCAGGTCCTTGAAGCTCAAAAGAGTAGCTTTTGAAGCCGATTGAGGACAATCTCGGCTGAGGAAACGGGGCCAATTTTGGAACAGAGGCTGAAACGTCAACCATGCCTCTTCGAGCCTCCCTGTTCAAAGGCAGTCTACCTCTGACGCTCAGAAGTGGGGCTTAGAGGAAAGCGAAGCTCGTGGTGGCCTCCCCCAGAGACGCCTGGATTATACTTCCAGGTGGGGGCGGGGGGGGGGGTGGAGGGTGCGTTGAACCCACCGCAACTGTCTTTAAGTGTGTGTTGTCTTCCCATCTCCCCCCACCCCCGATGCCACAGCACAGAGCTCGGCCGCCCCTGTGGATCCCTTACAACAGGCCTACGCCGGGATGCAACATTACACAGGTAAGGGCAGGTACCCAGGTACCCCTTCCCCCCCTCCTCCAGCTCTGGAGATGCACCTCCCTCTCTGTAAGCTGACCCCCTTCCCTCTCCCACGCTTCTTCCCACAGCTGCCTACCCTACAGCCTACGGACTGGTTAGCACCGCCTTTCCTCAACAGCCCGCTGCCATCATCACCCAGCAGGCGCCCCCCCAGCAGAGAGAAGGTAAGGTTCGGATCTGGGAGCACCACACCCTTCCTCTCCCCACTTCTCCCCAAATCAAGCCAGTGGTGGTCATCCCAGCTGCAAAATGCCAGCCGCAACCAAGAAGCAGGGAGGATCAGGTTGGGGCTGCAATAACCCTGGGAACCAGTAGAGGGCGGCCGAAGGGGAGGATTTGCTTCCCCCTGGTGGAGATCTGGATTTTTTAACTTTATTTTATTTTTTTGCAAAGAGGGTCAGCTTTAATACAGAGTTCAATTTAATGCTTAAATTTAGCACCTTGGTGATGTGTGGATTTCAGTTCCCAAAATTCCCTGGTCAACGTGCTGGTTCGGGGATTCTGGGAGTTGAAGTCCACACACTTCTTCAAGTTGCTACAGTTGGAAAACTTCTCTAAGGGAGGGGATTAAAATCATTCACCCCACATTTTTAATCACGAGGGTCAAATCCTTGGCAAGCAAAACAAAAAAAATAAAAATATCAAGATGTTTTTTTCACAAGCGGGTTGCGAAACGCCGCTCGTGTGGCCGGGGTTGCGCCGAGGACATTTTGCAACCGTCCGTCCTTCCCGACAATATATGGTTTCCTCTCGCAGGTCCTGAAGGTTGCAACATCTTCATCTATCACTTGCCGCAAGAATTCACCGATTCGGAGATCTTACAGATGTTCCTCCCCTTCGGGAACGTCATTTCGGCCAAAGTTTTCGTCGACCGAGCGACCAATCAGAGTAAATGCTTCGGTACGGAAAACGTCCTGAGGTCTCCGATGGGTGGTTGGTTTGAGCCCACCGTCTTTCCTTCTATGGTTCAATGACCATCAAGTGGACTTCCCTCAACTTGAGAGTATTTGGTGGGGATTAGGACGAGATTTTTGGGGTGCGCAATTGAGTTGAGGGCTCACAGGCACAGAAGGGGGGGTGCGGGAATCTGTTTCCCGATCCAATTGGGACACCAAAACCAGATCTTCTCCAACTGAAGAAGCTGGACCTCCAGTAGCTTCAGAGCGAGAAGGAGGACGCGTCTACGGCTAGTCCTCTTCTTACAACGGTTCGTAAGTCGAGGACTACCTGTACTCCTGTCTTAGGATGTCTATTCATCGTATTAAGGACAAAAGCAAGAGGAGTAGATCCCAACTTCGTATCCTGTGAAGAGATCCCAATTTGGGCACTAAGATCTCAAGAAGATTGTACTTTCTGCTGCCCGCCAAAGCTGGAGACCAGCGTCATTTCAATCTCAACCCCTTGAAGATGCATGGACTTCATCTCCCAGAATGCTTAGCAATGGCCGTGCCGGCTGGGGGATTCTGGGAGTTTGAGCAGGCCAGGGGGTTGGACTAGAAGACCTCCGAGGTCCCCTCCCAACATTGTCGTCCTGTGTTGAAATCCGCTCGTCTTCAAGCGGAGTTGAGAAATGCTGGCTTGGAAGTTTAATCTTCTCCGAATTCCACTTCTTGAATGGTCTTCCTGTCCCATTTTGGGAAATACACACGAGGGGGGCTGTTGCACCTCCACCACGGGGTCTCATCGGGCCCCTGGCCCTCTTATTCCCCCTCTCCCCCCAATCTCTCCTGCAGGATTCGTAAGTTTTGACAATCCCGCCAGCGCGCAAGCCGCCATCCAAGCCATGAACGGCTTCCAGATTGGGATGAAACGGTTGAAGGTTCAGTTGAAACGCCCCAAAGACGCCAACCGGCCGTATTGAGCCACTGCCTGCCAGGTGAGTCCTCGGCCAAGCGGGCGGTTGCGGTAAACTCGAACCCGGGGCTCAGGTTTCTTCCAGGCTCTCTGTATTGAAGGCCCTTTCTGAACCTGGCTTGTTTTTCTCAAAATCTACTTGGCCGATCCAGGTCAGGCCCTGTTTCTACTTGCCGTCGAAAAACGGGGATTTCTTTGGCTGTTTGCTTTTTCCGATAGTGGCTCTAAGCAGCTCCTTCCCTTCTAATCATTTCTGAAGAAAATGTAATTTTATTATCCCGGAAAGGATATTGAATTTGCAACGGGCCGGGCTTGGCGTGTGCTGCTGTGGGTGTATAGTTTTCCTCCCGTTGCATCTCCATCGGAGATGGGCAGCTAGAAAAAAAAGAAAATTGAGTCATTAGAGGTTGTTCTCGTTTAGTGGCGGCCTCGTTATGCGGCCGTTCGCAGGGTCCTTAAAAGTCATCGAAAAATCAGGGCATCTTCCGCCAACAAGCAGGCGTTTTAGCGGCCATTCGGAGCTTCAACAGCCTTGAAAAAAATGTGACTTAGGTTCAGTTCCTCACCCTTACGACCGCTGCAGCATCCCAACGGTCACAGGGAACAAAATTTCGGCCTTTATTTACAACGTAAATAAAGTATTTTCTTTACTGTATTTATGACGGTGGCAGATGTCCCAGATGTCACTAACTGGCTTCTGACAAGCAGTCAATGGAGGAAGCCCATTGATCTGTTCAACAACTGCAGTGTTTCACTTAATGACTGCAGCAGAAAAGGTCATAAAACAGCTTGATAGCCACCTTGCTTAAGGGTGGAAATTCTGACACCAAGTGTCGTACATCGAGGACTTCCAGTAAAGAGGGCAAATATCTTTTGAGGAGACTCCAGTATCACACTGGGACCTGATGGGGTTTCCTTACCCCATTGACCCCATGTCCCCCTCCCTCCCTCTCTCCCCACCCCCCTCCCTCCAAAATTTGGTGGCCTGACAGTTTAACATGTCCAACTTCAAACCTTCCTGTCTCTCTGAATGTGTAAGTAGCTATGTCATTTTCTTTGGATAAATGTCTCTTTAAATAATAATAATAATAATCTCGTTCGGAAATAAAAAATGAAACTTTTTTTTTTAAAGAAAAGAAAAGAAAGGGGGGATGGGAGAATTATTAATTTTGTCTAGCAAAAACACTTTAAAAAAAAATAAAACAAAAAAAGGAAGAAAACCAAATCCCACCCCCCCCCTTTTTCTCTCTCTGTTGTCCGAAAACTCTGCAACCCCGCCCTCCCTTCGGCAGGGGGCCAATCATATCTTGAGACGACCCTGTTGCTAAGCCACCCTTCGTTGTCGCGGGAGACCTAGCTCCGCCCCCCTTGTAAGTTGCATCCTTTGGAATGAACACAAACTAAAAGTTGGTTGTCTCCTTTTCTCCTCCTCCTCCTCCTCCTCCTCTTCTTCTTCTTCCTCCTTTGATTTGGAAAGGCCGAATCTGGCGTCCATGTGAATCCGAGTTGCACCTTTTCATTTTTATTTTTTGCATGACGAAATAGCATTTCTTTGGATGTGCTGTGAGTTCCTGGTTTGTAGTTTCTCGTTTGGTGAAGTGTTGTTTCCTCTCTTTTTTTTCTCTTTCTGATACTCTCTTTCTCTGTCTCTCCATTTCTTTCTCTTTCTTTCTCTCTTTCACTTACTCTCTCTTTCTCTTACTCGCTTACTCTCCTTTTGTCTCTCTCTCTCTTTCTCTCCATTTCTTTCTCTTTCTTTCTCTCTTTCACTTACTCTCTCTTTCTCTTACTCTCTTACTCTCCCTTTCTCTTACTCTCTTACTCTCCTTTTCTCTCTTTCTTTCTCTTTCTCTTTCTTTCTCTTTCTCTTTCTCTCTTTCTCTTTCACTTTTTCTCTCTTTCACTTATTCTCTTACTCCCTCTTTCTCTTGCTCTCTTATTCTCTTTCTCTTACTCTCCCTTTCTCCCTTTCTCTTTTTCTCTTTCTTTCTCTCTTTCACTTACTCTCTTTCTCTTACTCTTTTACTCTCCCTTTCTCTCTTTCTCTTTCACTTTTTCTCTTTCTCTTTCACTTTTTCTCTCTTTCACTTATTCTCTTACTCCCTCTTTCTCTTGCTCTCTTATTCTCTTTCTCTAACTCTCCCTTTCTCTCTTTCTCTCTCTCTCTTTCTCTTTCTCTTATTTTCTTACTTTCTCTTTTTCTCTTTCTTTCTCTTTCACCAACTCTCTTACTCTCTCTTAACTCTCTTACTCTCTTACTCTTTCCCTTTTTCTCTTTCTCTTTCTCTCTTTCACTTACTCACTTACTCGTTTTCTCTTAGTCTCTTTCTCTTACTCTCCTTCTCCTTCTTTTTATCTTTCTTTCTCTCTTTCTCTCTCTTTCTCTTTCTCTCTTTCTCTTTCTTTCTCTCTCTTTCTCTCTTTCTCTTTCTTTCTCTCTCTTTCTCTCTTTCTCTTCTCTCTTCCTCTTTCCCCTCGATTCCCCTTGCAAATGAATTTGGTGCAAATTGCATCTATCAAATATTGAAGATATTTGATATTTGATATTTGAAGATATATATATATGTAGGTCTTTGGTTACCCGAATAACCAAAGACCTACATACAAACACCCGCAAAAACCTCAGAAAACATATATATATTTGCCCAACATCCTTCCCTCTTTCTTCCTTCCTCAGCACTTGGTGTCTTCTCACCATGTGAACGCCGTTGTGGTCGTCATCGTCAACCCTCCTGGGCTGTGCTTTCTTTCTTTCTTTCTTTCTTTCTTTCTTTCTTTCTTTCTTTCTTTCTTTCTTTCTTTCTTCTTTTCTTTTCTTTTTTGCTGTTTTATTGTCGTGTTTTGCTCATCTGGATGGTGATGGTGGTTGTTTTTTCGTTCGTTCCAACTCGTCGGTTATGTGATGCTCTGTGACTACATGTGCAATATCTCTGGCAGCTTTTTCATCTGTCTGTCCCCCCCACCACTCTTCCCAGCCCTGTCCCCTTCTTCTTCTTCTTCTTCTTCTTCTTCTTCTTCTTCTTCTTCTTCTTCTTCTTCTTCTTCTTCTTCTTCTTCTTCTTCTTCTTCTTCTTCTTCTTCTTCTCCTTCTCCTTCTCCTTCTCCTTCTCCTTCTCCTTCTCCTCCTTCTCCTCCTCCTCCTCCTCCTCCTCCTCCTCCTCCTCCTCCTCCTCCTCCTCCTCCTTCTCCTTCTCCTTCTCCTCTCCTTCTCCTTCTTCTTCTTCTTCTCCTTCTTCTTCTTCTTCTCCTTCTCCTTCTCCTTGTCCTTCTCCTGCTTCTTCTTCTTCTTCTCCTTCTCCTTCTCCTTGTCCTTCTTCTTCTCCTTCTCCTTCTTCTTCTTCTTCCTTCTCCTTCTCCTTCTCCTTCTCCTTCTCCTTCTCCTTCTCCTTCTCCTTCTCCTTCTCCTTCTCCTTGTCCTTCTCCTTGTCCTTCTCCTGCTTCTTCTTCTTCTTCTCCTTCTCCTTCTCCTTCTCCTTCTCCTTGTCCTTCTTCTTCTCCTTCTCCTTCTTCTTCTTCTTCTCCTTCTCCTTCTCCTTCTCCTTCTCCTTCTCCTTCTCCTTCTCCTTCTCCTTCTCCTTCTCCTTCTCCTTCTCCTTGTCCTTCTTCTTCTCCTTCTCCTTGTCCTTCTCCTTCTCCTTCTCCTTCTCCTTCTCCTTCTTCCTTTGCTCCGCCGAGCTCCTGAGATACCCTTGGGAGGGGGGATTCGCGGGTCCTAAATTCCAAATTCAGGCTGTTTGAAAACCGAGAGATGGACTCGCCCGTCTTGGCTTCCCCGTGGAGAAGCTTCCTGTTTGGTTCCCACGACCAGAAAGAAGCCATGAAGGGTGGAATTTCTAAATTGAATGAACCGGATGAAGTTGCCACGAGTGGATTCAACGCTTCTCAGCCAATTTCAAAGAGAAGTCGGGAAGGGAGTCCCCCCCACTCCCGCCCCCCAAAAAAATCAGCCTTAAAAAGGGGTCTTTTCAGAATCAAAGATTCTGGTTGTAAAAGCCGGACCGCTGCAAAGGGTGTGAGTTTGCTTTGTGTGCAAGAGGGACGTCTAAAACCAAGTTCCTAGTCCACATGAAGAGGCCCACTGGCCAGGAATTGGCAAATGCAAAGAGGGTCGTGTTTTGGACCCGCCAAATTGTGTCCAAAATGCAACCATCTCTAGGATGGAACTTCTCAAGGAGGGACACCAATTCTGGGGGGAGCTCGGCTCGGCTTGCAATTTCTTCTCCCCGCTACCCATCTTCCCCATTACTTCATTCTGGAATGCATGGAACTCTTACGTCCATCTTCTCTCACCTTTTGGGGGGTTCTGCGTGAGCCCACAACTGCCCTCTCAGCCCCCCTTCAACGGAGATCCCTCAACCCCCCCCTACACACAAGGAAGTCCTACCAAGAAGACTGTATGAACTTTCTGAAGGCCTCCTATCTCACTCACCCGTTCTCTGTCTCCCTCTCTCTCTGTCTCTCTCTCTCTGTGTCTCTGTTTCTATGTCTTTTGTCTCCATCCATCCCTTTCTTTCTCTGTTTTTCTCTCTCTTTTTGTCTGTCTCTATCTCTTTGTCTGTCTGTCTCTCTAACTTTTTATCTCTTTTTCTCTCTCTCTGTTTCTATCTCTTTCTGTTTCTGTCTCTTTTGTCTCCATCTATCCCTTTCTCTTTCTCTCTCTCTCAATCCGTCTCTCTCTCTCCCTCTGTCTTTCTATCTCTTTCTATCTGTCTCTCTCTCTCTCTCTATCTCTCTCCTCCTCGTTCTGGTTTGTTGTCACTGTTGTCACTGTGGTCGTCGTTGTGGGTCTCTCCTGTGTCTCGTTCCTCTCTGTATTTGTCGGTGTGTGTGTGTGTGTGTGTGCGCCTGTGTGAAGTTTGTGTTTGTGGTCATGGGGTGTCGTCTGGATGAGGAGCTCCACAAGGCAGTTCTCGGGAAGCCTGGTGGCTTTGAGACTTTTCTGAAGCCCGGACTCTGCTCAAGTGGGGGGAGGCGGTTTCCAGCATCCCACCCACTCATTTTGTGCAGGTTTTTGGGTTTTGTTTTGTTTTTGCAATATTTTCTGACGGCAGGGAAGCCCAGAGGTCATCAAGACTGCGTCACTCTCTCTCTTCCCTTGCATGAATCATTAGCTGTTGATGATGGTTGAAGTAGATAGAATAAATGCAGACGGTCTTCAATGTCCCGCCAAACCTAGTTTAATAATAAACCTAGTTTATTTAAGGAAAACCAAGCAACTTTAGCCCTTCGCACCAAGGGAGAGAGAGAGAGAGAGAGAGAGAGACTGGTAAGTTGAACCAGCTCCTGAGCAACGGCTGGTTCTCGGCCACCTTGGTTCTCTCTTTTAGGCACACCTGTTTTTCTAGACACGGTCCTTGCATTTGAAGGCCTGGCTGCTGGGATCTTGGGGAGGGGTGCATGCTGGCAAAAGGAAATTAAAAAGGGGAGATTCACGGATTGGGGGGTCTTCATGCAAGAGACCAGGGAGGCCATTGGCAGGAAGGTTTTTTGGCCTGGAGATGTTCCTCTTCAGAAAGGAAGGAAGGGGGGAGTGGATTTGGGAGGCAAGTGGGAACCCAAGATCCCAGCTAGACTGGCCTCCCTGCATGTCCTCCGCCTCCACTCCCTCCCAGTCTCTGTGATCTAGCGGAAAAGCCAAGGAGAGCAAAGATCTAAGATAGCTTCCGTTCTCTTGTCTCCTCTCTAGGTCTGGAGCTCAAAGTAGGAGCCATCTCCGCTTGACCTTTGTCGCCCACTCTCCAACGGCCCAGTTTCCTTCTTCTCTCTGCTCTTCTTCTTCTTCTTCCTCATCCATCTCCTAGAAAAACGGCTTCTTCCGGGCATCGAATGCTTTCCTCGTTGACTTGATCCTGTTGGCCATCAAGACTTCTTCAAAGATGGAGTCCCACCAGACCAGCTTCTTCTCCTGCTGCCTCCTCTCCAGCGTGGGATCCATGCCTCTCTCTCTCCTTTAGGTCCAACTGAGGAACACCAGGTGGGGGTGGGGGGAGAGAGCTGTCTCAAGAAGGTCCATTCTTGGTCAACGGTGGAACGATGAAGCGTGGAGACTTGGGAAGAAGCAGGACGTTGATTTTTGGATGGATTTGAGATGGACTTACTTGAGACTGGTGGATTCAAGATCAGAAAGCAGCCACTTTTGGGGAGGGCTCATCCTCACAGCGTCTCCCCCTCCCCCACTTTCCCCGACCCACGCCATCTTCTTGCAGGCATTGGTGAAGGTTGGGTTGACGTCAACGGTCCAAGCCAAAATTCAGCTACCTCTTAACTTTGTACATCTCAACCACCCGATGGTCCTTGCGAAAGAGGGGGAATGATCCATGCTCTCCAGATGCTACCAAGTCGCCTCCCTGAGCCTCCCTCACCTTAAAACCACGCCAGCCACAGTCGCTGGGCATTGTAGTCCTGGAGGTTTGAGAAAAACCACAGGTTTCCCTCAATCTGCTTTCTCAGCTCCCCGAAGACGGATCGAAACGATAAGTTGATGATCGCCAAAGAGGAATTTCCCCCAAATAACTAGAGAAGGAAATTTCTCCCCCTCTCAACTCCCCACAGAAAGAAGTGGAAGAATGTTGAATATTAATTGCCAATAATGTCAATAATGTTTGACATTAATTGCTTTTTTTTACCCCTTCCTCCAGCCCCCTCATCAGATTATTTTCTGGATTTGGGGCATTTGCTTGCTTCCAAAATTTTGGGGGGAAAAAGATGAGTTTTGGAAGTTTGAAAGCTGAAATTATCATTTTCCCCCCCTCTGCTGCAGAGAAGTAATAGGAGTGTTGGAAGGGACCTTGGAGGTCATTTAGTCCAACCCTCTGCTCACGCAGGGGACCCGTACTAGGGATTCAAACCGCCAAACTGCCGGCCTTTCTGATCGACAAGCTCAGCGTCTTAGCCACCTAGTCAGGCAATGATGTGATGGGGAAGGTGAGGAGATTATGCAGGGATGCGACGGGCAGCCTCCTCACTCGTTAAGTGTGTGTGTGGAAGCGAAGGCTTTGTTCTAAAAGTTAGTTTCCTGCAGTGAGGAAGAGGCAGACAAGCTTCCGATGAACAAACCCCCCCACCCCCCCCCGTTTCTCAACCATAACAAGCAGAGGATGGGTGGACTACAACGCCCAGGAGTCCCCAGCCAGTGGGGAATTCTGGGCGTTGTAGTCCACCCCATCGTCAAACTTGCCAAGGTTGAGAAATATTGGCCTCCCAGTCAGTTTTTTCTTTCTAACGGCCTGTGGGGGGGGGAATTGAAATAGGGGCAAGAATCCCAACCGGGGTAGGTGGCAGAGGGGAAATGGCTCGTGTTTTAGGAAACAGCCCCCCTCCCCAAACAAAACATCGTAACCCTAACTTTCCACGCTGCCCTAAAAGAAGGACTTGAATCCCGGTTTCAAACAACCAAAATGGCAAACTTTCCCACCCACCCCCCAGGGGTTTCGTGAGGCAGACAAAGGAGGGAATTTGAGGAGGGGGGAGTGGGAAGGAGGGTGGACAGGACTTGTGTGGCTGCCCCTGTCCCAAGTTGGAAAATAAGACACACACACACACCAATTCAAAGTGGCCGGAGGTTATTTTGGCATCATGCAACCAGCCAAAGTTTCTTGCGAGATGTACGAGATCCAGGCTGAAGCGAGAGAGAGCAGAGGAGCCCTTGGGAATCAGGCCCATATGGCAGTCCAGGACCTTGGGGGTCGTGAACCTTAAAGGACTACAGACCTCATCGTCCACCGCTCCATCCCGAAGCTTCTTTCATTCTTTACGGCCCTTCTCAGCTTCTTCTGCAGCCCAAAAAATTTCGGCGTTAAGGAGCAGCCCGGCGTACGAGAGGAACGAGAGAACGGTCCACCCGTCCTGGTTTTTTTCCCCCCCTTCGTACTGGACGGATCCCACCGATGCTTCTTTTTTAAAAAAAACAAAAACAAAACAAAACCAAACAAAATAAAAATTTAAAAACAAAAAAACCAAAGGGAAGGAGAATGAGGGGAAAACGAAAGGGAGAGGGGGAAGCGGAGTCTAATCCGTAATGCGAAAGCTGACCCTCTTATCAAGACGCCCGTCGTAAAATTTAGGCAAAACTTTTCAGATGCGTTAAGACAGATCGGTCGTGCCGGGTTGCCGGTCTACTTCAGAAGACCCTCTTTGGGGAGGGGGTCTCCATTGCATCACGACCGGACTCTTCCCTCCCTCCTTTCTTCTCAATGCCCCCTAATCTGCAACTCTCTTTACGCACCCACCCATCCACCTCCCAAAAAACTTTGCTCCCCACTTTCTGGAATAGTACAAAATTATACCCAAGGAGTATAATCGGATTTCTGTCCCCTCCCTCGGGGAAGCGAGTGGCAACGTTCGTCTTTTTAACGCCTCCAAAACGCAGAAGGTTCCCACCTTAAAAGAAAAAAAAAAAAAACTCCAGAAAGAGCAGAAAAAAATATATGTTTACAGTCTCTTTTGCTGATCCAGTAATTGTAAATAATTCCATTGCGATTTAGCGGCAATTAATATTTTTTCGGGGGTGGGAGGGAAAGGGGTTTTCAATCCTTCGGTCTTCTTCTCGTTTCTGATCTTAGAAGAGTTTCAAAACTTTTTTTTCTTTTCTTCTTTTCTTTCATTCTTTGTCTCTCCCTTTCTCTCTGTCTCTCTCTGCCTCTTTCTCTGTGTCTCTCTCTGCCTCTGTCTGTCTCTCTGTTTTTCTCTCTCTGTCTCTGTGTTTGTCTGTCTTTCTGTGTCTTTCTCTTTCTCTCTCTCTCTGTCTCTCTCTTTCTCTGTCTCCGTGTCTCTCTCTGTCTCTCTTGTTGGGTCTCCCTGTTCTTTTTTTACCCCTCTTCTTTTCCTTCCTTCGATTATTTCACTTTGGGGGGGGGGCGGGCTGGGAGGTGGGTTTAATAGTGATTTTGTTTAGAAGGACCAAGGGAAGAAGGGGGTTCAAAGAAGTGAAAAAAGAGGGGAACAGTGATTTTTCAGACAATATCAAGGCTTAAATTATTGATTATTTATTGCTGTTTACTTTGAATAATTTATTTTTCTTTTTCGGTTTCAATAAAATAAGCAAAAAACTAGAATGAGATGATCTACTCTTTGGCCCGGAAGAGGGCTACAGTGAGGATACAATAAGAATATATATATAGAATATAGAATATATATATATATTCTTAGCCATTGTGTGGTCATTAAATGAATCCAGCTTTCCCCCACTGACTTTGCTTGTGGGAAGCCGGCTGGGGAAGGTCGGGAACGGCGATCGGGTGATCCCCCAAGGTCATCACTTTTGATCATGTGACCCTGGAGGCCGTAAGGACGAGAACCTGTCGTAAGTCGTTTTTGTTTTTCAGGGCTGTTGTAACTTCGGGCATTCGCTAAATGGATGCTCGTACATGGAGAGGCCACATCGAGGTGGATTTGGTCATTAAAACATTGAAATGGGACACGATTTGGGGGTTTGGGGTCAGGCAAAAGACCCCTTTTAAAGAGTTTTTAGCAACTTTGATCGGAGTTTGGTCCTGGGATCAGCCCTGCCAGAGGGAACTGAGAAGAGACCCATTTTTTGGGGGGGGGAAGTCCAGAGTCAAGACAGGGTCTCCAGCTGCCGAGAGAGAGGATGGAGGCTTTGGGGGGAACACACCCCAAAATCAGATCCCTCTGGGTAGGACTTTGTAGGTCTGGAAGCCCCCTCGCCTCGTGGTCCAGCTGGAGTCCAAACACTCCGAAATCTGAACGTTCTCGTGGTCCATCAGAATTTCTTCGTCCAAGTGTTTTGAAGTCTGAACGTCCAACGTGATCCCGAGGGCTGAAGAAGACCGGCTTGAGGGATTCAGAGGAGAACCAGTCCAAGACGACACCACCCTGTTGTTGTCTCTGGCCAATGGGGACCTCTGTCCCGGGAGGAGCTCCACAACTATTGCATGCAAACCTTGGTGTCCATCGCAAACTCCGGGTCGGTAGCATGCACATGAGGAAGGTCTCCGGCCAGCTCCATCTTTCTCCATCCAGGGGTGGCCCTTCTCGCCATCTCAAGGCAGTCCTCGGAAAATATGGAGCTCCGGAGCGTTAGAGGAAGTCCTTGGTGATGGCCTCGGCGAAGTTGGGGGCCGCCATGAGGATGGCGATGGAACAGACGATGTGGAAGAGGGCGAAGAGTACCAGGCAGAGCCGGTCAATGACGGCCCCGGCGAACTTCCACTGGTTGCAGGTGGCCCGAGAGATGTCTTGGCTGCGGAAGCGTTGAGCCACGTATCTCAGCTCCTTCAGGATGGAGCTGAGGTGGGGGGCAGAGAGAGGGTCTTCCGGGATGGAGGAGGGAGGCTCTGGGGAGAAGAGGAAGGGACGGGGTATATCGGGGGGTTTGGCGGGGAAGGGGGCAGGAGCGACGGCAGCAATGGGGATCCCTGCGTAGACCAGGTGGCCGTTGGCGATGGGCCCAGCCGGACGGGTGGGTGGGCTGCCTCCTCCTTCACTGTTGTCCGAGCTGCAGCTCAGCAAACTGGGGGTGCAGGGGGGGCGCCCCTGGGGTTCTTCTCCTGGTTGGCGCATCCTCAAGAGCCAGGCACCCCAGTTCAGCACCAGCACCTGGACCTGCGTGGAAGAAGCCGCTGGATGAGAGAAGGGGACCCCAAGTCTCGCTTGGAGTCGAGACCACTGAAAGGATCAAAGGCGAAGGGGAAGGGAAGATTTGTGGACTTCAATTCTCAGAATTCCCCAGCCAGCACGTCATAAAGCATGCCGGTTTGGGAATTCTGGGAGTTGAAGTCCACCCCGCTTAAAGCATGCTGGCTGGGGGATTCTGGGAGTTGAAGTCCACCTATCTTAAAGCATGCTGGCTGGGGGATTCTGGGAGTTGAAGTCCACCTATCTTAAAGCACGCTGGCTGGGGGATTCTGGGAGTTGAAATCCACTCCTCTTAAAGGAGCCAGCATTGAGAATTGCTGCTCTTGGACTGTGCCACATTTTGATGGAAGCCCCCAACTCACATATGTAAGAATACGAACGTACTTTCCTTTCCTTTTTTTTTAACACACCCCAAACAGAGAATTATAAACAAAGAGGAGAGCTAGCCAGGACAAGGGACCTGCAATTGAAGTTGATGAAAGTGCATTTCTGGTGGTTTAAAAGGTGCTATATTATGCCAGCCAAGGGGCGAGATTCACAAAGTGGTGGGTGGGGGGAGGAGACCCCACAGCGGGAGACAGAAATGGGACCTTTGGCAGGAAGTTATGGAAAGTTCATATTTTTAGTCCCGAAATGTTTGCAAGGAGCCCACCCCGCCCCCGATTGATGGAGAGAGCAGGGATAAGTTTCACACCCACACAGACCCAAGTCTCAAACAGGAGGTGGCACTCACCCATCTTGGCATGGAGCCGCCCTCGGGATCGTGGTGATGGTACTGGAGGACAAAGACCGTGGTCATCACGGACAGACCCACCATCCCCATGGTGCTGGCAAAATACTGCCCTGCAGAAGGAAGCAGATGGGAGAAATCCCGGTGTGATCTCACCTGGGCTTTTAAGCCTTTGATCACGCCCACCCACCCCCAAGATACAAACCAGCCCCCCCAAGAAAAGCACGACCCAACTAGGAAACATCATCAGTGCTAGAAGGGTTTGGGGAGAGGAGGAGGAAGAAGACTAAGAGGGTCCTTGGTGCTCTCTGAGCTTGGTGGTTTTCTTCCAGATGTTTCACGACCCAACTAGATAACATCATCAATGCTAGAAGGGTTTGGGGAGAGGAGGAGGAAGAAGACTAAGAGGGTCCTTGGTGCTCTCTGAGCTTGGTGGTTTTCTTGCAGATGTTTCACGACCCAACTAGGTACCATCATCAGTGCTAGAAGGGAGGGGATGGGAGGACAATGACTGTGGGGCCCTTCCAGCAAAAACTCAACCGCCCAACCGGCTTCTTCCTTTGTGCCAAATTTTGGCTGTGTCCGTCGAGACCTTACTGACCGTTCGTTCCTTGCAAATGTAGAACATCCGAGATGACGCAGGTGTAGCCCGAGTTTGGGAGAGGGAGAAAGGCCGGGGTGTGTATGTGTGTGTGCTCTTGTTGAAATGAAATCCCCCTTTTCCAGCCTCACCTATCAGGGGCACCGAGTCGGAGGTGGCTGGCATCACTTCAGCCACCAGCAACATGAAGACAGTGAGCGACAGCAACACGGTGATGCCTGGGGGAAAAAGGAGACCCCCCCCACAAAGGTTGGGGAGGGGGGATGACCCATGGAGCTTTCCTTGAAGAGGGAGCCCCGGGTCAGCCCCCCACCTGCCTCGGCCTCAGTCTTCCCGTCTGCAAAATGGGGAGAGTTTTTAGACTGAATCTATCCAAATCTATCAGGCTCAGACCAGTTTTTTGGCACACAAGGAAAGGGGGTTTTGGTTTTGGGGGGGTTTTCTTGGAGTGGGTGAGGGTGGAAGGATGGGTGGGAATGATGACCTTTTTATGACTTGTGGACTTCAACTCCCAGAATTCCTCGGCCAGCCAGGTTCGGCCTCCAAACTGGGCAACTTTAAGACTTGTGGACTTCAATTCCCAGAATAACCCTTTGTCTGAAGTGGTGTAGGGTTTCCTGCCTAAGTAGAAGGTTGGACTAGAAGACCTCCAAGGTCCCTTCCAACTCTGTTATTCTATTCTATTCTATTCTATTCTATTCTATTCTATTCTATTCTATTCTATTCTATTCTATTCTATTCTATTATTATTCTACTCTATTCTATATTATTATTCTACTCTATTCTATTCTATATTATTATTCTACTCTACTATATTCTATATTATTATTCCACTCTATTCTACTATATTATTATTATTCTACTCTCTAAATCTATGCTATATTATTATTCTACTCTATTCTATTCTACTCTACTCTACATTATATTATTATTCTACTTTATTTTATTCTATATTATTATTCTACTCTATTTTACTATATTATTATTCTACTCTATTCTATTCTATATTATTATTCTACTCTATTCTGCTATATTATTATTCTAGTCTATATTGTTATTTACTCTATTCTTCATTCCTCAGCCAGTCGCGCTGGCTCAGGAATTCTGGGAGTTGAAGTCCACAGAGAGAGTTCCCCCTCTTCTTTTGTAGACTATCAGGGTCCTCGCTCTACAAAATCTATTTTGTTTTAGGATGTTTGATTCACGGACAAAAAGGTTTTCTACCTCTTCTTTTTCTACTTGCAAAAAATAATAATAATCTCAAAATTTCGCTCCCCCTCGCCCGGCTGCACGAACAAACCTCACCGCCTCTTTGTGCCCATGAGTTTTACCCAGAGAAATCTTCTCCCCGGAATCGGCGGGCAAGAGGAAGACCAAAAATGTCACGGCCGAAAGGAGCAAGCAAGGCACCAGCATATTCAGGGCGTAGTACAGCGTCCGGCGGCGCATAATGACCACGAAGGTGACATCCAGGTATGGTTCCCGGCAACAGTCGTAGAAAACTCGGTTCTCGCTGCCAGGGACACCTGTGGGATGGAGGGATGGAGAGGAAGGGATCACCACTTCTATGGTTGTGGCCCACCAGATTCGGACAATGAGGAGGTTGGGGAGGAACCTGGGCCAGTCCTGGAGTCTGGGGAAGGCTCTGATGAGGGCTCTGCATCAGAGGCAGAGAGGGGCCCAGGGCCGTCTGACAGTTATCAGCTGCCTTTGGAGTCAGACATCAGTGAGGCAGACGAACAGCTAGAGCCTGTTCCCAGTGTGCGCCTGCGCAGAGCTGCCAGGAGAAGGGAACAGCTAAAGAACAAGGGTCCACTTGGGAGTAAAGCCACAGGTGGACAATGAATGGCCGCTCCCAGAGGGAATAAAAGAGGCGCGAAAGAGGAGCGGAGTTTGCAGGAGACAATTAGTTCATCTTGCCAAGTATTGCAGCATCTGAAAGATATCGGCCTGGCCACTCTCCAAGCCTGATAAAGGTCGGTAATGGTGAACTGTCTTGAAAGACTGTGGGAGAGGAAAGACTTTGCTGGGGAGGAATTCACTGTCCATTAAATAAAAGGGGTTTATCGGGACGAGGACTCAGCTTCGTGCTGCTGGAGAAGCCTAGGTCAGAACACCTGGGGCCCTAGCAACGCCACGGGGGCTCCCAGATTGGGAACGGTGACCCAACTCTTACCCACAAGGTCCCACTCGCCGTTGGAGACGTAGCCCGACGTGTCGCTCTCCAGCATACGGAGATCGAGCAGCCAGCCGTCATGAGTCCAGGACCCGAACTTGAGGTCGCATTTTTGGGTGTCAAAGGGGAACCAGCGGACGTCGATTCGACAGGTGCTTTTCAAGATCCCTGCAGGAAAGGAGGGGAGAAAGGGGGGGGGATGAAGATTGTAAGAGATGGCACAGATTAAAAGCGGGGTGGCTGGTGCTCTCTGAGCTTAGATAGTTTTCTTGCAGACGTTTCACGACCCAACTAGGGAACCTCATCAGTGCTCGGATAAAAAGATTTCCTCAAATAGTTGGGCAGCAACAAAAATCTCAAACTCCTTTTCTAAAATTTAGAACTATTTTTGTAGAAAAGTCATGCAGGAGCCTGTGTGTTAAATAAGACATCCATCCTGCTCGGCAATTCGAACCCTACGCAATATATCGGACTAGTCAAACGGTTTTATTATTATTATTATTATTTTTTTAAAAAAAAGATAAAACATTTTATTTTTGTATCCTTCTCCTCTCACCTGGGGGCAGCCACTGGCAGTAACCGCTGGAATTCACCAAGACGTGGGTGTGGAGGGTAGAGTCGAATTCCTCATTGGCACTGGAGTAGAAAAATTGGGGAAGGGGACACAAGGACCCACACACACACTTCAGAGTCAGAAATTTCCAAGCTGCAGTCAAAACATTTGCGCTTCTCACCCCTTCCTGAGAGCAGAAAGGAACCCACCCACCCCCAACAGCCTAGGCTGGGGGTCTCCAACATGGTCACTTTAAGAATTGTGGACTTCAACTCCCAGAATTCCCTTGTGGCTGGCTGGGAACTCTGGGAGTTGAAGTCCACAAGTCTTAAAGTGGCCGTGTTTGAAGATCCCTGGCCTAGGATAATCCTGACCATTCAAATAATTTAACAACCGGTTCTCTGCCCTAATGACCAGCTGGGTAGGCGTGGCTCGGTGATCATGTGACTGTGTGGCCGTGGCCAATTCAACGTCACTCATGGCGATGGGCGCTTTGCGTTGGCTGTTACAATGTAATAAGGGTTAGCCAGAGAGGCTGTTTCTGTAAGCAGGGCAATAAAGATTAGGCTAGAAACACCACCAGAATGTTTCCTTCCTGCCTTCCGTACAGGATTAGCCCTGAAAAGTGGGGGGAAAAAAACAAAATAAGATTTCTTCCAACCACCGGTTCTCCGAACTGCTTAGACAGGTAACAACCGGTTCTGCCGAATAGGTGCGAACCGGCTGAATCCCACCACTGATCCTGACCCACAATTTGAAATCTAACAAAGGTTGCAAGATGGAGGTGGGGTGTGTGTGTGGAAACAAGAATTAAACTCTTTAATTAAAAAACAAAAACCCAAGAATTTAATTTTTTTAAATAAAAAAAGATTATTTAAAGCCAGTCGAGAAGTTTTCACAACTGCCACCGGCTTTGTCCCTTAATGCAAGATCTTTCTTAACCGGTTTTGTATCAACTCCTGGGAACCCCACAAGTCCCCTCCCCCTAATTTTTGTAGCCCTGCCTTACCTGTTGTAAAGAAGAATGTCAGGTTTCCACACCTGGTCAGCTGAGAAACGTAGCGTCTTGACCCCGGGATATTCAGATTCATTCCATCGCAAATAGTGATCATACCAGTACTAAAAAAAAACAGGCCATGTTTTACAAGGGGCCTAATTTTGGGGTGCCCTTCCCCTTATCTTTTATTGTCCTTAAATTATATATATATATATATATATATTTAAAAATGTACCATCTGCAGCCAGACGTTGGTGATGAGGACTTGATTCTTTTCATCCTGTCCAAGCAACAGCAAAATAATAATAATAATAATAATAATGTTTCTTAGAAACACCTAAAAAGCCACACACTCTTTAAAAATTCAAAAATTTGCACCAGAGGCAAATTTGTTTAATCATAAGGCAGTCCTCGACTTACGACCGGTTCAAAGTTACAGCCTACATGGAAAAGAGGGATTTACGTGGAGGTTCTAACGTTTTAACGGTTGTCCACCACCCATCCTCCCCTCTGTCCTGAAGAAATCTGGATTCTTGGCAGCATTTACAATCGTTTGCGGTAGTCTCTGGTTACGTGACTGCATTTTTACGCCAGTTTTGCTGAAAACGGGCACTTCCTTCCAGGTTTTCTTGGGGGGGGGGCAAAAAAACCCGCACTCCATCGGTTCGATTAATGATTGTGGGGTTCGCTTAAAGACTACCGTGTTTGTTTGATGGACGCCGCAGTCGCTCAATGAATGACCAAATGCAAAAATGCTGCGTGCCATTCCAGTCCATCTTTGGAGCTTCTGGGAGTTTGTTTCCGAGTTATAAACTTATCCGAAAGCAAGAGGTCAGGTTGGTTTTTAAGTTTGGGGAAATCAAGGATGGTGTAGTAGAAGGACGTTTTGGACCCCAAAATACCTTGGAATGTAGAGGGCTGGAAAATTAGGAACCTACCGGAACATGTCCATGTTTTTGGTGTTCATCTCCAGAACTTACCAGGTCCATGATCTGCATAAGACTGAGGGTGAAGTGGACAGTGATGGCTTGGGCGTCATCGCCCACAGGTCTCTCCAGGGGGATGTAGTCTTCCATCAGGTCCTTTAGCAGTTGCCGCTGGTGAAGGCCTCCTTCGGAGCCTGCAAACCAAGAGTTGAACATGATTGTTGAGGAGAACATCAAGATCCAGAATTCGGGGAGATGTTTTTCCTGGAATCTCCTGCTCTGGCAAGTCCACGTCCGTGCTGAAGTGCTTGGTGTGCCCTGAAGGTTAAAAGGCAAGGGTGCCTCTGAGCCCTTAGAAGAGTGTTTCTCAACCTTTAAGGTGGTTCTTGGTTTTATTTATATGATTTGTCGAAATCCGCCTTGATGGGCGGTTAAGGGAGCTAAGTATGTTTAGCACATTGAAGCGAAGGACTAGAGGGGACATGATCGCAGTCTTCTAGTATTTGAGGGGCTGCCACAAAGAAGAGGGGGGTGGGGGGATGTCAACTTATTTTCCAAAGCACCAGAAGGCAGGAGAAGAAACAACGGATGGAAACTAAGCAAGAAGAGAAGCAACCTAGAATTAAGGAGAAATTTCCTGACATTCATCAGTGGAACTGTTTGCCACCAGAAGTCATGGATTCTCTAACGCTGGAGGTTTTTAAGAAGAGACTGGGCAGCTATTCGTCTGAGATGGTATGGGTCTCCCGCTTGAGCAAGGGTTGGGCTAGAAGACCTCCAAGGTCCCTATGTAATGTTCTGTGATCCACTCCTGTGATTTTTCAAGACTGGCCCTCTCTTCAAGTCGTGCCGCTGTTATCCATAATCCCCTGTCTCTAACCCAACCTGATCTTTTCACCCCAAAGCTTCTGCCCCAGTTTTAAATCCCCTGACCCGAAAATTTGCCCCCGACCCCCACCCCGTACAAATTGCAGCACAGAAGAGTCAGAAAACTTACGGCTAATGCAGAGATGTCGGGGGGGGGGGCTTGAATGGAAGGATGGGAAATGGGGGGAGGGGGAAAAGGTGCCCCCCAAGCCCTCAAGGAACTCTCCAGCCCCCCCCCCATCCTCCCCTTCCTTCCCCATTCAGCAAAGCAGCAACAGCAACATTAAAAAATGTAATTAACTCCGTAGGCAGAGAAGAGAAGAGCAAGGGGAGGAAACGAGGATTGCATCTGGCTTTCATGCCCGCAAAGCAGAACGACACACAAACGCACAAACAGGCAGAAGGCAGAGTGTGGCAAAATAGGACACACACATACATACACAGAGAGAAACACACACACACAGAGACCAGCCGAGGCTCAATGAGAAGGCTATTCTGGAGGACAGCCATCAAACCCCAAACAATATTACGGAGAATTACAGAGTTTCCCATTCAAGCTGGACCTGAAATTTGGAGGGGGGGGGAGAATTTGGCATCTTTGAAAACCAGGCAGCCTTCAAAGCGGAAGGTCTGAATTTATAAGGCGGGGGGGGCGTATAAAACCCCTTTCCCAAACCCCTCGGGTTTTTAGGGGCCCCCCCACCTCAAAGCCTTTGGAGGCCACCCATCTGCCCCTGCCAGGTTATGATGCCAGTCAGGAGACGTGGGCAGGAGAAGTGGGTGGGCTGAGAAGAGGAAGAGGAAGGAGAGGAAGCAGGCGCCTTACCTGGGAAGAGGAGGAAGAAGACGAAGGCGAGGAGGCGAGCGGAGGAATGGACCCGATCCATGTCGGTTTGGAAAAACAGGATTTAAATCCCACCAAATCCTTCCTGCCTGCCCGCTTTGGACCAGAGAGCGAAGAAGAAGAAGAAGAAGAAGAGAGGATGTACAGCTTAGCAAAGACAGCAAACCAAGCCTTCAGTTAGGAGAGGAGGAGAGAGGGAGGGAGGGAAGGAGGGAAAGAAAGAAAGAAAAAAAAGAGAAAGAAACTGCATTCCAGCCATCCTTCATCCCTTTTGCAGAGGGGCCTAAAGCATCTCTCCCTCTCTCTCTCTCTCCTGGAGACCCCCCCTCCCCATTCCCAAGGAATGCCCACCCCACCAGAGATGAGAGAAGCAGGCAATTGGGTGGGTGGGTTTGGAGAAGGGATAGGGAGGTGGGGGGAAGCGGGAGGGTCCGCAGGCAGCCAAAATGGAGAGGCTGCAACCAGACCACCTACAGGAGGAAGAGGAGGAGGAGGAGGAGGAGGAGGAGGAGGCCAGGCTGAAGAGGACTGGCCATCCCCCCCCCCCACCTCCTCTTCATCCGCGGATTCAGCCTCCATCCTCCAGAGGCTCGCTCGGCCAGGCTGCCATTCCAGCAGGAAGCTCCTAGGGCCAGCCTACGGGGTGCCCTAGAGGTCATCCAGTCCAGCCCCCCCATTCAGCTACGGAATTGGCAGGTACCTGAAAAGATGCTGGCGTCACGCAGGGGGAGAAAGAGAGGATTATTTTTCTCTCTCTCCATTTTATGCCAAGCCCAACTTTTAATGCAAGAGTCGTAAAATTCATTTTTTTTTTTAAAGGATCATACCCTCTCCACTTGCCGGGAAGATCCGACTCGTTTTCTCTTGTCCCTCACTTTCTTCAATCCCTCCCTCCCTTGAAATATTGTCTTTGCTTCCTTAAGGGAGTAGGGCCAAGATTAGAGCAGAACCGTCTTTTTTTAATTAAAAAAACCCAGCTAAGTTTCTAGTCCCTGTTTGTCAACGAGATGTAAGGAAAGGAGAGGTTCAAGAGGTTCAATGCCAATTTGGTTGCTTGGCAGACCAACATGAGGCCCTCTTTCCAATATTCTGTGCTAAAAGACACACAAATAGTCCCATTTTAAAAAAACAACAACTGGAAATGTGGGAACGTCTCGCACTCACATCCGCCCGTGATTCTTCCACACAGTGGTTAAGTTTTCCAAAGGGAGCCCCGGTTTGCAGCCACGACAGCTGCAGCGCAGCTGGAGAGAACATTTTTGCTTCCTTGAATGGGTTTTTCACCCTGCGTGGCACAAGGATCCCCCCCCCCCAGCAGGTGAGAGCATTCGTTGGCAGTAGATTCTTGGCACAGGAGGAGGGAGCGGGGAGGAATATCCAGCAGGCAAAAAATCCCATTTAATGGAAATTCAGCCAGGCTTGCTGCTCTGCCCCCAAAGCGGGAAATCTCACGGGTGCTTGAGCAAGAACTGGATTTTAAAAAAAATCTGCAATTTGCACAATGGAGTGTGTGTGTGTGTGAGAGAGAGAGATATCTGTCTGCATGTATAGATAAAATAAATATAGATGATAGATGGATGGATGGATGGATGGATGGAAGATAGGTAGGTAGATATAGATGATAGATAGATAGATAGGATAAATAGTAGATAGATACATATAGATAGATAGTATAGATGATATAGATAGATAGATAGATAGATGATATACATAGATAGTAAATAGATAGTTATAGATAGATGATATAGATAGATAGTAGATAGATGATAAATAGATAGATAGATAGATAGATAGATAGATAGATAAACATAACAGAGTTGGAAGGGACCTTGGAGGCCTTCTAGTCCAACCCCCTGCCCAGGCAGGAAACCCTACACCATCTCAGTCAGATGGTTATCCAACATTTTCTTAAAAATTTCCAGTGTTGGAGCATTCACAACTTCTGAAGGCAAGTCGTTCCACTTATATAGATATGGAGAGAGATAGAAGATGATAGATAGATAGATAGATAGATAGATAGATAGATAGATAGATAGATAGATAGATAGATATGGAGAGAGATAGAAGATAGATAGATAGATATATAGATAAATAGATAGATATGGAGAGAGATAGAAGATAGATAGATAAACAGAGACACATATATATAGAGGCTATAGAGAGATGACAGAGTTAATGATAGATGATAGATAGTAGATAGATGATAGAGAAACATCTTAGAAAGAGAGGGGTAAATAGACAGACAGGTGCTAGAGAGAGAGAGGATAGATAGATAGATAGATAGATAGATAGATAGATAGATAGACAGACAGACAGACAGATGATGGATGGATGATAGGTAGGTAGGTTGGTGGATATAGATGATATAGATTAGATAGATATGAGAGATGATAGTTGATAGAGAACCAGATAAGATACTAGAGAGCTAGACGTGATAGAGACATAGACAGACAGACGGACATGATAGATATGAATGAATGAATGAATCCCATTCTGGTTAAGTGGCTAGGTAGGATAATGCCCAGAGTTGTTGGATACAAGACGGAAAGCAAATAAATTTCATAATAAAATATAAACCTTGGATCATGCAAGAATCCGGGTTGATCACTTTGGGCAAGATTTATTTCCTATTCTGCAAGTGCGCACACACATACTTCGTAAAATCCCAGCGTATGAATTCCCGCTGAAAAATCCAGAGGAAAAATCTTCCAAGCAGGATCTGCCTTTGGAGCCCACGAGGAAAAAAACATTTTTGCCTTTGCTGTGGGGACTACTAAAAATAATAATTATCTCCATTATCTTGAGATTCTTCCAAATAAAACTTCTTTTTCTGTTTTTTTCCCCTCCTTTTCGGGCTGAATTTTAACATGGATTTTTTTTTTTGGATTCTGCCTCAAAAATGGTTATTGATTTTACCCACGCTGATGTTATATAAAATATTTCAGGATTATTAATTACCAGCTGAGGCCTGAAGTTAAAATAAAAACCAGGAAAGGTTTACGTCAAATCTTTTTCTGCCAGTATTTCTGGGTCTCAAAACTTCAACGGCTCTGAATCCCTGAAACCAAGAGGGTGTCGAACCATTTTCAAGTTTCTAGCCCTCAAGGCTGCCAATCCCTACTTAGGAATTACCTCCACCCAAATCTAAATGTACATGAAAGCCACCTTTTCAGGGATGACAATTAAATGAAATTTACAATTCTTTCAGGCCCTGGCCATATGCAATAAGCACACAAAAATTATTCCAGAATTATGAGGTTGAGAAGTGTTTTTACTAACTTTCTAATAATAATTATTATTATTTTTAGATTAATGGGGCGATTTTCTTTGAATAAACATCATAAAACCACCATGTAAACTGCATCTATTTTTGAGGTATATAGATATATAGATATATATATACATAGAAGAAAGTGAACCAAATGAAGGCTGGGGCCGTTTCATCGAATAAATCAATTTATTTAAAAGAATATGTTACAATTAGTTGTACTAATTGATTCTTACCAAACAAATTTTTTTTGTTTTAGAGTAGTTAGCTCTAAAGATGAAGAATGCCCCGCGCTTCGCCCGTCCTCCCCACCCGCCCTCCCCCAAATTTCTCCGAGCCCTTCCTTCCTTCTTCGCCAAGATATTCCTTCTTCACACCCCAAAATCGCAAACAAACAAATAAAAATAATAACGAGGAATATGCAGTGAAAAATTACAATTAGAAGTCTGTCAAATAAATTAAAACAGTGAGAGAGACGCACACGGAGCACCAGCGAACCCAGGGCCGAAATATATATATATATATATAAATATATATATATTTATATATATTTTTTGAACCCGAACCAAGGAGATTTTTAAAAGAAAAAAAGAAGAAGAAAAAGAGGAAATTTGAGGGACACGGAAATGTTTTTTTTCTCCAGCCTATAATCTTTGGATGTTAAAACTGGGATGTTAAAACAATTTCACAATCCTGTAACAGATAAAGAATAGAACCTTAAAACAAACAGCGATGGGGAAAAAACACACCAGTGGGTTTTTCTTCGCAACAAAATGCTGTGTGTGTGTTGTTGTTTTTAATGTTGCATCCTTAAGAGGAAATGGAGAAGGGAACACACACACATAAACACACACAATTTGATTAGCTCAGAAACCAGGTCATTTTTTGCAACTCAGAAACTGTGGGAAACGAACCCGAAACATGGATTTTTGATGGAGGAAACAAACTCTTTGGAAGCAGTTTTGTTACCCAGTTGTTGGTCCTTCTTCCCCCACTCCCTCCCCATCCATTTGTGAGTCCTTTCGGACCCTTCCCATCCCTTGGAAAACTGCGATGGTTTGCACCCAGGGGCCACCTAGCAGGGTTGTTGTGTGTCAGACCAGCTTTCCTGAATCAACCCCCTAATCCTTGTTAAGAATGAGAGGGAGGCATTTTTTGCGTTGGCACCCTCCCAAGATATATTACTTCCAATGGATACCCTCCGTCTACTAGTGAGGCCAAATCTGTGCTTCGCCCTGCCGAATTTGCACTCTGCGCTTAGAAGTGAGGATGGCCATGCTCTCAGCTTTTTCTCGGTGTTGTTGGCTTCGGGCTAAAGCAAGGGGCTAGTCCTTAAGGAAACGTGCCCTTCTAAGCATATCCTAAACTCTGATAAAACATCCAGAAAGCTCTTTTGTTGGACGTGGAACGATTGCACGCTTTTTAGCGCAATCAGAAGCATATCTGACCATCGAGGGCACACGGGTACCGTTACCCCCTTGCCCCCCCGCTCCCCCCCCGAGGTCTGGCGGATGCCTCTTTTACCATCCCAGGCGGGTGCCACCACTAAATAGTTCTGTCCTCCCTGAAAAACAGCCACATTTTTCTAATTATGTGACTTCAGCCACCGGTTTCTCCCTTCTTGCAACCCGGTCTGTCTGTGGGACTGTTTTTGTGGTTAGCAACTGGTTACCCAGGGACAAACCAGGCCTCAGCTCCCGAGCAACGAATTAGCAAAAGGGCTTTAAAAGCAGGGAAAAAATTTAAATTTTGCAAGGCACAGAGCAAAACTCAGCCCCCATCCAACGCCTTATAAAGCTGATTGCAATTTCTACTTTCGGACTCCTTGAAAAGGAGAAAAACTGCTAAATTCTCTCTTCTTTCTTTGGCTGAACAGAAAATCTGAAATGCCAAAGCTACGAAACGAAGGAAGCTTTTCGACACCACGAGGGGAAGGGGAAAACGACAAGCACGGAAGCTGAATTTTTGCGAAGGATTTAAGAGTGTTGGTTTTTTTTTTTGGTAAAATCCAAAGGATGGGCGAGGAAGTTCCCTCTTCTTTCCAAGTTTAAACTTCAGCATTTCTTAAGCTGCAAAACCCAGATTTCTTGCATGAAAAAGACTGCAAAATCTGGGTGGGTTTTTTTTGTTTGTTTGTTTTTAAAACACAAAAATTGTGTTCCAGGCCTCGCCGGAGCGCTAATGGGAGACACAAGAAGGGAAGCTCTGATTTAGAAGTCCCTCTAATGTAACAGCCTCAATATGGAAAAAAAAATTATATATATATATAAGGGCGTGATAAGTTTGTCTCTCTATATATATATTTGTTTTTTGTTTTTTTACATACATACATATATATTTCAGACAGTGCAAACGGATGTAGGGGTTTCCATCCAGTTGTTAAAAGAAAATCGGGAGGAGGGAATTGTTCAGCGCCGTCTTATCTTTCAACAACAGGTGACTCCGAAAATGGCTCCCCCCGAAAAGTAAAAATTAAAAGTTTTCTGGAAACAAGAAACCGGGTGCCCCACAACCTTGTTCTGGATCACGGTGGTCTCCCTGCCCCTCCCTCCCCTCCCTCCCACCCACCCACCCCTGCTTAACAGGACATTCACGAATGGAATTAATATGAGTTTAATACAGTAAACCGTTCCCCTCTTCCTTCCTTCCTTCCTTTCTCTCTCTTCCTTTTCTTTTCTCCTCGTTTTGAAAAGTGTTAATTTGTTTTTGTTTTGTTTTTTCCAGGAAGGGTTTTGGGATGCGGGGGTGGGGATGGGGGGGGGAAAAAAGGGGATAATACGCTTTTCGGTCGGTCGGTCGGTTTTTCCGAGGCGGTTTTCAAGTCGCGATGTCTCGTTGCTCTGTCCGCATTAACTGGAAGATGTTCTGGGAGAGAGAGAGAGAGAGAGAGAGAGAAAAAAGGAGGGAATGAAGGAAAGAGGCTGAAAACGAGTGGGTGTGTATGAAGGGGTATGTTATTTCCTCTGCTCCGCCCACTAACTCCGTCCCATGTTGCCCAGCACGTGTGACCTTGCCTGTTTGTCTTCCAGGATTCTGGCGAAGTGATCAGCTGTCCTTTGCGTGCACCACAAGGCCGAAAAGTGGTGTTCCATACATGCCGGCCAGCTGATTGTCAGGTGCGCCTGCGTGCCAGAACCTAGAAGTTTGGCTTTTCCGGAACGTGATCCCTTCGCGCATGTGGCAGTGCTGAAAACTGGCCGGTGCGCATGCTGCTCGTCGGGCATGTATGCGCGCTAGAATCCGGAAGTCCGGCTGTTCCGGCGCGCAGCCCCGACGAGCACGTGCACAATGTTTCTGCACCTTTTCGGCTCTTAGTGCTGAAAAGGTTTGCCCTCACTGCCCTAGGTCCTCCGAAAAGGGGGACACGGAAAGAGGGGGAAGAGGAGTGTTCTCGGGTGGTTTTGGTGGGGGCCCCTCCCGTTTGAAATGTGGGAACACAGGAAGAAATCGGGGTGCTTCCACGGAAAAGCGCTGGGGATCACTTCGGTGGGTGATCTCCTCCTGGTGCTGGCCTCTCTCGCCTGGAGGGGGATGTAAACTGGGTGGGGGGGGGAAGAGAGAGGGAAAGGACCACGGCTTCCGTTGCTGACTCAGATATGGGGGTCACATCCTTCCTTCAAACAGAGAGGGACACCCCTGTTTCAGATGACGGAGACCCCGAGGGCCAGGGGAAGAACGTGCCAGGTGGTCTCCCAGAAGGCCCAGTTTAGTTCGGTGGTTTAAGGCGCCAGAGCAGAAACTAAGAGATGGTGAGTTCTAGTTCCAACTTAGGTATGGAAGCCAGTTGGGTGGTTTTGGGCCAAACACCAGGAGGCGGTGAGTTCTAATCCTGATTTAGGGATAAAAGCTAGCTGGGTGACTTTGGGCTGATCACCAGGAGACGGTGGGTTCTAGTCCTGCTATTAGGCATGGAAGCCGGCTGGGTGACTTTGGCCCAGTCCCTTCCTCTCAGCCCAGCCCACCTCACAGGGTTGTTGTGGTGTGGAAAACAGGAGGAGGAAGGAGAATTAGGTCTTCTTCGCCGCCCTGAGTTATTGATGCAAATAATAACGGCGGGGCTATAAATATAATAAGAGCAAAAACGAGCAACAGCCAATCCTTCGTTCCCCGCTTCTCACCTTGCTGCACAGACTGTCTTTACTGCAGTTCTTGTTGTCCTTGTCAGTGGCGTCCTCTTCCACCTTTCAAGGGAAGACACGGGAATAGTTGAGGCAGGTCGGGTGCAGGGAGCTCTAGTGCCAAGCGGGCTCCTGTCTTCCACGGGAGGCCTCGCCTGGCTTCTAGGAAGGAAGGAAGGAAGGAAGGAAGGAAGGAAGGAAGGAAGGAAGGGGGAGGGATTCCCACTGGATAGCACCGGCCCTCCCCACCCCCTCCTGGCCCTCCCCACCTTCACCTCCTTCCGCCACTTCAGTTCGCAGAAAATGCGTTCGAAACACTCGTGCATGTAGTTGAACTGCAGGGGAGAGAGAAAAATCCGAATTCAGGGCCTGGGGCTCTAACCCAGCGCTTTCCTCTTGCCAGGGGTCTGGGACACCCCCCCCGCCCCACTTCCTCCTTGCCCGCCACCCCTTCTGCTTACGTAAGGGGTGAAGATTTTGACCCATCGCGGCTTCTTCTCTCCTCGCGCGTATTCGAAGCAGAAGGCCATCCCTTCCTCGTCCGTGTCCCATCGCTGCATCTCGTCCCATTCGAAAGCTATGACTTGATTCTGGAAGGATCCCAGCGGGATCAGTGCCGGATCCGGAAGGGAGCACCCCACAGGGATCCAGAGGTGGGGAAACGTTGGAAGCTTCGAGGGGTCCAGTTTATCTGCCACCAGGGCTTCCCAACTTTGTGTGGACTTCGACTCCCGGAATTCCCCAGCGCCAGCATGGGGAATTCTGGGAGTTGAAGTCCTCCAGCTTCAAGTTAATCTACATTGTGGGTATCAACCCCTTGCCCAGCCCAACCCAGCATGTACACACCTAACTTCCCTTTCCCTAATTCCCATTCTGAGTAACACAACAGAAGAATTGGAAGGGTCCATTGGAGGTCTACTAGTCCACACACACCCCTCTGCTCAAGCAGGAGGCCCTAAACCAGTGATGGCTAACCTTTTTGCCGTCACGTGCCAGGGAGGGTGCGGGGGTAGGGGTGGGATCGCTCGCATCCATGCCCACACCCATAATTCTGTGTGTCCCACCCTTGTGACCCCCCCACTCTCACCCCGCTCCTGGCACGTGATGGCCCGGTAGGCCCATTTTTCTCTCTCACCTGGCTGCAGAGCCTCTCTGTGAGTCTGGGGAGGGCAAAAACAGCCTTCCCACCCCACTGGAGGCCAGAAATAGCCCATTTTCCAACTTCCGGTTGGACAGGAAGTGACGTTTTTCCCTGTACCCAGCCTCCAGAGACTCCTAGAGCCTCCCGTCCTCCCATGGCTGACCTCGAGCTGGCCCTCCTCGGTGCAAGCGTGGAGCTTAAAGTGCTGGATGCTGATGGCTGTGATGACGTGGCCCTTCCGGCGAGAGTCGCAGGAGCAGTGAGGGAAGACAATCTCGTTGAAGCCCTCGCACGTCCGCAACATGTTCAGGTACTATGGAGGGAGGGGAGGGGAGGGGGAGAGAAGGAGAGGGGGAGGATGAAAGATTTGGGGAAGGGGTCTCCCCACCCACCAGGCCTTCTCAGGAATCTCCGCAACAGGCTGGGTTTGCAACTCAAGACGAGCGCCAAGAAAACTTTGTTCATTTGGGAAATGCGATTTGCCACTCCTCTCGCGTGGGCGGTCCTCGACCTACGACCAGAAGGCAGCCCCAAACCTCTGCTGCCGAGTGAGACCCTTCTGGAGGGATTGCCAGAGCGATTGTTAAGTGAATCCCTGCGCTTGTTAAGTTAGTGACGCGGTCGGTAAGCAAATCTGGCTTCCCCCTTGACTCTGCTCGTCAGAGAGGTTGCAAAAGGGGATCGCGTGACACACACACCCCCCGGGGACACTGCGACCGTCATAAATAGGGGGGGTCAGTTGCCAAGCTGAGTTTTGGTCACGTGACCATGGGGACCGCTGCCATGGTCGGTAAGTGTGGGAAAAAAACCCCGGCCGTAAGTCACTTTCTTCAGTGCTGTTGTGACTTTGAACCGTCACTAAATAAAGAGTTGTAAGTCGAGGACTATTTGTATTTCATGATTCTGGCCGCCTAACAGACTCGTGGGAAGGAGATGCCCAGAGCCCGTAACTCGAACGCTTCCTACCAGAAATCCCAAAGGTGCTTTTTTCTTTTTTTTTCAGAAGGCGACTGGACTTTCTTTGAAGACATCTCGCTCCTCATCCAAGAAGCTTCTTCAGGTTCTGATGGAATGGCGGAGAACGGAAGGATTTCTTTTCCTTGCAGTCCTTGTTGGCGCTCTCTCTGAGAGTCGCTGAGGCCGCTTGGAGGTTGGCCTGTGCACCTGAATCCTGTAGTCGGGTGACCTCCAAGCGGCCTCAAAGACTCTCAGAGAGAGCGCCAACGACCAGAGGACTGGAAGGAAAAGAAATCCTTCCGCTCTCCGCCATTCCATCAGAACCTGAGGAAGCCTCCTGGACAAGGAGCGAGACGTCTTCAAAGAAAACCAAGGAAGCCCAGTCGCCTTTTGAAAGACAGCACCTTTGGGACAACCATGATTCTGGGTGACCCAGAATCTCCACAGATGTTTCCCACCGGAAGTGGAGAAGACCTCACCATGACCATCTTCCTCTGCTCGCAAAGCTTCTGCAGCTGGTAGGACTTCTCCTCGGCTTTGATGTAGCCTTTCTTCACGTCGTCGACCGCCTGGGTGGGGAAAAGCTTGGGGTAAAAAGTCCGTTCCCAAAAAGAAGGAAGGGGGTTCCCTGCTTTCCTTACAATCCCTCCTTCCTCCTCCTCCCCCTTCTCCGTGACTGCATCAGGCTTCTAGTCCTCATGGCGGAAGGTGGCTGATCAAGTCAGAAGAGCTGAAGACAGAGGAAGGAGGAAGGAGGAGATCCCTTAAATTTCTTCTGGCTGGTGCCCTCCTGTAGAAAGATTCATTCTGCTCCTTCCCCCCCCCTCCGCATTCTCGATCTCCTGGGAGGGATCACTCGATCCGCCTTTGAATCTTGAGGGATTTTACGCCGAGTAAGCTTTTACGCTCAACAGCACTCGCTCAAGAGCAACCCAACTGGAAAGAGGGAGGCTTTTGCAGAGGGATCTGCTCTTTGCTTCCTCGCTCTTCTGCTCCTGGTGCCCTCCTGCCCTGATCCCCAAACGAGACCACTAGATTCCCCCCAGAAGACACCCACGCCTTGCTGAGGGTCACCTGAAGGGGTCCCACCTGATGGAAGAAGTAGGTGACGGCCAAATCATTATCGTTCAGCAGGACCTCTTCCTCTGTCGTGAACAGCCACTTCCTGATCGTCAGGCACGTTCCCGGCACGGCCGAGGTGTAATTCTGCACGTAGAGCTTGTGGGGGAATTCGTTGGGCGCCAGTTTCCTCACTGAGTTGGGGGGGGGGAGAGAAACGAAGAGAATTGGGGCTGGAGGAGGCAAGTCCCACAGCAGAGGGGGCCGGAGGGCACCTGCCATCTTCTTGCCAGCCTCAATGGCATCTCGTTGTTTTTCTCTGAGAAGATCTGCCCTCAATAGGAGGTACGTTATCTATTGATGAGTTATGTTAGAATGTTATCCTATTGTTTTGTAAATAACTCAAGGTGGCAAATGTACCTAATAGTCTTCCCTCCCTCCTGTTTCCCCCAGGACAACAGCCCTGTGAGGTGGGCTGGGCTGAGGGTGAGGAAGTCACCCAGTTGGCTTGCATGGCTAAAGGAGCCCCAGATTTCTACTGGGAAACTTCTCTGGACGCAAAGGGGGAGGGGGCTGCCCTGGAAGGGATGTTCCTTACCAAAAGAATGGTTGATCACTTCAAACAAGGCAAAGTAGTTCGCGGTGGTGCTATCCATCCCCACCTTGGAAGCCACAGCCTGGAGAGGGAGGGAGGCAGGCAGGGAAGGGAGGGAGGGAGGAAATGGAGGGAGGCAGGCAGGGAGGGAGGGAAGAAGGGAAGGGAAGGGAAGGGAAGGGAAGGGAAGGGAAGGAAAGGAAAGGAAAGGAAAGAGGGAGGAAGGAAGGAAATTAAAAAGAACGGAGGGAGGGAGGAAGGAAGGACATGGAGGGAGGGAGGCAGGGAAGAAGGAAGGGAGGGAGGAGGAAATGGAGGAGGCAGGCAGGGAGGGAGGAAAGGAAGGAAGGAAGGGAAGGAAGGGAAGGAAGGAAGGAAGGAAGGGAAAGAAAGAAGGAAAGGAAAGGAAAGGAAAGAGGGAGGAAGGAAGGAAATTAAAAAGAACAGAGGGAGGGAGGAAGGAAGGACATGGAGGGAGGGAGGCAGGGAAGAAGGGAAGGGAAGGGAAGGAAGAGAGAGAAAGGAAAGGAAAGGATTTTAAAAACTAGAATGTTTTTAGAAGCCAAAAACTCTAAGCAGCCAACTCTTCTGTTAGGAGCTTCTGTCCTTCCCAGCATTTGGAGAGCAAGTTCCCTCCTGCGCCCCCCAACTTCTCTAAAGCCCCTGAGAAGACACCCCCCCCCAAACCCCTGGAGGATCCCCTCCTACCTGGTAGACCTGGTCGGTGGTGCTGTTTTTTTTCACCCGGACAGTCACGGTCGTGATATCGGGGAGGGCCACCCGCAGCTCCACGTCCGACACTCCGTTGAAGTTCTGGAGATTGGGGGGGGGGGAACAGCCCGGATGAACCACTGAGGAAAGGGGTTTCTTCTTGGGGTTGGGGGTGGGGGTGTGGAGCCTCTTTTTGGCCACCCAGATGTGGGTCGGAGCCACAGCCTGGGAGAGCCCGCCCTCTGACTGGCCTACCTCGTCCGACTCCGAGAGGAATTCTTGCATGACGTCGCTCTCCCCGATCACCCGGATGGAGCACACTGTGGGGGGCGAGAAAGCAGAGCAGAGTGGAGTTCGGGGTCTCGGGGAGGGGGTGGAGAGAAAGGGGCTGATGCTGCACTCGAGGGGCCCCTCCTCGCCCCAACTTCTCTAAAGCCTCCGAGAAGACACACCCTCCCCAAACCCCTGGAGGATCCCCTCCTACCTGGTAGACCTGGTCGGTGGTGCTGTTTTTTTTCACCCGGACAGTCACGGTCGTGATATCGGGGAGGGCCACCCGCAGCTCCACGTCCGACACTCCGTTGGAGTTCTGGAGATTGGGGGAACAGCCCGGATGAACCACTGAGGAAAGGGGTTTCTTCTTGGGGTTGGGGGTGGGGGTGTGGAGCCTCTTTTTGGCCACCCAGATGTGGGTCGGAGCCACAGCCTGGGAGAGCCCGCCCTCTGACTGGCCTACCTCGTCCGACTCCGAGAGGAATTCTTGCATGACGTCGCTCTCCCCGATCACCCGGATGGAGCACACTGTGGGGGGCGAGAAAGCAGAGCAGAGTGGAGTTCGGGGTCTCGGGGAGGGGGTGGAGAGAAAGGGGGGCTGATGCTGCACTCGAGGGGCCCCCCTCCCCGCCCCCACCCGGACACAACGCCTGCCGCCTACCCTTCTCTAGGTACTCCTCCAGGCCCCGCCTCCGGGCGTCCAGCTGCTGCTCCGACAGGGAGAAGGGCCATTTGCCAGGCAGGCGAGGGAAAGTAAAATTGGCAAACTCCCGTTTCAGGTTATGGTGCAAGATGGCAAACTCGCGGTAACGTTTCGAACACAGCTGCCGGCCCGCCATGTAAACGTTGTAAACCTAGGAAAGGAGAATCAGAGTTGGAAGGGACCTTGGAGGTCTTCTAGTCCAACCCCTCCTTGAGCAGGAGACTGGATACTATTCTGGACAAAGGATTGTCCAGTCTCTTCTTAAAAACCTCCACTCTTGGGAGCACCTACAATTTCTGGTGGCAAGCTGTCCCATTGGTGAATTGTCCTCATTGCTTCTCTCCTTAATTGGTTTCCATCATCCATGATTTCTTGTCCTGCCTTCAGGTGCTTTGGAGAATAAATTGACACCCCCCCCTTCTTTGGGGCAGCCCCTCAAATATTGGAAGACTGCTATCATGTCAACCCTAGTCCTTAATAGAAATAACAGAATTGGGAGGGACCTTGGAGGTCTTCTAGTCCAACCCCCTGCTCAAGCAGGAGACCCTATAAAAATTGAGACACGTCGCTGTCCCATCTCTTCTTAAAAACCTCCAGAGTTGGAGCGCCTACAACTTCTAGTGGCAAGGGGTTCCACTGGTCAAATATCTTCACTGTCAGGAAATTTCTCCTTGATTCGAGGTGGCTTCTCTCCTTGATTAGTTTCCACCCGTTGCTTCTTGTCCTGCCCTCAGGTGCTTTGGAGAATAGTTTGACCCCCCTCTTCTTTGGGGCAGCCCCTCAAACATTGGAACATCGCTATCGTGTCACCTCCGGTCTTTCTTTTTATTAAATTGAATTTTGGCTTGTGATGGGAGGGGCGTGAGGGAGTCAGACAGACAGGCCAAGAGCCGGGGTGGGGGGGTGGAGAAGGTTTGGGAAGGTGGCAAAGAGCAGCCAAGCTGGTACGTACCACGAACTTCTCGCCGTTCTGTTCCACGTGCTTGTAGGTGGGGATGGAGATGGGGACGGCCTGCTTCTCCGTGTAGTCGTAGAAGGACTGGCCCAGGGAGTCGTCGCCGGGGTCCAGGCTGTCGGCCTCGTGTGGGGGCACTGACAAGACGGTCAGGATCAGCTCCTTCTCGCCGGCTCGGATCAGGTCCACCACCTGCTTGTGGGTGGCCCCTTCCACGTTGACGCCATTTCTGGGGTGGGGGGGGGAGAGGGGGTGGAAAAAAAGGGAAGACAGACACCATAAGGCCCAGGTGCTGACAAGAGAGGCCCAGGGTGAACTGTAATTTGAGGACAAGCCACAAGCCACAAAAGCCAAAATTAAAAAATTAAAAAATAAAAAGGCTGGGGAATTCTGGGAGTTGAAGTCCAACCCTCGTTAAGTGGCCAAGGTTGACCAAGCTTGCTCTAGGTGGTTATACAGGCGGTCCTTGACTTACAGCAGTTCGTTTAGTGACCGTTCAAAGTTAGAAAAAAGTGACTTAGGACCGTTTTTCCATACGTATGACCGCTATGTCATCCCCATGATCACATGACCAGGAAGGAAGGGAGGGAGGGAGGGAGGGACAGATAGGAGAGAGAAATAGATGACAAGAGATAAATGATAGAGATATAGAGAATAGGTAGATGATAGATTGATAGATATAGATGGATGACATATATAGATGACAGATAGCTAGATAGATGATATAGATAGATGATGTATGTAGATGAGAGACAGATAGATATAGATAGACAGATAGACAGATAGATGATAGATATAGATGACGATAGATGACAGATGATAGATAGATGGATGACATATATAAATGACAGATAGATGATAGATATAGATGACAGATAGATACAGATAAATGAATAGATGATAGATAGGTATACAGGTGAAACTCAAAAAATTAGAATATCATGCAAAAGTTCATTTATTTCAGTAATGCAACTTAAAAGGTGAAACTAATATATGAGATAGACTCATTACATGCAAAGCAAGATAGTTCACGCCTTGATTTGTCATAGTTTTCATGATTATGGCTGACAGCTCATGAAAATTAGAATATTACATGAAATTAATAAAATCCATAACACCTCAGCAATGCCACAGGCTGATAGATGACGTATATAGATGACAGATTGACGTATGATAGACAGATAGATGACGTAGATGACAGATAAATGATATAGACAGATGACATATATAGATGAGATAGATAGATGATAGTTGACGTATATAGATGACAGACAGATAGATGGATGGACAAACAAGGGAGGGAGGGAAGGAAAATAGATGATAAAGATAAATACACACACACAGAGGGAGGGAGGAAGATGAGAGACAGATGATGAGTGATCTGGAGAAACGGCTGGTGGACCTCCTTGGCCTTCAGCCCAAGTATAGCCCCCCCCACTCAGCCTGGCGAAAAAAACAGGAAGGAAACTGAGTCAGGAACTCCGTGCCGAGAAGGCAAGTCTTCCCCTTAGCTGGGCGTCCTTACTTCCTCCACGCAGCCCGCGAGTGCCAGCGCATGGGTCTGTGTAAGCGGCAGGTGACAGCAGCACCCTCAGCCCACCCTGTCAGGAGTCTGGCTGCAAGGGGAGGAGGGGATTGCAATGCCTACAACACCCAGAAGCATCCGGGGCTTGCAAAAAAAAGGAGCATGGAGTTGAGAGCCTCTCATTCCTAGAGAGGGCGGCTCAAATGTTTGCCCGCTATTACATAAAAATAAAGCAAACCTGGTTTTAAAGCAACTTTGAAGGCCTGTGGACTTCAACTCCCAGCTTTCCCCTATTCGGCCTAGGAATTCTGGGAGTTGAAGTCCACAAGTGTTAAAAACTGCCAAGATGGGAGACCCCTGCTTTAGGAAATGCAGAAATAAATTGCGTAAATTTATAAATCCATGCGCTGTTGGTTTATGAGCTTCCAAGGATGAAAATGCCCCATCGCTGAAGAATTTAACCGCAGGTAGTCCTCAACTTATGACCCACAATTGAGCCCAACGTTCATGTTCCTAAGTGAGATACCGATTTAAGTGAGTTTGGCCCTGTTTTGTCCCCTTGCTTGCCGCACCGTTGTTAAGTGAATCGGTGCAGTTCTTCAATTAGTCACACGGTTGTTAAACGAATCCGGCTTCCCCGCTGACAGAAGGTCGCCAAAGGGGATCACGCACTGCGACCGTCGTAAGTATGAGTCAGCTGTCAAGCGTCCAAATGCAAATCCCGTGGCCAGGGGGGCAGGGCAGCTTCGACGGCCGTTAAGTGTGAGAAATGTTCCCTTTTTTTCAGTGCCGTTAACTTTGAATGGTCACTAAGTGAACAGTTGTAAGGCGAGGACTCCCCGGAAGTGCCGTGGGGGTCCCCCCCCCCAAAAAACCACCAGCTTTTCATTCAAACTCCAGGGGTTAAAAGCTACTCTTGTCTTTGCAGATAATCAACCTGGGACTCAGCAAAAATTTATCTTATCTCGTTCTTTTCCTGGAATTCGTTCCACAACTTGCAAGGTAGGCACACAAAAACACACAGACACAGACACACACACACACACACACACACACAAGGGCCAAGGAGAATCTGTGAGGCTGGAGTGCCGGAGAGAATTAAAAAATTGCTATTTTAACCTCTCCAGGAAACATCGCACAGCAAGCAAGGAATTTTAAAAAAAACAAACAACCCACAACGGACTACTGTTTTGAAAGTAAAAACAAACACACACACACACACACACCACAAAACGGAAACCGAACAAAGGGAGGGCGTCACAGAGAGAACGGGCCTTGGGGACGAATCCGGCTTTCCAAAAGTTGTCACCCGGAGAGACCTTGCCCTACACAATTGTGGGTCCGCTTTGTGTATTCAGAATGACGGCTACGGAGCTATACAGACAGTCCTTTGACTTACAAACAGTTGGTTTAGTGACCGTTCGGAGTTACGACGGGGCTGGGGAAAAAAGGCTTATGGCCGTTTTACACATTTACGACGGCTGCGGCATCCCCATGGTCACGCGATCAAAATTCGGACGCTTGGTGACTCGCGGTTACGACGAGTCGCAGTGCACTGAGGGGGAATCACGCAATCCCCTTTTGCGACCTCCTGACCAGCAAAGTCAACGGGGGAAATCCTTTGATTCGTTTAACAGCCGTGTTCCTAACTTAACAACCGCAGTGATTCACTTAACAACGGTGGTGGAAAGAAAGGTCGTAAAACGGGGGGGAAACCTTTTCAAGATCAGGATTTGAGTCAAACGATTTCACCTCAACACGCAAAACCCCCCCTCAAATCTAGAGTTTGCATCAAGCGTCAGGCCCCCCCTCCCTCCAGAGGCTGGGAACTACAACACCCATCATCCTTTGCAGCTGGTGGGCGTGAAGCTTCCAAGCATAAGAGGCAAAAGAAAAAAAAAAGAGAAATTAGGTTGCTTAGAACACGTGGTCGACTTTGGAAAAATGGGCCACATTTAAAAGGCGGGGAGATTTTTCAACCCTGCCTGGAAAAATGTGCCCGGAAGGATTGACACGGTGGCTGGGCAAGGCTTATGGGAGTTGTAATCCCAGATTGACAAGCTAGCAGCCCGCAGACCATTGTGCTAAATAATTATGCTTAGGTCGTGAAAAGAAGAAAAGAGGAAACTCGCCTTGCACACAAGCTTCCAGTGGACCGCCTGCCATAATAAATAATATTATTGTGCTAAAAATGCCCCTATTTTTCCCAAACGTTTTATGCAGATAAGTCTCTTTAAAGTCCTTTTTTTCTCTGCTCTTCCGTGAAAAAAAACCGAGAGAGAGAAAGAAGCTTGCAAAAATCATTATAATCATCGGACCAGCCCCACCCCAAAGGCCCACACCCCCTTTTTTAAAAGAAGGACTACAAAGCCTATCTCCGCAGCAGGTGGGGAGGGCGGTCGTAGGTCAAGGCGTCCACCAGCTGCAGAAGAGAGGGTTCCTGCCCCAGCTGGCTGTGGATGGGAGCTCTTAAAACACCCCTGATGGGGGAGGGGGGTGGCTCAAGTCCCAAGGTGCATCTGACTGGGTTTACTGGGAGTTCCGGTTTTACTGGGTTTAATGGGAGTTCTAGTTTCTCCCTTCGCCAATGCTGCACTGCAACTGGGGTCCCATCAATGGGTTAAATTGGGTTTTTAAATTGGGGGTGCACCATTTTGTGGAGGAGGAATAGAGTTGGGGGGTCTAGGAAGGGCAGAGAGACCCCCAAATGGGGCTGAGCGATGGGTCGCCCCACTCCCCCACCCTATCCTGGCCCCCCTGAATCAGCCTGGGCAGAAAACAATTGGGATCAAGTAAGGTTTGGGGGGGGGGGAGACTTCCAGGATTAGGATGATGGGTTAGGAGTCCAGGGTTGCTATGGAGGGTGCAAGGTTAGAGGATGATGGGAATCAGAGTCCCTCCCCCCTGGCAGGGGGTGATGGGAAGCAGAGTCCCTCCCCTCCTTTCGGGATGCTTCTCTGGGGATAGCCAGAAGGGAGAAGTGCGGTACCTGGGAACCATGGGAGGGGCAGTCCACGGGAGGCGGGAAGGATGGGTGGTGTAATCCCTCTTCCTTGAAAAGGGGGAGAAGTCCAGCTGTGCACACCCACATAAGCGGGGTGGAAGGGGTGGGAATGGGTGCTGTAGTCCTCTCCCTATTCTGGGCCAGGATGGATAGGGAGGCTGTGGATGATTGGGAGGGGCACACCCACTAAAGGTGGGGAGAATGGACACTGTAGTCCAGGCCTTCTTCTGGGCCAAGACTGATGGGGAGGCTAAACAAGATGGGGGGAGGGGAATACACCCCACCTAGACAGGGAGGATGGGTTCTGCAGTCCTATCCTAGGCTAGCATGGATTGGGAAATGATGGATGATGGGATGGGCACTGTAGTCTCAGCCCTCTTCTGGACCAGCATGGATGGGGAGGCTATGCACGACGGGAGAGGCGGAAGATGGGCATGGTAGTCCTGGACAAAGACGGATGGGGAGACCATACATGATGGGTTAGGATCCCATAAGGATGGGCTCTGCAGTCCTTCCCTTCTTCCGGTCCAGGACTGGTGGGGAGGCTATGGATGATGGCACACCCTGTGAAGATGGGGAAGGTGGGCACTGTAGTCCTGGACGAAGAATGATGGGCAGACTAGGAATGATGAGTTAGGGTCCCACAAGCATGGGCTCTGCAGTCCTTCCCACCTTCTGGTCCAGGACTGGAGGCTAAGGATGATGGGAGGGGCACAGCCCTTGAAGGCAGGGAGGATGGGCACTGAAGTCCTGGACTGATGGGGAGACCGTGCCCAACGGGCTAGGGTCTCAGGAGGATGGGCTCTGTAGTCATTCCCTCCTCCTCCCAGGCCAAGGCAGGGGGCTGATAGGAGGGGGCACACCCCTTGAAGGTGGGGACGATGGGCACGGCAGTCCTGGACAAAGATGGATGGGGAGACCATGCATGATGGGTTAGGACCCTCTTCCCAGGCCGGGGCTGGAGGGGAGGCTCCGGATGATGGGAAGGGCACACCCCTTGAAGGTGGGGAGGATGGGCTCTGTAATCCTGGACAAAGACTGATGGGGATGATGGGTCCATGGGCTCTGTAGTCCCTCCCTCCTCCTCCCAGGCCAAGGCTGGAGGCTGATGGGAGGGGGCACACCCCTTGAAGGTGGGGAGGATGGGCACTGCAGTCCTGGACAAAAGCAGATGGGGAGGCTAGGGATGATGGGTTAGGAATCCAGGAGCACGGGCTCTGTAGTCGCTCCCTCCTCCCAGGCGAGGCGGCCACGGATGTTGGGAGAGGCACACCCCTTGAGGGCGGGGAGGATGGGCTCTGTAGTCCTGGACGGATGGGGAGGCTAGGGATGAGCATGGGCTCTGTAGTCGCTCCCCTCCTCCCAGGCCGGGGCTGGAGGGGAGGATGGGCTCTGTAGTCCTGGATGGATGGGGAGGCTAGGGATGACGGGTCCCAGGAGCATGGGCTCTGTAGTCGCTCCCCTCCTCCCAGGCCGGGGCTGGAGGGGAGGGGAGGATGGGCTCTGTAGTCCTGGACGGATGGGGAGGCTAGGGGTGAGCATGGGCTCTGTAGTCGCTGGGGCTGGAGGGGAGGGGAGGACGGGCTACTCACACCTCCAGGATGCGGTCCCCCTTGCGGACCCCGGCGCGCTCGGCCGCCCCTCCGCCCAGGACGGCGCTGACGTGCTGCAGCGGCGCGTAGAGCTCCCCGTTGATGCTGCGCAGCTGCCCGCCCTCGCTGACCTGCCCGCGCACGTTGAAGCCGTAGCCGGACTCCGACTTGACGATGCGCACCACGCGCGGGCCCGGCAGGGCGGGGGGGGCGCCGGGGAGCGGGGCGGGGGGCGGCGGCGCCGGGGGGGGCGAGCACGACGGGACCCCCCCGCCTCCCCCGCCGCCCCTCAGCGGGCCCGGCAGCACCGAGCGCGGAAGCCCCTCGCCCGCCTCCTCCGCCATCTTGGCGCCGCCGCCGCCGCCGCCGTTGCCGTTCTGGAACGCCCCCCCCGCCCGCGCGCGCACGCACGCGCACGCACGCACGCACGCCGGCCCGCGCATGTCACGCGACGGGCCACGCCCCCCCCTCCCCTGCCGCTGTCTCTCCCCGGCTTCCGTAGCCGGTCCGCATGCGCGGTAGGAGGCGAGGGCGCAGCCGCGGGCGGCAAGGCCGGGAGTTCTCCCGCGCGGTCCTTGAGCCCGCCGGATTAGCCACCAAGGCTAGATGCCTTCTCGAGTCCTCCAGGTTCATTGTAGAGCTGAGGAAGCTTCTGGGAGGAGAAGCGAAACGTCTTCAAAAGGGGAAAAAAAAAAAAGCAGAAAGTCCAGTGGACTCTTGAGAGGGGTGGGGGAGGTGGAGAAAAATCTGATGTAGCAGCATTGAAAAATTCGTTCCCTTCTCCTTTGGGGGGGGGGGAGTCTGCAGGACCTTAAGGCTGGACTGCTGCAAAGCTCTCCTTACAGGGCGGCCCTTGATGGCGGCTTGGAAGTTGCAGCCTGGGTGGAAAGCGGATCCAAAGAACTTTGTGGGGCTTGATCTTGGAAGCCTCCAAGGATCCCAACCTGGGGTTTTCCCTCCTAGAATTGAGATTTTCCTGCTAAAAAGCCCAAATTCTCAATCTCAGCAACTTTTTAAGATGGGAGGACTTCAACTCCCAGAATTCCCCCAGCAGATACGAAATAAAACCAGCCCTTTTCCGCTAAGTAACACGGGTAGGATTCTTCTGACCTGCCCATTCCACTTCCGATAAATAATTATTACATAATTGCAGAGTTGGAAGGGACCTTGGAGGTCTTCTAGTCCAACCCCCACCTGCATCGTCTGAGCTTGTTTGCAAAGGCTCCCAACAACCTGTTTCTGATTGGACCGGAGCCCAAAACTCCCTTTGATCCAAATCAAAAATTTGGGGGGGGGAAAGGATTTGTAACCATGCCGAAAATAGGCTCCAGGAGCTGCAGTCAAACCTGGTTACAGAATGAACTCATTTTAAAAATTCTGGAATACACGGAAACTTTTTAACTCATCCAAATGAGGCCAGATTTATCCCCCCCCCTCCCGCGAGGGGAAGATGCACCAAAGAACGAACCAAGTTAATGCTAAACCGGCTTACGATGCTGAGCAAACCCGTTTCCTGGATCATTAAGATCGCCGACCTTTAAACACGGTAAAAGGCATTTGAGGGGATTAATAAATAAGCGTTTACTCCTTATCTAGGTTGCCAACCAAGCAGAATTTTTCGGCAATGAGTCACTCTAAAAATAAAGCCAAGTCTTTTTTTATTTTATTTTTTGACACAAACCAGGATTGTGAGGCGGTTTAAGACACAGGGGGGCTAAAAAACAGGCACTTCTTTTAAACACCATTCTTGCGTTTATTATTTCATAGATAAATATGTACAGACACACGAACGGGTTCTAAATTACAGGAATCGAATCTCCCTGGGCAAACGGAGATCCCAGCTTGGTGTGTTTTTATTTTGGGGAGAGAGTGAGGGGTCAAAATGGGTTTTAAAATATCGGGGAGGGATTCAGGGTTTCTCCAGGATGAAGGAGTCAGTGGGAAGAGCCTTGCTCAAAAAGGCAAAGAAGAAGGAAAGTATTTTTTTTAAAAAATTAAGCTTTATTCACTGGAAGAGCAGCCACTAATGCTCCTTTCCCCTTCTTCTCTCTCTCTACCCCAAAATAAGTTTACACAAGAACCAAAGCTATGAAATTGGGGTGGTCGGGAAGTTTAAAAAGGCACTGTCCTTTTTCTAAAATGAGCCCGCTGTTCACTCGCTCTATTTTCTTCTTCTGCAGTCACTCGTTTTTCTCTTCGATCCGGTAAAATTCCCGGCTTTTAGGGCCTGCGGGAGGCCTTCCTGCTTGTGCCAACACCCTCCCTTGGCATAGGAGCGGGTGAGGAACATGGGGGTGGACGAAGCGATAAAACGAGAGGCAGCGGCCGACATCCAGCGGGTCTGCGGTTGGCGCGATCTTCCCAGGCAAAAGTCGCGAATCCCCTTCATGTCTCCAAGACTCGGATGAGGGGCAAAGGTTTCGGTCCCGGAGGCTTGGTGAACCTTTTGCTGGAGGGAGGAAAAGAAAAGAGAAATGAAGGGAGGGAGGGAGGGAGGAGAAAGGCAGGGAGGGAAGAAGGAAAAGGAGAGAAGGGAGGAAGGAAGGAGGAAGGAAGAAGGAAGGGAGGATGAAGGAAGGAAGGAGGAAGGGAAGGAAGGGAGGAAGGGAGGAAAGAAAGAAAATTAGAGAAGGGGAAGGATGAAGGGAAGGAAGGAGAATTGGAGAAGGGGAGGGAAGGAAAGAAGGAAAATTAGAGAAGGGGAAGGATGAAGGGAAGGAAGGAAGGAAGGAGAATTGGAGAAGGGGAGGGAAGGAAGGAGAATTAGGGAAGGGGAAGGAGGAAGGGAAGGAAAGAAAATTAGAGAAGGGAGGATGAAGGAAGGAAGGGAAGGAAGGAGAATTGGAGAAGGGGAGGGAAGGAAGGAGAGAAGGAAGGGAAGAAAGAAAGGAAAGGAAAGGAGGAAGGAAAAGGAGAGAAGAGGAGAATTGGAGAAAGGGCAGGGAAGGAAGGAAAGAAGGAATAGAAAAGGAGGGAGGAAAAGGAGACATGGGGAAGAAGGAAGGAAGGGGAGGATGAGAAGAGGGGGAAGGAGGTGGGGAAGTAGATAGAAAAAAGCCGTTGTAGAAAGTGGAGTCGGCTTTCGAGAGCTTTGGTGCTCCCTGAGCTCGTTTTCCTGAAACGTTTCATGACCCAGCTAGGTAACCACATCAGTGCAAGGAAGGGCGAGCTTTGCAGGCTGTGAGTCGCTTGCCTAGGCAGGCAGCCCAACCCTCCCTCGTCCTGATGAGGTTACCTAGCTGGGTCACGAAACGTCTCCAGGCAAACCTTGCAAAAGTCAACTCCCTTGAGCTAGAAAAGGAGATCCCTGCCCTTCACCTGCCACCAAGCAGAAACCCCCCCAGACCGCCCCACACGAGGGCGGGCAGGCGTGCGTGTGCACATAAAGAATGACAACCTTTCATGCCAGCCGCATTCCTCATCCAGCCCAATGGCTCACCTGCTGACCGTCTCCGACTTGGACCGGATGCGGCTGTGGAAGGTCCCGGGGCTGGCCTGCTTTTCGATCAGGTGTTCCATGCGGTCGTGCATTTCCAGGTTCTTCTGTGCAGGAAAAGGAGAAGAAGAAGAAAAGGGATTTATGTTTGGCAAAAGTTCAGAAGCAGACGACACCAACAAGAAATAAATGCAGCAAGACAAGGAGCAAATCTATCAACGTTGTTTTCCGGCAAAGAGCCCAAACGCCGTTGCTGGTCTTTTAAGCTTTATGGGAGGGGCCAATCATCTCCTGGCCTTACTCCTCTTGTCTTTTGGCAGCTCTTCTCATGCGTGCATTAGGAACAGGCTCCTCCTGTTCCTCTGCCTCTCTGCTGTCAGCCTCTGGAGGCTCTGGAGTCCACACATCACTCCCGGATGGCCCTGGCCCCACCTCTGCCTCCAACGCAGAGCCCTCATCCGGGCCTTCCCCAGCCTCCAGGACTGGCCCACGTTCTTCCTCGGCCTCATCGGCGTCCGACTCAGTTGCCAGCTTGGCTGCTGGCGAACCACAACAATTTAGGGCGAAATTCCTCACCCCAGGAAGTGCAGAAGAGTAAAAACCTAAGTTCCCATTAAAAGGTCCCTTCCTTGATCGACTGAACTGCCTTCCAGGGGGTCCAATTTGCTGTAGAAAAGTTCCCACCCCAAAATCTGGGCTCAATCCATCAAGAACAGGCAACACCCCTGCACACGAAACACATTTTCTGACTCACAAATGGGATAATGGTGTTGTGTGTGTGTCTCTAGATTCCAACAGTTCCCAAACATTCCACCAGGGGGCAGCAGAGCACAGTTTTGCAAAACACTCCCTCCCCATTCTGGATTTCCGTGGGGAGGAGGGTCCCGCAGGATAATCCAAAACGCTTAGAAAAGATTCTAGTCCTCACTGTTCCGGGCACGGAGCACCGTGCACAACTGCCGCGCAAGGGTATGGACAGTCCCTCCACCCACCTCATCCTTTGTCCCCCGCCCCCTTTTGAACCTAGTCCAGGGGTCAGCAACCTTAAACACTCAAAAGACCTACAGGAAAAAAAACACCCTGGGAGCAACAAAACCTGGGTGGGCGTGGCCAAGTCGATGTCACTCACTCCCACCCAGTCACATGACCATGTAGCCACGCCTACCCAGCCGCAAAACTATTCTCTGTGTCAGAGGTCTCCAACCTTGGGAACTTTTAAGCCTGGCGGACTTCAACTCCCAGAATTCCCCAGCCAGCATTTACGCGTAAGGCAGCCTTCACTTCCTGCTGTTTTGGGCTGGAGTCCAAAAAAGAAATAAGAGGGGCGGGGCGAAGCAGTGATAGGACAGGGAGCCGCGGCAGAGGGCCGAAAGAGCCGCTTGTGGCTCTGGAGCCGCAGGTTGCCGACCCCTGATCTATAGTCAGTGTCACAAAGTAAGAACTGGCTCCTCACCTCGGCTTCCAGATACGCTACCCGCTCCTTGAGCTCGTGAATGATGGCATCCTTCGACTGGATCACCGTCTTGGAGTTCTGCAGCTGAAGGGGAAAGACCCGAATTCGGATTCAGTCCTGTGTCCATCCCCAACCGGACGCCCCCTCGGATAAACCCCCCCCCATCAGTCCTCGGCCGCCAGACCAACCTGCTCGATCATCTGCCGGACTTTCCGCTGTTGACTCTTCAGCATGTCGTCCAGGTGGTGGATCTTCTCACGGAGACCGGCCACCTCCTTCTCTAACTTGGCCGACCTGCGACGGGGAAAAACGGGAAACCGAACGGCGTTGGCGGGTTTGCCAAGTCGGGTTCCCGGGGCTCGGCTGCCGAGGGAAGCAGGGCGCTGGATGTGTGTATTTTGGGGCCCGCCCCAGCCCGAGGCTCCGCGGCGGCCTCACCTTTCCTGCTCGGCTGCCTTGTCCTTCTCCGAGCTCCGCAGGTCTTCCAGCTGCATTTCGCCGTCTCGCACTTTCTGCAAGAGGATCTGGTGCTCCTGCGGGAGGAGGAAGAGGAAGGTGGGGTGGGACGGATGGCGAGGCTGAGCCGGAAGGTGGGAGAGATGCTCTCTCCAAATGCACAAGTCGGTTCCCCCAAAGACACTTGTTCCCGCTTGGTTATCCTGCTTGGCAGTTCTGCACACCCCCAAACTGGCCTATTTGCACCCTGAGTAATCCAGCAACGATCTCGACGGGCTCACAGCCTCCAGGATGCAAGACTGTCCCTTCCTCCCTGTCGCCCTGGACTACAGTTCCCATCCCTGGAAGGGGGCAGAAGCTCCGTTCCATGAGAGAAAGGCCCTTCCTGGGCACAAGGGAAAACTCTTCCCTGGGTAGAATGGAAAAAGGAGGAAGAGGAGGAGAAGGAGGAGGAGAAGGATTATTGGTGCTTGGTGCTCTCTGAGCTTGGTTATTTGCTTGCAGAATTTCATGACCCAACTAGGCAACTTTATCAGTGCTAGAAAAGAGTGGGGTTTCTGGAGGGGAGGGGGGGAGGAAGGGAGGGAGGAAGGAAGGAAGGAAGGAAGGAAGGAAGGAAGGAAGGAAGGAAGGAAGGAAGGAAGGAAGGAAGGAAGGAAGAAAAAAGGAAGAAGGAGAAGTCTGAAATGGTGTAGGATTTCCTGTCTGGGCAGTGGGTTGAACTAGAAGACCTCCAAGGTCCCTTCTGACATGTTATTATGAGAAAAGAAGAAGAAAAGAAAGGAAAAGGAGATAAAGGAGATAGATTGGGGGAGGGGGGTAGGAGGAAGGAATAAATGAGAAAGGAAAAGAAAGAAGGAACAACAAAAAAGGAAGAGGAGATGAAGGAGGGAGGGAGGAAAAGGAAGAAAGGAAGAAGAAGGAAAAAGGAAGGGGGAAAAAAAGAAAGGAAGATGAGATGGAGGAGGAGGAGGAATATTTACCTTTTCCATGCCGGTGAGGAGCCGTTGCAATTCTTCCAATTTAAGGTCCTTCATTTCCAGTTCTGTTTCGGCTTTCCGGAGGGCGATCCCTGAATGTTCCGCTTCCCTCCGATAATGCGAGATGGACGTCTGAATACAAGAGGAAAATCTGGATTTAACACTCTCCCTGACCAGTTACAAACCCAGGATAATGCATATTCTTATTCTATTGCAAGAAATTCCATTTGCAACCCAATTTTTTGCTCATCAGGCTCACCTACCTCATAGGCCGCGCGGTCGGACTGATGCCTCTTCTCGGCCTCCTGAAGTTTTGAAAAGAGTCTCTTGGTCGTCTCGCGCATGACAGAACTGTCCTCGGTGGGGTAGGTGGGTTCGTCCTAAGCGCAGAGAAGGGGGGGTTTAATCCCGGGGGTGGAAAACCCCACTGGCTCAACACACGAGGCAGCTCAGAAAGAGGTTTTAATTATCCATTTGAATAACGGCAGTATAGTACAGGTAGTACCTCGATTTACGAAATCATCTTCTTTTAACGACCCCATAATCCCTTGTGAGGTGGAGTCTGGGCAACTGAATGGAGCTAGCAGAGTGTTTTAATGGCCCGTTGCCTTTCCTTTCACCAGTGCGGAGTTTTGTTCATCAGATATATTTCTCAGTGTGCCCAGAGAGAGAAATATCTGCCTCTACCTAGGATTGAACTCACAGCCTCCCGATTGTGAGGCGAGAGCTCCACCTCTGTATCTGCTGAACAAAACTCCACACTGGCGACAGGAAGGGCATCTGGCCAGTAAAACCCTCTGCTAGCTCCATTCAGCTGTCCAGACTCCACCACGCCAGGGATTATGGGGTCATTAAAAGATGATGGTGGTGGACCAATAAGCTTAAAAACCGTGCACCAATATTAGAATAAAAAACAGGGAAAGCCAAGAATTAAAAAAAAAATAACGAAAATTTAAAAAATCCGGGCACTGACCTGGCTTATGGATACGGTGCGGTACGTCACTGTCCGAAGAGGCTGGAAGCCGTTTGACTTATTGGGGGGAAACTGCCGTTATCAGAAATGGAGGAGGAGGAAGAAGACAGATAAAGATGCAATTAAGCGTGGCACCCACCAAGGCCACCGATCCATTCTCTCGAAAAACAGGGTGCTGAGTTTACCCAGGGAGACACGGTGAGGGGACCCCACCTGCCATCCCCCCGATTCTGAAGTTACGGCCACCCCTTTCCGGAGCCGTTGGGCGCGGTGCGTGTGCGACTGTGCCAAGAAACACAACGCAGAGACAGAGTCAACAAGGCCGTGCCAACCAACCGAACATCTGGGCACGGCTGGGCGAAGGAGTGAATGAGCCGGCTAAGCAGGCTGGGTTTTGGTGCCAGGGAGACGCAAAAGCATCTCCTGCCAAGCTGGGATGGGGGGGAGGGGGAATTCTCTTTTCTGGGCGAAGCTGGAGGGCTTGGCAACTCGACCCAGGCTGTCGAAGTAAGCATGGTTTTGTGGAGGCGGGCAGGAATAAAAACCTGTCTTTTTGTGCCAAAAAAACACACACACCAAAAAACAACAACCCCCAAGCGATTTTAGGTGGGCAAACTTCAATCCCCTGGGAAGGGAAGTAGTTTAACGGGCACTTCAATGCAAAATTTAAAGGCTGGCTGCAAGAGGACGAAAGAAGGACATTTTCCAGCAAGATTTGATGGGGTGGGGAAGCAGCCAAAACGACAAGCAAACTTTTGCAAGGGCCACAAAGAAGAGGGGAGGGTGTGTGTGTGTGTGTGTGTATGTACACCTCTTCTCCAAAGCAGCTGAAGGCAGGAGGAGAAGAAACGACAAACGGATGGAAACTAACCAAGGAGAGAAGCAGCAACCTGGAATCCAGGAGAAAGTTCCTACACCGTGAGGGCAGTTAACCAGTGGAACCCCTTGCCACTAGAATTTGTGGCTGCTCCATCACTGGACGGTTTTTAAGAAGAACCGTTTGTGTGAGACGATACGGGGCCCTGAAGGCACCCAAAGTGACACGCCAAGCCATGTTGCCCGGCACGCACAGCCTTGCCTGTTTGTCTTACGGGTTTCTGGCGCGCGACAATCAGCTGTCCTTCAGGTGCGCAGAAGTGCCGAAAACCGGTGTGCGCCTGCGCACTGGCCAGCTGATTGTCAGGTGTGCATGGGCGCCAGAACCCAAAAGTTCGGTTTTTCCGCAGCGCGGCCCCAACGAGCATCTGCACCGTTTCTATGCAACCTGTTCGCCATCATTGATGTAGGGTCTTCTGCTTGACTGGGGGGCTGGACCACTAGAAGACCTCGGAGGTCTCTTCCAACTCTCTTATGTTCTGTTTTGGTTCTGATTTTTGTTCAGTTTCTCCATCGGGGTGACATAAATTTTATTTTTTGTTTTTTTTAACCAGCAGGCCAGGACAAGTTTGCAAACTTGATCCAAGCAACCGAGGGAAGAAAAGTTTAGATTTCCCATCCACCCCCACCACAAAAAAAAAAAAATAACCCCTGTCAGCTTCTATTGGCAGCCGGCCTCTCCCCATTTTGCCGGCTGGGGTGCCAGGACGAAAGCCGTCAATTACCTCCGGGTGACAGTTGTCGTTTGTCAACGGAGAGGAGCCGTTTTCGTGCTTCGCCCTGTCTTCTGCCCGGGCTTTTAGGTACACCTGAGTCATAACAGGAGAGAAATCACAACACCCGTTGGAGACAGAGAGAGAGAGAGGGAAGAGGGAAGGCCAAAAAGAAAGACCGGGCAAGGCCGATTTTTTTTTCCTGGGGTTGTGTCCACAATAGCGCACGAAAATTGGGATTAGGACATGGGAGGCAGGGAGCTTGGAAAAACACACACACACACCCTGCGCAGCTCTAAAAAGCAGGCTGCACCGGTTCTGTGAACCAAACCCCGGGGGCCGTTCAACACACACAAAGCCTTCCTTGCAGAATTGTCTCTTTTTGCTGGAGGTTTCGAAGGCGAAACTCCAGAGCAGGGGCCTCCAACCTTGGTCCCTTGAAGACTTGTGGACTTCAACTCCCAGAGTTCCTCAGAGTCAGCTTTGCTGGCTGAGGGACTCTGGGAGTTGAAGTCCACAAGTCTTAAAGGGACCAAGGTTGGAGATTCCTGCTTTGCTGGCTGAGGGACTCTGGGAGTTGAAGTCCACAAGTCTTCAAGGGACCAAGGTTGGAGACCCCTGTTCTAAAGCTTTGCTGGCTGAGGGACTCTGGGAGTTGAAGTCCACAAGTCTTCAAGGGACCAAGGTTGGAGACCCCTGTTCCAGAGCCAGCTGGAAGCCAGGAAAGAGGCAAAAAGAAAAAAAACTTCTGTTTTCTTCCTGCTTGTTTTTTTTTTTAAATTAAATGCAGGTAGTCCTTTATTTATTTAGTCGGGTTTTTTTTCCCCAGACTTAAAATCCATGGCAGCCATCGCGCCTCAGATCAAAATTTCGATGCCTGGCGGTCGCAGGGGTCCCGGGGGGTGGTGGTGGTGGTGGTTGTGTGATTCCTCCTTTTCCGACCTTCCAACAAGCAGGGTTGCTAACTTAACGACGGCAGTGATTCGCTTAACGGCTGTGGCGAGAAAGGCCGTAAAATGGGGGCAAAACTCACTTAATGAATGTCTTGCTTAGCGATGGAAATTTGGGGCTCCGTTGGGATCATTAAGTCGAGGACTACAGGGGTAGGTTAAATTGAGGTCCTTGGTGCCCTCTGAGCTTGCTTGTTTCCTTGCAGGCGTTTCATGACGGTAATGAGGTCGTTAGTGGTAGCACTGATGATGTTACCTAGTTGGGTCACGAAACGCCTGCAAGAAAACCAGCAAACTCAGAGAACATGGACCCACAGTCCTCCTGCCTCCTCCTCCTCTTTTTCTTCCTCCTTCCTCCTCCTCCTCATCTCAGCAATCCCCTCTCCTTCTAGCCCTGATGATGTTATCTAGTTGGGTCACGAAACGTCTACAAGAAAACCAGCAAACTCAAGAGCAGCACCTTCATTTCAGCCCCTGAGCTACGAATATTCTCCTTTATCGATCTATTAAAATTATTGGCTGCCCATCTCACTATCGAACAACTTTGACCCGATGGCAAGGGAAGGGTTAGGAGGTCTGGCACGTTCTCGTCACCCGGGAAGCCCCTCACCTTAATTATCTCCTCGTCCCCCTCGTTAGACTTGACGAACTCGGACGCCAGGCCGTGGCTGCTCGTGGGTCGGTTGGCCACCATGGCGAAGGCTCTCCCCACCGGCTGCAGCGAGAAGACACAGAGGAAGAGTTAAGGGGTGGGGGAGATAGAGAGGGGGGGGGGTTTCAAAGCCAGCAAAGACCCCAAAATGCACCCCTTTCCCACCCTCCAGGTTGGATTGAGCAAGGAACTCGTCCCGACTTTGTTTAGAGCAGGGGTGTCCAAACTTGGCCCTTTGGAGAGTGGTGGACTTCAACTCCCAGAATTCCCCAGCCAGCATGAGCTATAAATTTAAGCAAGTTGCTAGTTGGAGAATTTCTGGGAGTTGAAGTCCACCACTCTTCAAGGGGCCAAGTTTGGACATCCCTGGTTTAGAGCAACGGTGTCCGAGGCTCAGCCGCTTTAAGACTTGTGGACTTCAACTCCCAGAATTCCCCGAACTGAAGAATTCTGGGAGTTGGAAGTCCCACAAGTCTTAAAGGGGACCACCTTGACCGAGACGGGAGCTTTCCAGCTGCTGAAATTCTGCAAAAACAGAACCAACGTTGCAGAAACGGGGCTAGACTGATGTTCTGCCCCCCCACCTCAGTCCACGAGACCCTCCCCCTCCCTCTCTGAGTCACTCTCTGGCAGGGGGCCAGGCCGAATGGGGGCTGGAACCCCAACACCTACCTTGCAGGGCTGACCGGCGCATAGACTCACCTTTGGCTTAACTTGGTCTGGCCGGTCCCCCGGAAGGTCATTCTGAAGGGTCAGCCGTAAGACTTTGACGCTGTCCTGAAGTTACCATAAAGGGGGGGGGTTGAAAGAGAGGCAGTTAGCACCGTTTGGCTCATGCAAATGTATTCACGTTTATTTTATAATTATCGGCTGTTCCACTCAGGGGGCGTCTCTAAGCAGAAAGGGAAAATATTTCTCTAGTTGAGGTCCGGGAGAGGAAGCGAATGCAAAAAAGATAATTTCCCATGGCAAAGAGTTTGTCGCCAGTGGAGGGAAGAGACGGAGGAGAACCAGGACAAGATTAAAGATGATATTCAAATGACTGAAATTAGGCGCGGGAACCTCATTTCCCTATGCAAATGAGCTGCCTAGCATGCCAGGTGTCTCTCCCACCAGATGTTCCCATCCAACGCCGATGGATCCAGCAGCTTCCTACGACGCCGGCCACCCCTTGATTATGGCTAATGCAGGTAGTTCTCGACTTACAAGTTTGTTTAGTGACCGTTCAAAGTTACGACGTCACAGAGCAAAGAGACTTATGACGACCGTTTTTCACCATTAGCAACATCCCCGTGGTCATGTGATCAAAATTCGGATGCTTGGCAACTGGCTTCGACTTACGACGGCTGCAGTGTCCCGGGGTCCTGTGACACACACACCCTCTTTGGTGACCTTCTGACAAGCAAAGTTAACTTAGCCACGTAAATTTAGGGGCTTAACTGGGATCCTAAGTCGAGGACTAACTGTAAATTTTTGAAAGAGGATTTTACCCCATCGGCTTTGGGACGTTGCTTCTGGCAGGGGTCGTGACTCCCTGCAGCCTTGACCATCATCCTGCTGGGCCACATTAATTGTCAACCACACCAGCGACTCCCCCGTTGCGACTTCGGTAAAGCATGTTGACCTCCAGATGAGGAAGGGAAAAAAAAAATAACCCTCGTGCCCGTTTAAAACTACGCTCGAGCGGGCAGAGTCAGGTTTTCCTTATCCTCAGCCGTAATGGAATGACATCTTCCAAACGGCGTCATCGCCTCCGTATCTCCAGAAGCCATCAGGCAAACAAATAAAAGTTAACACGTGGGAACCTTGCCAAATATGGTAGCGGAAAAGGCAGCCAGCCAAGATCTGGCAGGTACAGGTGAGTCATTCCTATCGGCTCCCTGCCACGTTGGAGGT